>NW_027531012.1:1573570-1587975 GCF_008692635.1 Crocuta crocuta | reverse complement strand
TTTTTTTTTTTTTTTTTTTTTTTGGTAATGAGGCTATCCAGAGCTCATTTATTACTGGCTGTTCTGCATTTGGATATTTGGATTTCTAGAGCATTATATAATTGGAATCCTTTTTGTAACAGAAAATGTGAAAGTGAAACTTTATTCTTGTTACAACATTTAAATGTAAACTTAGGGGGCACCTGGGTGGCTCAATCAGTTAAGCGTCCAACTCTTGATTTCGACTCAGGTCATAAGATCGAGCTGCATTTCAGGCTCTATGCTGAGATGGAGCCTGCTTAAGATTCTCTTCCCCTCTGTCTGTCTCTCTCTCTCTCTTCCCCTCCCTCCTTCTTCCCCCCTCCGCCCCTCTCCTGCTTATGCTATCTCTAAAATAAAAAATTTTTTAATTTTTACAAATTAAATAAAATGTAAACCTAAAGGAAAGCACCAACTTTGATTCACACATACTTATGATTAACTCATAAATATGTTTATGGAACTTTCTTTTCCTCATTTTCTGTATTACTTTAAATATAAGATTCTAGGTTTAGAACTTAAATATTTGTGTATATTTAATTTAAATAAACTGANCTCATGCTGTCTCTCTCTTTCTCCTAGAAATAAATAAAACATTTAAAAATAAATAAATAAATAAATAAATAAACTGATTTCCAATAAACTAGTAAGTGGACTCTTAGAATTTATCTGTAATCTACACCAGACTTTAGCGACTATTTCTTAGACTTCACAACAGTCGTGTATAATCTTTAAGGGGATTGGGTGTGATCACTGGATGCACAGCAGGATTGGTGAGCCAGTAACATTTGTCCCTAATGACTTTGAGCTAGTTCACCGTACCCTAGCCACAAACCTGCATAGTAGAAGAATTAGGTCTCTGTTTGGCCTGGAGTTCAAAATGTGATTTTTTTAATTTTTTATTTAAAAAAAGTTTTAATGTTTATTTGTTTTTGAGAAAGAGACAGACAGAGCGCAGCTGGGGAGGGGCAGAGAGAAAGGGAGACACAGTCTGAAGCAGGCTCCAAGCTCTGGGCTGTCAGCACAGAGCCTGACATGGGCTCAAACTCATGAACTATGAGATCATGACCTGAGCTGTGGCCAGAGGCTTAACCTACTGAGCTACCCAGGAGCCCCCAAAATGTGATTTTTTAGGCAAGGGATCTTAGACTGACAGCACTGACTGTTCTCTGCAAAACTTTGTTACTGGATTTATTTCAAAATGTGCTAGTTGCCAACAGTGGAGATAAGATCAGTGGAAAAGAGTCAGCTAGAGTATGATGTTGAAATATTCTCAGAGGGAATGAATCAATCATAGATTTGGTTCTTACATCAGACTAACTAACACACACGTGAGAGGTGGCATGCCTTCGAGATCTAATGCTTGAGCAAAGTTATAGGGCATAAGAGCTTCCTTTGGGTTTAAAGCATTAAAATAGACTGGAAGCTTCTCTAGGAACTGCCTCTCCGTCTACAGAGAGTGTTGTTGTTAGAGCAGACAGTCGGTTACAGCATACTATTAAGTGTCCTCAGTTGATCTTGTTTTGAAAGCTGAAATGTGATGAAATGAATTGGCAACAAAATATTTGGATTATAGTACATGTAGCATTTGAGCTCAATAGCTCTTCATTGTAAAATTCTAAAAAAAAATTAAGCAATAACATTTAAATTGATATTAAAAAAGAAATGCTGAGTTTCAAAATGCAGGGTTTTCTCTCTTGTTTTAGTAGGGAGATGGGTTACATTAGAAATCTCAATCAGTGTTTGGGCACCTGAGTGGCTCAGTTGGTTGAGCGTCCAACTTCGGCTCAGGTCATGATCTGGCGGTTTGTGGGTTTGAGCCCCATGTCACACTGTCTCTCTCTCTCTCTCTCTCTCTCTCTCTCTCTCTCAGAAATAAATAAGACATTAAAAAAAATTAAAAGGAAAAAAAATTAAAAGGAAATCTCAATCAGTGTTATCTTAATAATTTTCTCTTCATCTCTTACCTAGTATATATTTATTTACCATGTTATAATCTTCTACTCTGAATATTTCAGAGCTTTCTTTTCGGTGTTACCAATGATCTAAAAATTAAATTCGTATTTTCAAGAAAACGTGACAATGACTTGTTTCTTTTTTTTGCTGTAATTTACTGTTTATTTTAAAGTGTTAACACTTCATTTTACTATTTCAAGTATGATTTTGTTTTTAGCAGTAGCTGTGTAGCTTTGTTTCCGTAATCAAATAGAGTTTTTGGTACCTTCTCACCTTCTTTTAACATTTATATAAAAATTTTAAGAGCAGCAAACCCTTGCCCAGAATTTTGTGTCTGGTAATTATTTTAATTGAGTACCTAGTTGGCTTTCTCTGAGAGCACTGTCTTCCCGTGTTTATTTCTGGAGAACAGCACGCAAGTGGAGAGAAGCCCCCCTCCTCCTGATGCCGCACAAATACCAGCCCCACGTTGCACACCCCACTTGTTGATTATGGCCACAGTTAGAACTGATTAGAAAAACCTGTCATACTCTGTGTGGTAGGCAGAATTTGAGGCGGGGAAAGTCTCTGTTATATAATAAGGAAATGTAGATATTCTGAGATTTGAGTCTGGTATATTGTTAAAAGGGAATCAAGCCAATAAAGAGTTATGCGGGCTGCAGAAAACCTTTGACTTGGTACCTTTTGAATATGTGGCCTCAGCCTGTGATGCTAAATAACTTACGCCGTGGACTCTGACCTCTCAGTTTCCAATAAAGGGGGAAAAGGGAATTTCTCTGAAACTACGTGGCTTAAGTAAATAGTTGAGAATTGCTTCACTCAGGATGGGGAAAGAAATCCCTATGTGTTAAAGGCAGGAAAATTCTCAGCTGGCTACTTGGATGCATTTTCCTTAAAGGAAGTGTGTGCCAAGGGTGAGGAGAAGGGTAAATGAATTAACAAGTAATATTTAAAGCTAGGAGAAATATTTCTTTTATCTGTATCTTGTGGTTTAATTATGATACAACATTTTTAAAATTTAAATTCAAGTTAGTTAACATAGTTAACATATAGTGTAGCATTGGTTTCAGGAGTAGAATTTAGTGATTTATCACTTCTATTTAACACCCAGTGCTCATCCCAACAAGTGCCCTCCTTAATGCCCATCACCTATTTAGACCCACCCCCCACCTCCCCTCCAGCAACCCTCATTTGTTCTCTGTATTTAAGAGTCTTTGATGGTTTGCCTCCCTCTCTGTTTTTATCTTCTCTCATTTTCCCTTCCCTTCCCCTATGTCCATCTGTTTTGTTTCTTAAAGTCCACATATGAGTGAAATTATGTATTTGTCTTTCTCTGACTGACTGATTTTATTTAGCATAATACACTTTAGTCCTGTCCACATTGTTGCAAATGGCAAGATTTCATTCTTTTTGATCACCAGGTAATAGTCCATTGTATATATAAACCATATCTTTATCCACTCATCAGTCCATAGACATTTGGGCTCTTTCCACAATTAGCTATTGTTGATAGTGCTGCTATAATAAACATTGAGGTGCTATGACATAATATATTTCTTAAGCTTCTTTGAATTTTCTATGAATTCTTAATAATCTACATTTTTCAAAACTCAGTATGAAGATTGAATTGAAAGTCCAGAAATAGATACTATGGCACTGGGATGTTTATATCTTATAAAGGTAGCATTTTAATCAGTGGAAAATGGATTTACTCATGGATATAGTCACCTGTAAAAATAAAAGTTATGCCCTAACTTCATACTTAACCCCAAAATAAATTCCACAGAAAACAAAGATCTGGGCATTAAAAAAAAAGAAGAAGAAGAAGGGGATGCCTGGCTGACTCAGTCGGTTAAGCATCTGACTCTTGATTTTGGTTTACGTCATGATCTTATGATTCGTGAGTTGGAGCCCTGCATTGGGCTCTCTGCTGTCAACACAGAACCTGGTTCAGATCCTCTGTCCCCCTCTCTCTCTGCTCCTCTCCTGCTTATGTGCACTCTATCGCTCTCAAAAATAAATAAAGGGGTTTTTTTTTTAAAAAGCAGATAAAATTGCCATTAGAAAATATGAGAGAAATACATATTTGTTTAATCCTGGAGTCAGAAAGCCTTTTTAAGTATGACCCCAAACCCAGAAACTAAAAAAGAAAAGATATATGAATCTGATAACATTAAAAAACATTCTCTATATGAAGAGAAATATAAGGAAAATTAAAGACAAATGAAAAGCTGGGAGAAAAATTTTCAACTCAAGTAATGAACAAGATGCTTAATATAGTCCTAATAGATGAGAGTTTCTTTAAAAATGTGTTAAAAACAAAACAACCGAGATGCATAATGGACAAAGGAGATAAACAGTTAACAAGAAAGAAATATAAATGGCTTTAAGCTTATGCAAAGATGTATGCTCTCATTCATGATAAGAAATTGCAAATAGTAACTGATGCAGAAATATAAATTAATAAACTTCAAAATTTCCTTAATGTTTATTCATGAGACAGACAGAGTACAGGTGGGAGAGGGACAGAGAAAAGGAGACACAGAATCTGAATCAGGATCCAGGCTCTGAGCTGTCAGCACAGAGCCCAATGCAGGGCTCGAACCCACAAACTGTGAGATCATGACCTGAACCAAAGTCAGACCCCTAACTGACTGAGCCACCGAGGCGCCCCTAAACTTAAACAAATTTTAAATGTACATAATTTCTACCCCAGAATTTCATTTCTACAGATTGATCCTTCAGGTATAGTTGCATTTGAGCAGAGCATGTGCCTAGAGGGTTATTCATTAAACCATTGTTAGTAATAGCAAAAGAAGGAAACTGCAAAAATATTAATTAATAAGGACTAGATACATTTTTGTACATATGTACAATGGAACATTAAATAATCATTTAAAAGATGGAGGCCCCTTGGGGTGCCTGGGTGGCTCAGGCAGTTAAGCATCTGACTTCAGCTCTGGTCATGATCTTGCAGTTCGTGAGGTCGAGCCCCGTGTCTAGCTCTCTGATGTCAGTGTTGGTCCTACTTCTGATCCTCTGTCTCCCTCTCTCTCTGCTCCTCCCCTGCTCATGCACTCTCTCTCCCTCTCTCAAACAATAAACATTAGGGGGAAAAAAGAAGATGGAGGTCCCTTGTTATGGACTGATATGGAAGGACCTCCAGAATATATTTAGTAAAAAAAATTTAAAAGAAAAGTAAGATAGAGTATATGGTAAACTATACATAGTTGTTGCATATGTCACACAGAGTATCTCATACAATTTATGTAGGATAGACAAGGAGTTTTTAAGAGTAGTTGCCTTTTGGGAGAGAAAAAGGTTGGGTGGGTGGATGGGGTGGGAAGGAAACTGACTTTTCATCATATGCCAGTCTTTTATGTGCAAGGATAATCTGTTCCAAAGTACAGCATCTAAAAAGACCAAAAGCAAAAGAGAAAAGAATATAACATTTGTTTTCATTGTAGATTACTGTACATGCCATTCTAAGATTGCCTGCTTTTCTGAGCACTTAAATACAGTGATAGCTATAATCCTTAAATTTAGTTTTCTGTTTGCTTGTTTTTTGTTTGTGTGTGTTTGTTTTGCTGTTTACTACTAGTTAATCTTTCGCTGCCTTTGAACTATCAGTGTGAATATTAGTTGTCATTATCATCTTAAAATGTGGACATGTTAATTAATACAATTATTCATGATAATGCCAGAATTTGTTATGTGTATTTTTCAGTACACTAGTTTTTTGTTAAGAAAGTAATGCAGAGAACAAATTGAGGACAAATGGGGTAGGGGGGAGGGGAAGGGGGGTGATGGGCATGGAGGAGGGCACTTGTGGGGATGAGCACTTGAGTTATATGGAAACCAACTTGACAATAAACTGTTTAAAAAAAAGAAAGAAAGTAATGACTAAATAGTTCATGTAGCAAAATCATTACTAACTAAATTTTGAGATACTTGTTTTTCTCAATGGAAAAGAAAAATGAGAGAAATAATGTTTAATATTCAGATATATTTAAGTCTGACTTTGTTTTTTTAACCGTATTTTAGATGATTAACTTTATAGGCAGTCATTTCTGTAATTAAATCAAAATGAAAGCTTAATGGGAAAAATAAGGATCTAGCCAAGTAAATATTTTCCATAAATCTATATTACATGATATTGGTTTCTAAATTACAGCTTATTCTAAGGAGCCAATCCTTTGTTTTATATCACTAGAACATACTAAAAATTTAAGTGATGGACATTTACCATGCTGCAGAGTCTCTCCTGGACATTTGGACTTTTAGCCTAATTTATGTGTTTCTTAATTTTCTTTTTTCTTTTTCATGAGACAGGTATATAATCCATGGATAAACACAGGTGGACAGTAAACGAACAAATATCTCAGTATATTTTGTCTGGCAGAACATTTTGGGGTAACTAAACATTTGGTTCAGAATTCAAAGGTGTTAGCAAGTTCAACACAATTTAAATTTCTCAGTGACTTTTAAATATTAAATATTAAATTAAGAACTTTTCCATAGGGGTGCGTGGGTGGCTCAGTCGGTTAAGCGTCCAACTTCGGCTCAGGTCATGATCTCACAGTTCATGGGTTCAAGCCCCGCATCAGGCTGTGTGCTGACTGTTAGCTCAGAGCCTGGAGCCTGTTTCAGATTCAGTATCTCCCTCTGTCTCTGACCCTCCCCTGCTCACGCTCTCTCGCTCGCTCTCTCTCTCTCTCTCTCTCTGAGAAATAAATAAAGCATTAAAAAATTTAAAAAAAGAACTTTTCCATAAATTAATGGCTTACATAACTGTTCATCATTGCAAAATTCCAAAGTAGTATGAGCCATTTCTATATACTAACTTATGCTTCTTCCTGCCGTGCTTGACAGGAAATTGAATAGACAGTGTGTTTCTTTACTAGACTGACACTCCAGTTTTAGGATTATAATCTTCTAAACTATTTCCTTGCCAGTATTAACAGAACACTGACCTATTCAAAGGTTACTTTAGTGGGATAAATAAGTTGAGTCTGAGATGGAGCTTTCCAAACAGTATTTGAATAGTGAAGAACATGGCACTGTTGGTTTTAACAAAGGTAAACCAAAGGACATCTGTCGAAAAGGTAGCTAGACTTGAAATTAGAGAAATAGCTATTTTCAAAAAGAGCCCCTCTGCCCAATGCAGATGCTGAGTTAAAAATAGTTGAACTTAATGTTGATGCACTAGATTAGTGCAGAGATTGGCATAGAACCTTTGAATCTGGAATCTCCGTGTAAAATAAGTGGTGAAAGAATTACAGAATCAGAGAGCTTAAAGATTCTTAGAGATCTTTTTGGCCAATCCCCTTTCTGCAGAAATGAGGAAATTAGGAAGAAATTTGATTTACACAAAGAACCGGGATTAGGACTCACGGTGTTTTATCTGAAATCCAGTATTCACCCCTCAGTTGAATGTGTTGGTACAGTATTTTATCTTCATTTCCTATGATAGCTCCCTTTGAAGACTACCCCAGAACTCTTGTAGAGAGAAGTCCTTCAGGCCATGAATGAAGACACTTAAAGTTTAGCAACTAGATCATCCCTGGTCTGGTCTTTCACAAGGGCAGTGAGAAGGCTTTGAAGGGTTTTTACATTAGAGTGACCTCATTAAATGTGTGTTTTTGAAAGATTACTCTGGCTGCAGTATCCAGAACTCTGGGCAATCAGTGGTCACTGGAAAATCAGTTAAGAAAATGGTGTCCTTACATATGGCTAACAGACATATGAAAAGATTCTCAGCTTCACTAATTGTCAGGGAAACAAAAATCAAAAGCACAGTGAGATAGATATCACCTTACCCCTGTCAGAATTGCAAAAATCAAAAAGACAAATAACAAGTGTTGGTGAGGATGTGAAGAAAAAGAAGCCTTCATACGCTGTTGCTGGGAATGTAAATTGGTACAGTCACGAAAGAAAACAGTATGGAGTTTCCTCGGACCATTAAAAATAGAAATACCAGGGCACCTGGGTGGCTCAGTCAGTTAAGCTTCCAACTTTAGCCCAGGTCATAATCTCATAGTTCATGAGTTAGAGTCCTGTGTCCGGCTCTGTGCTAACAGCTCAGAGCCTAGAACCTGCTTCTGATTCTGTGTCTCCCTCTCTTTCCCTCTGCCTGCCCCTCTCTCTCTCTTTCTCTCTCTCAAAAATACATAAAATTTTTAAAAATATTAAAAGTAGAAATACCATATAATCCAATAATTCCACTTCTGGGTGTTTACCCAAAGAAAATGAAAATACTAATTCAAAAAGATATATGCACCTCTTTGTTTATTGTAGCATCATTTATTTACAATAGTCAAGATAAGGCAACAACCTAAATGTCTATCAATAGACAAATAGATAAGGAAGATGTTTTTATATACATATGTATTTATTATGTTTTTTTATATATACACATATACATAAATGGAATATTAACACATTAAAAATGTGATCTTGCCATTTGAGACAACATAGATGGGACCCAGGGGTATTACATGCAGTGAAATAAGTCAGAAAGGCAAGGGAATAAAAAGAACAGCATGGAGAATATAGTCATCGATGTTGTAATAACATTGTAGTGATGCGTGTAAGCATGGCTTCACTTGTGAGCATAGCATAGTGCATAGAAAGGTTGAATCACTATGTTGTACACCTGAATCTAATGTAATATTGTGTGTCTATGATATTCAGATGAAAAAGATTTTTTAGGGGCTCCTGGGTGGCTCAGTTGGTTGAGCATCTGACTCTTGATTTCACCTCAGATCATGATTTCAAGGTTGTGGGATGGAGCTCTGCATTGGGCTACACGCTGTGTGTGGAGCCTGTTTAAGATTTTTGCACATACGCACGTACATGCGCGTGCGCACACACACACACACCCATTCTCTGTATCTCTCTAAATTAAAAAAAATTTTAAAGAAATTTTTAAGGGGAAAAAAAGAAAATGGTATCCTGAAATAGAAAGATGTTGTGTAGATGAAGTGAGGGAGATGGATAGTAGTGATAGTTAAATACTAATTTTTAGAGATTGGGGCGTTAATCTAGCAATACTTGGTAAGCTTATTTTTATTTGATGTTGTTTTCTGTTACTGGTCTCTGTCATATATTCTTGTCATTTAATATATCTGAATGTAGGGAGGCTGGAGAGTCTTGGAGTATTATAGATTTCAAATGTGAGTTTGGAATATCACTTAAAATCATATGTAATGCACACAGTGTTCATATTTAAATATTACATAAGCTGATTTAGGAACTATAAATGGCATTTAAATTTTATAAGTAGAAAGAATTTCAGATTATATGTGATTTTTATAGCTTTTGATAAATGAGTGAATAAGATGGCATTTACAAATTTTTATGGCACTTAAAAATGTTACTTTTTGTTGACTGAAATCTTACCCATCTCTGGATTTACATATCTTTCTAAATTTATTCAGGGAGTAGAACTGCAGCTTCTAATAGTAGTTTGTATCACCTGTTTAATCCTTTTTTTTTCGCTTCTGTGCAGTTCTCCAACCCACCTTCCCACTGCCTTCACTGCCTACACCATCCTCTCTTCTCTCCTCCCCTCCCCCTACATCATCAGGTTGCTCATATCAGAGTGGTGTCCCTTCCGCTGAGCCTGTCAGCCACGTTTAACTTCCATTCATACATGTAAATACATTTTTACTATATATCATTTTCTTGGCTAATTTTTTCTCAATACAACACAGGAAGAAAAGTCTCCTCAATGTTTTTTTCTTACACTGTTTTTCGTTTACACCCTCCAGATTATTATATGATTAAAAGATATTTGTACAGCAAAATTTTATTCCATTCATTCATTTATTCACTTGAAATATTGAGCATTTGCATGTTGTTCCTTATTTAAGTTTGTAATATGCCACCGTTCAATTTAAAAAATTTATATGTGGTCTCTTGGTATGCTTTTAAAATTCACAGTGTTACCAAGAAAACAGTACATATTGAAAAAAGGGGTATTCCATATTGGGTTGTTCCGTATAGGGTTAGGCTTCTAATATGCTATAGGCAGCATATTAGAAATTATCACTTTGTATTCCTCCTTCCCATTTACAATGGAAATAAAAGTCTGCCCATTTTAGCTTTTCTGTAATAACAGCTTTAAATATTACTTTGTTTTTTAAAAAAAAAATTAATGTTTTATTTGTTTCTGAGAGAAAGAGACAGTGTGAGCAGGGGAGGGTCAGAGAGAGAGGAAATACAGAATCTGAACCAGGCTCCAGGCTCCGAGCTAGCTGTCAGCACAGAGCCCGACGTGGGACTCAAACCCATGAACCGTGAGATCATGACCTGAGCCAAAGTTGGACGCTTAACCAACTGAGCCACCCAGGCACCCCTAAATATTACTTTAAATAAAACTTTACTTTTTTTTAAAAAAGGGAGCAACAACAAAATAATTCACTATGACCTGTAAATAATAGCAGCTCTTTTCTTGATTATTGAGATATTTATAAACTGGTAATTTTGTCTCATCAGATATTCTTTTGTTTTTTGAAGCACCAAGGCATTTATTTTAGATTCTGTAGCTTTATAAGGACATGTTATTTGGGAAGTAATTGATGCCAACTTTATTGAAAACACCTATTTTATTTTACTAAGATAATACTTCTTTGACTGAGATGCAGTATTACAGTGACCTAGTTGATTCCAGTACACTACTTCTTACAAAGGAGTAGGAGAAATGGAAATTTTGGAGGAGATGGAGTTTGTACTTCATAGTCTACTTTAAAAGGATGCACTGTCTTTATTTTCATTATACTTTCAGTACAGTTGGCTTCTGAAATGCAAATGTTAAATGAGTTTGAAGATTAAGAATTTGAAATGGGAATGTCTGATGGGAAAATATAGGAGCTAACTTTTTGGTTCTTTTTCATCATTAACAATTAGAGTTTTGACACCTCAAAGTTTCACACATCATTTGATTCTTTCACTTATTTACAACTTCACTGTCCTCCCTTTCATCCTGGCCCCTGCTTCTTCACCATGAGATAGAGCTCTTTGCCTTTTGTTGTAAACATAAGAGAAAAACAATAGATGTTTTTTAATTGCTCTCTTCTCTACCTTTAATTGCACCTGTTATGGGGATTATCCATACTACCATGTCAGAGAATGAGGTGCCTTGCTCTTTCTCCCGGTCAGTCCATCTCCTGTTTACTGGATTCATCCTCTTCTTTGTCATATGGGACTTCAGTCTACCAGCTGTCAGCACAGAGCCCAATGCGAGGCTCAAACCCACAAATTGAGATCATGACCTGAGCTGAAGTGAGACATTTAACCAACTGAGCTACCCAGGTGCCCCTGTTCCATACTTTTCTGTTTCCTTTTACAACTCTAATACAATTCTCAGCAGCATTCTGTTCTTGATAAGGACAATCAGAAACACTCAAGTCCAGTGATCTGTTTTCAATAGACATAGTACCATTCTTCTAAACGTCTAACTTTATAAATCATTTTCTCAAAACTCACTCTTCTATTAGCTTTATTACTACCTCTTTCCCTGGTTTCTTGATCAGTTTGGGTTCCTTCTGTTTTATCCTTGACTTCTCCTGCTTTGCTCATCCTATGGATATTGGGATTCCTAAAGGTTCTATGTTCGGTCATCTTTTTCTGTACTGCAGAGGCTACTTGGATGTTCACACTCGTTGTCATAACTTCATTCACCATTTATTCATATGCTGATTTCTCCCTAGACCTGTATTTTCACCAGCTATTGGAAACTTAAATATAGGGAGTTAAGAAATACATAAGCTCATTGGCTTAAGACTTGTTTTAGTGAGTTCAGGAGCCAAATTTACTCGTTTGTTAAGGTAATAGAATATTTGGCAGAATGTTTTATAATTAATATAACTCCTTAATGTATAATAAAAAGTAACTTAAAAATTAATGCTTGGCCATGTTAATATTTAAACATGACTTTTTGAAAGTCTGCTAAGAAAATGCTTCTGAGTTCTTGTTAGGCTCTGTGAGCTCACCAGAGAAAAGAAACAGTAATTTTCAACAGCCTTATTATTTTCCTCCATATCCTAGTCTTGTTTTTATAGCTTCATAAAATACAGAGAAATGATTGCTTTTATATTTTACCACTAGATGGCTGAATTACACTGCTTTTGGAAAAGAAGTAAAATCTTAATCACTTGAAGTAGCCTAATAGGTAACATTTAACAAAATGATCTATAAATATAAATATATGTATGCACTTATACCTGCACACATACATACATACATATGCACGCACACATAAATAATTTAACCTCTCAATATTCAGGTTAATCGGAATTAAGAATTGTTTCTTAGTTCTCTTAAAAACTTAGAGAAAACTATAACCTTGTGTGAGGTCGGCTGTAATTTATAAGATATATTTTGATAAGACATATAAAGGATTATATATTTTAAAAGCATGTCCTTGCACAGAATATGCACTAATATGAGCACTAAAAGTTGCACCAAGCCCTTGAGGGTGAACTTAGCTCTGTTAGAGAAGTAGTATCTATTGTCAGATGAGTACCTTCACTTTCTTTCTAAACACAGCATTTTGTAGTCTCTATTCCACTGGAGTTCAAAATGATAGAAAAAACGTAATATGCTACTTGTTTTAAATTTTAAGTGTAAAACATTTTGTTCCCATTTTTAAGTCTCCTTGAATCAAGTCTTGGGTCATAAGTGCCTCTTTTTGGTCAAGATTCAGGAATGCTGTATTAAGTTGAACCATATGAAATTACCATATTTGTAGACCAAAAATTTAAACAACAGTCTTTCATATAGTTCAACCTAATAACTCTCTTATTGATTTAGTCCTTTTCATTTCTTACAATTCATGCCATGCCGTGACCTGAATCAATTCTATTTGGTAAGCTAAAGGCTTGACCTTGAAAGGATGATTTCTTTACCTTATCTGTGGATTTTGTGGAAGATACATGCATGCAGTTTGGCAAAATAATGTTCAGGATAATAATAGGCCATATTAAATACCAAAAGATTTCCCAAGTACCATTTCAGTGTAAAGTTACATGTATTACACTAAAAAAATGCAGCGTGCATCTTTCAAAATAGGACATGTAATGTCTAATATATGTGCTACCAGAGTGAGCACTGGGACATGTAATGTCTAAAGGGACTGGTTCTAGGACTGTTATCGGTTATGTGCTAGTTGAAGTGATTGGCCAAAAAGTGTTAAAGTGTGGGTCTGAAGTCAGCACTGATTTGTAATGTATTTTTTCCCTTTGGAATAACATAAACGTAGTAATAGTCTATTGATTTTATTTTTGGTTACTTAGTGGTAGTGTTAACATTAAACTATAACATATGATATTTCAGAATTGTAGATAAGCACATTTAATATTTTCACAAAACATCAAAATATCTGAAGTGATGTTTTTGACTAAACTAAGAGATGCTGTCAGGGAGCCCTTGATCTCTTTCCATTCCCATATCCTAACACCTTCCGTGGGAATCCACTTTCTTCTTGGTAAGGCATAGTCTTGACATTTTTTTCCCTGAACTCTTGACAACAGATTCACCCAAATATGTTGTATTCCTTGCTACAGGTGATCATGCTAGTGTTGTGGAATTTTTATGTCAACCTTATTTTAAGTCTTCCAGCAAAATGTTGAGTTAAAAAATACATAAAACCTTGTATTTACTCTCTTAAAAAATGTCAGGACAATGTGGTAGTGTTAAGATAGTTTGAACGTACTGTTCGTAGTGTTTATTTGGTAAACTTACAGGCTAATTTAATTATGAAAGGAAGAGGTCCTCCCTGAGAAATATTTGGGTGTTGTTGATGAGACTAAACAATTCCTTATTTGTTCTGTTTTATTTCACCCATCAAACTAAAAACCAAGCAGTGTTTGTTTATGTTTCAGGATTAATAATTAGGAGATACTTCATAGCAGAAGCCATTACATTTCTTGACTTGGCTGTCGTGTCTTGTAGATGTAAAATAATGAATTGTTTTGAGAATAAAATATAACATTTTATGACGTAAAGATAGAAAACATTGTTGAGGATTTAAAAAAAAAAACCTGCAACCACATTGCCTTTATGTTTTAACTCCCTGTGCAGATTTGAAATGAGGCAGTTAGAACAGAACTTTGTTTTGACAGGAGTATATACACTTTAAACATGACCAACTGAATACAATATGGCATTGGAATATTTCTCCCTCTGGATTAATTAAGAGTATAAATGTTTAACATGATGTTAGTGTTTTTAAGCATTGATAGAAAACATAACAGTCATGATAGTTGTATGTTATACAGTTTCCTAACTTCTCCAAACTGCTCCAGGGATCTGGAAAAATTTGAGAAAGATCATAGTCTTCCTTATTGTGAATAATTTGTTCAATTAGCACTTTACGGTAGTAGGGTTTTCTTTTTTCTTTTTTCTTTTTTTTTTTTTTTTTTTTTTTT
>NW_027531012.1:1538104-1573457 GCF_008692635.1 Crocuta crocuta | reverse complement strand
TTTTTTTTTTTTTTTTTTTTTTTTTTTTTTTTTTTTTTTTTCTGTCTTTGTCACCCACCTGCACAAACACCTCCTCTGGAAATCAATGCCACTTGCTAGGTCATGCAAAGAAATAATATGCTTCTCCTTAAAAGGGTAGGTGGAGTGTGGGAGAGAGAAGAAGGAGGGAGGGAGGGAAGAACCAGCTGTATGTGCTGAAGTAGAAGTATTTGGGGATATATAAATTTTTTAAAGATATGGAGCTGTATATGTCTTATATCTTCTGTGGGGGTGGGAGTGAATAAGTATACAAGGAAACACTGGAAGAATATACCAGAAACTAATATTAAATCATTATCTAAAGGCATTTGGGGTTGGGGATAAACTAGAAAAAAATTACATTAACTTTAATCAAGTTCAGTGGTAGCTTTTATCTTCTATAATGAAATATAGCCAGTATACTTTCCTGATTACACCATCAGATAAAAATCTTGAAGTTACGCTGAAGTCAGTAATACTTATTTACTTTGAGAAAATAATACAATTAGCCTCTTCTCTTGTCATCCTTTATTTGGAGAAGAAATAAGCAAAATAAACACTCATATTTCCCATTTGCCTCTTGTTTTCCTGGTTTTGCTCTTCACTTTCTGTGGCATTTCCCCTTTGTCCCTGCCCCTCTAATTTGCTTTTTTTTTAATTTTTTAAAATGTTTATTTATTTTAATGTTTAGTTTTGTTGAGAGAGACAAGACAGAGCACAAGCATGGGAGGGGCAGAGAGAGAGGGAGACACAGAATCCCAAGCTAGGTTCAGGCTCCAACACGGAGCTCAGAGCTCGACAAGGAGCTCAGACTCACAAATCGTGATCATGACCTGAGGCAAAGTAGGATGCTTAACCGACTGAGTCACCCAGGTGCCCCCCGTCCCTCTAATTCTCTAACAAAATTAATGCACTATGATTTTTTTGTGGGGGGTGGGGTTGTTGGGTTTGTTTGTTTGTTTGTTTTTAGGTTGTAGGTTTTATTCAGCTAGATGGGTTTTTTTGTTTGTTTAAATACTTGAGGATTGAAAAGAATGCTGTCTCTGCTTTTCAATCCCAAGTATTAAAATTAGTTTATTATAGTCTGTCTGTTAAAGGATTACCAAGCTGAGTATAGTACCAAGTAGGAAGGAATACATCGTAAAAAAGACACAGATGAAGTAAGGGAAGGGAAATAACATTTGCAAATTGTGGATGGATGGGGAGAGCATATGCCTTCCCAGAAGTGATGATAATTTAAAGTTGCCTTGAAAGATGCGTTTGATCAAGTAGAGACAGGAGAGAGGTCAGGTGGGATGCCACTGCAGCCATCCTTACCACACTTCCGTAATATTTGCTTTTAAAATTCATTGTCTCTTGAATAAGAATTACATTTGAGAGCTCTATGAAAGATGTCTAG
This sequence comes from Crocuta crocuta, assembly GCF_008692635.1. Taxonomy (NCBI): domain Eukaryota; kingdom Metazoa; phylum Chordata; class Mammalia; order Carnivora; family Hyaenidae; genus Crocuta; species Crocuta crocuta. Next base: position 1,572,040 of record NW_027531012.1, on the reverse strand, counting down.
GGGTATGAAGAAAATAAAGCTCAGATGGCAGTACCTTCAGGCTTCCAGCGCTCTCCCCAACCCCAGCACAGCATAACCCCTGCACGATCCCTGTGTTCCTCCCAGTGTTCCGGGCCTTGCAGTTTGCCCTTGGCCCATGGACAGCCATTTACCCCCCTGGGAAGGCTTGCCCCATCTTTTCTCATAACAGCTTGTTGCTTCTGTTTTGTTTTTCTTTCCCTTTGCCAAGTATGCTCATTCCATAATGCCCCCTCCCCTCTACCAAAACAATAGGGAAGGGAGGAGATTAAGCCTTGGGCTGCACATTACCTAGATGGTTTGGGTGGGAATGGAGAAAAGAAAACAAACCTTTACTGGTCTATATCCCAGATATTTGTGCCTTTTCCCTCTATCACATTGATTAATGTGGTCTAAGAATCAGGACCTTCCCCCTCCCTCGAATCTTTGAATTAATGGCCGTGCGCTAAGGTTCCGTAACACTGTCAAATTGTGTAGGACTGGTCCATTATTAGTGGACCCCTAGACAAATAATTCATGGGCCTCCACACGCATTTCATTCCTTTGGCCACTGGCACCTTAGAAGCTCAGACAGTAGGAAATCATCTGTGGGGACAGGTTCAAAGGTTTGAAGCTACATTGACAAAACTGCCAAGAGCCAGTGGTAAAGTCTTAAAACTAAATAGTTTTGGGGGTTTTTTTGGTAATTCAAAAAATATTGACATGAATTGTGGAAGAGATTTGAGTCCCAGGGGAGATCAAAGATATGTGAAAATGCATTTTTTTTGTTGGGCTTTTTCAGTACACCGTAACCAAAAAGAATACAAAACCACAAGACAGAGTATGTCCATGTCCTTCCCAAATTTGGACTGCTTTTTAACAAAAGAAAAGACGACAGTGAAACCGAGTTAGAGCAGTGAGATGAAGAGGACAGAGGGGGCGGGCAGGCTTTGGTTCAGAGGCTTTCAAGAGGGAAGTCGGAAACTGCAGGTGACCATTGACCATTCGCTGATCTGACCCCACCTGTTGTGGCTCCTTCTGAAAGCTGTGGTACCCTGGATGAGTGTGTCTCTTAGACTACCAGCAGCATTAAACCACAAAAGCAAAATGTCTTTTAAGCCTTATAAGAACATTGAGAAAAGCAAAAAGCATATATTTCCATTACATCTTTTTGTACTTTTCTTTCCAGTCTTTCCTTCCCATCTTTTGTTGGATGCTTAATCCTTCTTAGAAAAAGCATCACATATCAGCAGCTTTGAGCTCAAAAAAGGCAATTCCTCTGAACTTCCAAGGACTTTCTAGTTTCTTTTGATAACTGTAATGAGTCCAAAATGCTCCGGTGCAGTTCTTTTTACATAATAACTCTGCCATTGACAATACTGATTCTCTTTCATTGTTGGGAGGCGTTGCGTTTTATAGCAGTGAGGGCAGGTGTGGGACTGCTCTAAGGAAGATGCCTCGCTTGAAGAGACATGAGATTTCAAACACCAGTTTTGGTGCATCTCCACGGATGCTTTCCTCCGGCTGAAATTGCCTACTCTAGCATCTCTTCACATCCCAAGGGAAAAAAATATTGTTTGTAAATGATTCACTTTTTACTTCAGCCATTGCTTAAAACGAAGACAAAAAGTTACAAACATAACCATCTTATGAGACACAGAAAAAAAAGTATGCTATTTTCTGTATATACATTTTTTTTTAACCTCTTCCAGGAGACTACTAAAATAGTCACGGTCAGTGTTCATGCCCTGTTTTTCAATTCGTTACCTTATTGGTCATATAAATCTCTGGTCATACGTTTGCATTTCTCCTACCTGTATTTGCTGAAAGGGTCCCTAATGTTGTTGGCTGCTCGTTAAAAGTCACTACTCTGTCATCCCGATGTATTCTTCAGTTATACGCACAGGCAGGAGTTCATAGATGCTACCAGGAGTAATTCCAGGAAGGGTGAAAACAGGCTACTACTTCCAAAGCCGTTTGGGGGTTGTTTCTGAACTTTATACTTTTTAGACAAAGCTCTGCTGAATCATATGCTGGCTACCGAATGATGGTCTGCCTTCTGATTCATTTCCAGGAGAGAATAAATTTCTCTTGTTTTCCAGCAGTCCGTGATTTTTGACACGTGGATGGGAATTGGGGCATTTGTATTAATGCAAGAATGAAATGACACCGCAGCATGAACATTTGCACTGGGATGACTCAAAAAACAAAGCCTTCAGTAGTTTTCGTTAATAAATCTAAATGATATGTGCATTTTATAAGGAAAATACTTTGTACCTAACTACTAACTAGCAGTGTTAGGGAGTTAAAACAGAAGACTGATTTCTTCATGTCATTCTTCTGTGTCAGTGATGTTTTAAAAAATATACAGTGTTATGTGATTTTTTATGGCTTTATTGATTTTTATTATGTCTTACTCCTTTTTAAAATTGACTCAGCTGTGTGTTTATTCTTATTGAAAGTCAGAGAAACTTAACCTTCTTTTTCTATAAAGAGAAAAGCTTCACACCAAATCTTTAGTCCCTTATTCCCTTTATGTTCATGTCCTTTTTCCTAATTATCCAGATTTGACACTTTACACACATGATTATTCATGCCCACTTCTTTATTTCCCCCTAAAGTCAAGATGTAGTATAAATTATAGAATGTCCTAATTGTTGGAGACCTTTTTTCATCATCATGACTATGTCAGATTTTCTTGACATCATGTAAATAATTAATTTACCAGCTTACTGAATCTTCGTGCTGTAGCTCTGACCTGTATTTTTTTTGTTATGCTCCCTGGAGCCACATATCAATGATGACCTTTTTCTACATGCTGAAAAATGGAAAAACTTTTTAAGACCAAGTCAGCAATATATTTGGAAAGTAGCTCTGTTATAATCTAAATCTATGGGAAACTTATAAATTTTCAAAGGGATCCCCTTTCATGTTACATCTAGTTGTTTCTTAGATCTGTGTAAAAGAAGAAAATGATTCCATGAAGTCAATTTCGTTATAGTAGTTTCTATTTAAAGATGAAAGGACTGAAATCATCAAATATGCCAGTTCTAATTTTGAAATGAAAATAATTTTTTCTCATTAGGAATTGAGCTGATGAAGTATCTTGCTTTTCTTGTCTTTCTGATTTTGTTTAGTAAGTAAATTATTTTGGGGAGCCTACTAAGTGCAGTTAGTTGTGTGCTAGGCATGCTATAGGAATTATAAAGATGGTTAAGACAGTTCTTGCCTCAAGAAAATTAAATCACAGACTAGAGCATTCAACTACCTTAGGAAGACCTTGTATAGGCTTTTATTGTGATGATCTGTGTATATGTAATAAAAGGCATCCTGTGTATAAGTGATATACTTTATGCTTCAAAAGCATTTATAAAATGGGTTCAGATAGAACAATGTTCTAAGGCAAATAAAAATAAATTCTTTTGACATTAATTGTATTGATACCATTTGATGAAATTCAAACATTTTATAAATTGATGAGTGCTGTTCTTTCCTTTTTTCTTAATCCTTCTACCTCCCATCAGTTCTAAATTGATTTGAATTATTTGTAAACGGTATTTGTCCTCAGTGTCTTGGACAGTGGAGTTTTCTTAGAAAAGAAAACTATGGCCATTGTTGAATAATTACCTTGCATAGCTCCCAAATTGTAATGGATAGATGTGATCATTTAGCTCAAATGAAAAATAAAAGAACTTACTCTGTATTTCTTGTTTGCTTTCTGAAAATGGCTCTAGTTTGCCATCATTCTTTTTTTTTTTTTTAATTTTTTTTTTAAATTTATTTCTAGGAGAGAGAGAGAGAGACAGCGTGAGCAGGGGAGGCTCAGAGAGAGAGGGAGTCACAGACTGAAACAGGCTCCAGGCTCCGAGCCGGCAGTCAGCACAGAGCCCGACGCAGGGCTTGAACCCACGAACCGCGAGATCATGACCTAAGAGAAAGTCCGACGCTTAACCGACTAAGCCACCCAGGCACCCCTCTAGTTTGCCATCATTCTTGAAGGGTATTTTCTCTAGAGTTAGAAGTCAGGGTTAGTGGTTGTTTTCCACCAAATTTTAGAACTTTATGTTGTTTTATATTGAGAAATCAGCTATCTAAATATCTTTTAAAGAATCTGTTTTGTTCAGACCACGGTGAAGATTTCTGTCTTCGTTTTTTAGCCTTTTGTTGTTATGTTCTTCTGTATAGTTTTCTTTATCTTCCTTGGGATTTGCAGGACATCTGAAATGTGTGTTTAACACCATTGGTTGCTTTTTGGAAAATTCTGAATCTTTATCTCTAAAAATATTGCTTCTGCTCTTTTTCTTTATTCTTTCTTTCTGGAACTTCACTTACAGATATTTTAGAAGGTTATTTTTACAGCTGCTCTCTATCTCTTAGCCTTTTTTCAATATTTTCTCTTCTGTTGCCTGTCAGTTTTCTTCTGATCTGTCTTCTGACCTCTTTTCTATTTCCTGTTTAACTGTGTCTAATCTGTTTTTAGGCCTATCCATTTAAGCTTGAATTTTGGTTACTGTATTTTTCAGATTTAGAACTCCATTTTGTCTCTTTAATATTTTACAGTTCCTTGACAAATCTTAATTTTTATCTTGTAGCTCCTGCATTTATTGTGCATGTTTAAAAACAAAAAGCCACTAACCATCTCCTTAAAGCATAGGACCCCCTATGGACCTGGTTTTATCATCTCTTTTTCCTCCTTTTCTTTCTTTTTTTTTTTAAGTTTCATTGTATTTTTATTTATAGGGTCTCTGTGTATCTGATAATGCTTTATTGATATCAGCTATTTTTTAACAGTTATTGAAAAAAATTGTGTTGCAGCCTAGGATGACAATGTTCACTTTCTAGAGAAAGAACTTAACTTTGTTTCTGGCAAGCAGCTAAGGCACTCACAGTCATGCATCAATTTTAATTCATTTCTCAAAGATTGAGGGGATGTGAAGTTGTGCTTCAGGCTTCATAATACAGTGAGAACTGTATTCTGTCTGGTTCACACTTACTCCTATAGTATATTTCTTTGGGTTACCACACAAATCATGAAGGGTTTATTAGCCTCCAACCTACCTTGGGAGGTACTGGTCTGTGTTTTGTGCCCCACGCTTCTTGAGGCGTCTTAGGTTTTTCTTTACTTCTTGTGGAGTTGGTGTTGCCCTGATTCCGAGAAGAGGCCCCGATTTCAGACTCACCTCTCTGGGTTTCTGCCTTCCTCATTTTGTTCTCTTGAATCTTCCTTGACTTTTTGGCCATCTAGTGCTTTTAAGCATCTATTTTTTTGTAACTTTGTCCAGTTTTTCTAGTTATCCTTTTAATTCAAATTATAGAGTACTCCAAGAACAGAAGAAAAACCCAGGACTGAGAGAGGGACACCCAACATTTCAAGTTCCTTCAGGCAGAAGTGGCGCAGAGAAGGTTAGATAAAGTAAGGAGAGAAAGAAAAAAACAAAATAGGGAAGAATGGTATCGTGGGGCTACAAGAAAACAATATTGGCCTGTTAAGCTTTCAGGTAATATAAGAGCAGTTAATTGGCCACTAGACTAGCGATATGGAGGCCATAGCTGACATTGTCCATGCCAGACTCCTGTTCACGCCAGTAGGGCTGGTTTGAAAGAAAAATGGGAAATGAGGAAGGGAATATGATCAGTGTAGACAACTCCATTGGTTTTTGTTGTGAAATGGAGAGAAAGGTAATGATAGCTAGAGGAGAATGTGGAATCAAAGGAGATAACTTTGTGACCCCACACATGATTGGGGTGTGATCTGAATGAGAAGAAGAAAGTAATGATATATATGTATGTACTTTTGTTTGATCATTTGTTTTTGAGAGAGACATATAGACAGAGCACGAGGGGGGAGGGACAGAGAGAGAGGGAGACAGAATCCGAAGCAGGCTTCAGGCTGCCAGTGCAGAGCCAATGTGGGGCTTAAATCACGAACCGTGAAATCATGGCCTGAGCCGAAGTCAGAAGCTTAACGAACTGAGCCACCCAGGTGCCCCTGTATTTTTTTTTTAATTCAAGGAGAGGGTCCCTAGAACACAGGCTGAAGTTAAACTGAGTTTGAATTTCATCCTGCCACTTAATTGGTGTTTTGAGAGGCAAGTTACCTGTATGTCATTATCTGATAGAAATAATTCCTAAAAAAGAAAATAAAAAAACTTCAAAAAAATCCTATTCTGGGGCACAAAGGTAGCTCAGTTGGTTAAGCATCCAACTCTTGATTTCAGCTCAGGTCATGATCTCACACTCATGAGATGGAGCCTGCTTGGGATTCTTTACCTCTGCCCCTCACCTGCTTGTTCTCTCTCTCTCTCTCTCTCTCTCTCAAGTAAATAAACTTTTTTAAAAATGAAAGAATTCCTATTTCTAATCATTGTAAATATAAAATTAAATAAAAATGTATATAAAGTGCTTGATTCATAGTAATAAATACACTGAAGTTACTGATTTTGTTCTTACCTTTTTTTTTTTTAAGTTTTTTAATGTTTTATTTATTTCTAGGAGAGAGAGAGAGACAGCGTGAGCAGGGGAGGGTTAGAGAGAGAGGGAGTCACAGACTGAAACAGGCTCCAGGCTCTGAGCTGGCAGTCAGCACAGAGCCTGACGCGGGGCTCAAACCCACGAACCGCAAGATCATGACCTAAGCGAAAGTCGGACGCTTAACCGACTAAGCCACCCAGGCGCCCCGATTTTGTTCTTACCTTTAAATCCTGAAGAGTCTGTGTTCAGAAACAGTTAAGAACTGTTTATTTACTTATTTAAGAACTATTCATGCATAGAATCATCCTTAGCAATAGCAGCCTTAACAGCCTTGGCTGTTGCTGGACCTCACTTCCCTAAAATCCAGCTCTACCAAGCTGCTTGCTGGCTCTTTTCCAGTGTATCTAGTCTGTTGTACTTCAGCTGATCAGCCTGGAAGGTCTTGCACTCCTCCCCTATCCTCCATTATCTTCGAAGGCCAACTTCTCTTTCAGACTTGAACACAAGGGTCACCCCTTCCCTGACACCTTTCTTGACACCTGTCCTTTTCCACACACCTCTGTGATTGACCCTTGCCTTACCCACTCTGTGGCCTCCTTTTAGCCTGTTACTACCTATCAGTCTTCTTTAAACTTGGTTCACAGAGCTGTCTGTCCCTCCTGTCCTGTCATATCCTTAAATGTGGTAAACCTTCATCTTTTCCTTTTGTCCCCAGCACAGTACTTGACCCATAGTAGGTGTTCAGTAAACAGCTATAGAATAAATTAATACATATGTGAATTAATGGTTAATATAATCATCACCAGTGTTACAGCTTTGCATATCTTAATGCTTTAATCACTTTATTTATTTGTTAATTACTTGCCAAGAGTATTATTTTACAAAGAACACAAATCATAAAGTCAAACTAATGTGAGGTTTTGGGGTGGGGTGGGTTTGTTTTGTTTTGTTTTTTTAGTTGGTTGGTTGAGGTTTTTTTGCTCTGGCTTCGAAGAGCCTTAATTTTGTGAAAGAGGTTTGAGACCAGAAATTACGAATAGACACTGTTCCAAAAGTTCATTTGTACTCAAGATATCAGAAATTTGAACTGTACTTTCTAAAACAAGTCATGCTTTGTAAGTGTTTGTGGTGGTAAAGACAATTATTATCATGAGAATAATTGGATTTCAGATCTGTACTTACAAAATGTTTGTTCAAATCATAATGTCTTATAACTTGAGAACTAGTTTTTTTGAGGGGACTTGGAATAGGGCAGTAGTGAAGCAGGAAGACAGCTTATTCCACCTTTGATTCGGCTGAACTTTTCCGTAGAGATCTTCTGTACCCCTATGCTTTTCTCTGTTTTCTGTTCTCTTTTAGATTTGAAAGATTATTCCCAAACTCTGAATTTTTAGCTTTCCTCTCATGGTACGAACAGTGCGGCTGTGTTGGGCAACAGGGGTGTGATGAGGAGCCTAGGAACACCCATTTGTACAAACGTGTGATCTCTAGGACTTGTGTTTTCCTGTTGAAGAGGGGCATAAAGAGTTGCTTTTAAATCCATTTCCTGTGTATAGGGAAGTCCAAGGACGAGAAGGTTTTCTGACTTACTTTGCTTAGTGAGAAGGATTTTATTGATAGATAGCCACCCACATGAAGGCTCCAGTATCTTAAAGGAAAGATCGTGAGGAAGAAAGAGAAGCAGGTCTTAACCCTGTCACATCCATCCAAACTCTGTGTGAGTTTAAACAAATTTGAGACGTCAGCTTTTCCATGTGTAAATCAAGGTGTTGAGCATTTTTAAATCTTTTTAAATTTATGAATACTTTTCTAAATAATGATCCATGATTCCCCCACTGAAACTTTGAAAATATCATTTTATCATTTTTATATGTTATGTATGATATATCAGATTATATATTGTATTAAAGATTATGTAAAATTCATTTTACTATAACCCCTAGTAGTAGTTATATGTTACCAAAGAAAAATTTTCCATTTTCTCTGTATAACTGGTAATATATTCTGTTAAATTACATAAAAAATTATTTGTTGAGAAATTTTTAGGTGTTTATTATGTTTCCTTATTTGTTAAGGCATCAAAAGTAGTCAAAAACTATTTTCAAGTCTGGATGTTTGGAATTCTTCCATTTTGACCTTTAGGAAAATCTCTTTCTGTTCCTGTTTGGGTTCTAAAGGATAAGATACAATGTTTCAGGATTCTCTTTGCAAGGACTTTTCTACAATTTCTGATTGCAGGTGTGAATGACCACTTAGATTAAAATGATCTTTATATTGTTTCTTTTAACATTTGTTTCCTGAAATACCAGAGATACCTTGATTAGTTGCATAAGAAATTTGATTAGATAAATGCAATTCACCGAGAACTTCAAAATTCATTATCCTTTTGTTTCCTGCCTTTTATTCTGTAGTCCATCATGTGAATAAATTAAATACAACATACTAAAAATAAATAAAAACACTAGGTATGTGTGAAAACTACAGCTCTTAATAGTGTCTATCTGAGTGACAAACTATGTGACTGTGTTAGAGGCAGCTTATTAACACTCACTTGAAAAACACATCAGGACTCTCAAAATTGTGTTTTAAAGGGCTACACAATTGAGATTTTTAAAAGTAAGTTTCAAAATAGGCAGAAACTGGTACTTTTGCCTTTAACAGCCTGAAGTTGAAATACCTGTACCCATCTAGGATGGTGGTCGGATGATATAGAGAAATAATGAAAACAATGCAGGTGTCTTCTAGCTTCATGCTTTTTGGCCAACAGGAGAAAACCTTGTAGTGTTAATGAGGGAATGAATAGTCTGTGACTACACTTTAGAGTGGTGAGCTTCGTTCACATAGAGTGTGAGGGCATTTGAGAAACACGGAAAGATATGTTGAGAGCAAGTCTCCTCAAAACCACACAGGTCAGGGAGCCACCATAGTCTCTCCTCTTTTCCTGGACATAATACTTTCTTTTTTTTTTTTTTTTGTTTCACTGGTTTATAAACTTTGTTTTGGAATAATCTCTAGATTTATAGGTCAGGGTCCATGGTGGTATGGAGAAATCCCATTTATCCTTCATCCAGTTTTTTCTAACGTTAACATCTTACAGTGGCATGTGATATATTTGTCAAAACTGAGAATCAACATTGGTGCATTACTCAGTTAAACTCCACTCTTCATTTGAATTTTACCAGTTTTCCACTTACATCCTTTTCCTGTTCCAGGAGCCCATCCAGGGTACCACACTGCATTTAGTCTTCATGTCTTGTTATTAGTCTCTGCTGGTCTGTGACATTTTCTCGGTCTTTCCTTATTTCCCACGCGTGGCTTATGGCAGTTCTTTAAAACTGTCACCAGTGTCTTCCGAGCTTTAATCTCACCTGGCCCTTGTCCTCCAGTGCACCGCCACAGGTAAGCTAAGTCGTGCGTCCTTTCACCCTCTAGTGATTCATAAAATTGCCAAGGAACAGTGACTTTCCAGAGAGGATTGCATTTGGAGCCCTTCCAGATTTAAATCTAACGAGTGAGCCCACAGACATATCTAGAGTCTGACTGGTTTCTTCTTGCCTAACAACCTGTCCTTCTCTTGGAGCTCATTCTCCAAGTTTAGCCATGGGTCCAAGATGTGAAAGTGACCCTTCCTGTTTAATTCTTTTACATTTCTGTGTGCTCACAACTCGTATATGGTTTTTACAGAAATATGCTTTGTTGGGGCGTCTGAGTGGCTCAGTCAGTTGAGCCTCCATCCACCTCTTGATAACGGCTCAGGTTAAGACCCCAGAATCATGGGATCGAACCCCCATGCTCAGCCTGGAGCCTGTTTGAAGTTCTTCTCTCTTTCTCCCTCTGCCCGTCTTCGCTCCCACCCCACCCCTGCTTACATGTGCACAGTTTCCCAATGGATGGATGGATGGATGGATGGATGGATGGATAGATAGATAAAATGTATGTTGTTGAGGTTTATCTGGGGATTTGTTGTGCTCTGGATAAGAGCACAACATCCTCCTTCATCCAGACCAAAAGCAGAACTTACTTGTTCATTTTTCAACTACTCCATATTTTGCATAAAGTTTTTCTACTACATAAAGATACTCATTTGCAGAGTATGTGAATTCTTAGAAAATACCTACTTAATGTTTATGGTGCAACATAAAATCACTTTTCTTATTAAAATTGGGTAAGAGCTCTTTAATGAAGGGGCAGTGCTGGATTTATAGGGTTTTCAGGAAAAGCAAGAATTTTACAGGTTTTAGCACAGTAGGCTCAGTGAAAGGAGAGAATTTGCTCCTTCTCATTTGTGCTATTGTTTTTGCAACTTCCCTGTTGTTTCTGACTCCATATATTACTAATCATCAGTGTCTCTCAGATAGGTTATAAGGAAAATGAATTTATTATACTGTACTGATTCAAAAATACTCTATTTTTCGGTTTTGCTTACTTATATTAACTAAAGTATGTAAGAGATGTTTTTTGGGTTTTTTTTAAGGCAGATCCTTTTTTTTCTAGTCATTTTACTCTTAAGCTTTGGAAGTTAACAAAATAATAGCTTTATTTTCATTCTTCCTTGGATATTTTCTTAAGAGCTACTTATAAGAAAGTTATTAGAGCTATACTAAACATTATTATGGCACAGCTATAAAATGGAATTTTCATCATGAAGTTCTCTCATCATGAAGTATAATAAAATAAAGTGTGCCTTTTGCTAACAGGTTCCTACCGTGTTAATGAATTTCTCAAGCACGTAATAATGTTTTTATATATGTTAGTATTATTCTTGGGATTTCTTTTTGGAAATATGTATGTAATTGTAAGGGTAGAAAACTGGTATCTTTTTTGGAGGGAGAATTTGTTATAACAAAAAAGTCATAACCATAATTTAATTCACATAACCAAGTTAAAACATGTGGTATACTTTGAACAAAACATATTCTAAACTAGAAATTTTGGCTCCATATTTGATTTCTTGAAATAACTGTGTAATCAAAACAGAACTGGAATTATTAAAGAGTATAATAATCTTCTAGTGGTTTTTTAAAACAGAATTATACCTTTGGGGCTGTTTTGGATTTTTAAATAAAGGCATTACCTAAGAAAATATGTTATTATAATTTAGTGATATATTTATTTTACTCTGTGTGGAAATCTGAAAATTCTTCTGAGGGTTTCAGATTAACATTGTCACTGAGAAATCTTGTAGCTGTTTAGTACTGGTGCTTTGGGGTTTATCGTGCTGGAAACAGTTCTGAAACTATAGCAAATGTGTGTTAGCTCTCATAATACATTAGTAAACCTTTAAAGAAAGAAATTTAAAGAAGTTGAAATAATGAAGGCAATGTTGCCACGGCCGACTTAGAAATAGAAAGTAATCAAGATCTTGGCTTTTAGTATCATTCACTTATTATCTTTAGAGACACTAACATGCAGTGTCATCATTACCATTGTGACATTTGGGGCACGCCAAGTACTGTGCAGGAGAAAAATCTACATAATGACATTCTAACCCACAGAGCCTAAAATACAGAAGAAGACAACATTGGCAGCCATCTGAGGACATGGCTTACAAACAGATGAAATAAAAACAAATACACAGTTTCTGGGAAAAAGGGGGAAATTGTGTCTAGCTGGATATACTGGAAAGAACTACCTGGGTTTTGGTAAAAAAAAAATAATAATAATAATAAAGCACAGTGTTTTTTTTTCTGAGATTGGAAAGTCTGGAGTTAGAATATCAGATGCTGCTTTTTTCTGTAGCTCATTCTTGGAATTTATATTCTGACAAGAAATAATTGAAACTATGCCTGTCTGCCTTTTTATCTGTAAACTGCCATCTTTCGCCTGCTACTTCCCCTGGAATGGAAACACCAAAACATTTCTTGAAAATGGTAATTTGGTAGTTAATTTGTGTGTTTGTATTAACCTGTGTGATAACTTTTTAAAAAAGACATTGTAGGGGCGCCTGGGTGGCTCAGTCGGTTGAGCGTCCGGCTTCGGCTCAGGTCATGATCTCACAGTTCATGGGTTCAAGCCCTGCATCGGGCTCTGTGCTGACAGCTAGCTCAGAGCCTGGAGCCTGCTTCAGATTCGGTATCTCCCTCTCTCTCTGACCCCCTACTCATGCTGTCACTCTCTCTCTCTCTCTCTCTCTCTCTCTCTCTCTCTCTCTCTCTCAGAAATATATAAAACATTAAAATTTCAATAAATAAGACATTGTAGGATGCCTGTTTAAAACTTCATTTGCATAAGAGAGTTTTTATATATGCCACAGAATACTTCTCCCGTCCCATTAACTATGCTCAACCTGTTAAAGATCAAAGCTAGTGGGAATGGTAGAAGTCCATGTGCCATTCCCATCACCTGAGAAAAGGAAGAAATCCCAGCCTTCTCTGGCTACTTGGTTTGCTTCACTGGTTCTAATACATTTTCCCCGTCAGTTCACAAATGGTAGATTCTCAGAATTGCGTAAAATTGCCAGTGCTTTTTAGAGCCTTTCACATTAAGTGATAACATACAAAAAACAAAAACAAAAACAGAGTAGTGAAACCTTTTTATAAAATTATACAGATTTCCTTCAACTGATACTTTTAGTTTAATTTAAAACCTTAACCAACTTTTTTTCACATTTGTTTTCAATTATGTTTCAAAACATTGATATATTAAAAAGAAAATTTATAAACAGGGTCATCTGGGTGGCTTAGTCAGTTAAGCGGCCAACGCTTGATTTTGCCTCAGGCCATGATCTCCCAGAGACTCGCAGAGCCCTATGTAGGGAGTCTGCTTAAGAATCTCTGTCTCCTTCCGCTCCCCACTCCCCATGCTTGTGCACTCTGTCACAACATTACCTTTTCCCTACAGCGGCTTTACTTCGTGAAACTTTCTTTATCCTAAATATCTAGTGTCTATAAGTAGTTTCATAGATAATGAAAGTGTGTGTGTGTGTGTGTGTGTGTGTGTGTGTGTGTGTGTGTGTCTACAGATGGAAACTGGCCTAAATTTATGTGATCTAAGTGGAAGTGAATTTGCTTGCAATTCCCCGTTCTGTAACAAGTTGACTATACACTCAGGACACTTTTATTTACTTAACTCCTTAACTTGAAGTCTTCCTCTCTTAATTCATGGAGGAGATAGAAGGAATCCATAGCCATCTCTACTTTTTCAATATCCAAGCATAAAAATTCTGAAGTTGAACAGTGAAAACGGTAGTCAGTTTCATGGAAAGGGATCACTGCAACAAAGTAGACAATTAATCTACTTCCAGTCTTTTGTGCTTAAAGTTTCAGGTGAGTTGTATATGGAAGGCAAATTACCAAGTGTTCCCATGTTTAATGATTGAACTTTTCAAACCCACTGGAAACAACCATGGTATTAATAAAGACAATTTTACTGAACAGTCTAAAATTTTATCTCACTTCTGAAAAAATAGAACAGATTCTCTGTAATAATAAAACTCCTTGATTGATCCNAAAACTCATGGATAGATTGAGGTGAAGACCAGAAAAAGCCTCCAGGTCCCAACAGATCTGCTGTTTTGAGTGTTCATTTTATAATTCATCATTCTTTAAGAAACACTTTATTGACTCTGTATTCACTTCTAGCCCTTCTTTTCCTTTTTCCTAGTGTTTTGGGGATACAGTGCTAATTAGCAGTAGAAAGAGAAGATGTCCATGATCCTCACTTACGGTTACACAAATGATTAATTCTTGGTCCTAAAACAGTTAAGGCAAGTGAAATTGTAAAATAAAATATATTAATCCTGCTTTTTTTTTTAATTTATTTAGCATTAAGTGGAGATACTTAGCTTGAGGCAGCCTGGTTGTGAGGATAGGGATAGCAATTTATTTCAGAAATCATATATGCTAAGTGTTCCCCGTGTGTGTGTGTTTTAGTGTTAAAGTCAAAATACTCCTCATCTTATGATACTCAAGTGGAGAATTTGAAAACTGTCCCAGCAGGAAGACTGATACTGTCTTTCTGATCAGGCATTAAAACTTTCATTCAAAGAATTACAGCTTTAGTATTCACGTTTTTTTCCTCAAATATCAGCAACCACAAAGACTGCTTAGAAAATTTAACATACTAATACATCAGAAAATACAATAGATTTTGAATGAGCGTTTGGCATTTTGGTGATTGGAATCTGAAGCAGCTTCAGCGATAACAATATTGCTGGAGTACATATTACAAGATTCTCGTGTTATTGAGACCACCTACCTTTGCCCAGATTTGCCCCAGCCATACCCAAGGTTACTTCAGGTGATCTTTTTCCCTTTGGGAAACACATAAGAATGTACATAAATGCCAGGAAGGTTCTTTATGTAATAGGAAAATCCTTTTTATCCTAAAGGGTTTGTTAGCTAGTGATCCCTCTGAAGCAAGGTCACAATTATTAGAATGGTAGAAAAATATGGATAGCACGGGAAATTCTAGCTCCAGTTAAGAAGAACAGTGAACATCTTGGGATACTTTTATTGCTAAATACCATCAGGTTTTGTATAAAATTGAAAAGGACTTAATTCAAAGGATAATATATTTTCTTTTATCTTAGATGGTTATTTTATGTTATCTTAATATATTATTTTAATTATAGAGATGGTCTGAAAAAGATGTATTTTACTCTGAATATTATCCTAAAGGAGTAGAATGTCTCATTGGTCACATTTTGGGGGCATAGGGCCCCAACTCCAACTCTGAAAATAGTAGACAAAAGGAAAGACTCAAGGAATTACCTTATTTCTCTTGTACAGATTCTAATGGAGAGTAATCAAATAGTTGATGCCAGAAAGTTTCTCTTTAGAGGAAACTTCCAGCTTTTAAAACAAATGGGATAGAATTGGTACCACATTTTGCAATCCCTAATGAAATACTGGATCTAGGCAGTGCTCATCAGTGGCTGCCAAAACCTTAGACAGAAGGCAGATGGAGAAGATGATTAACACCTGAACACACAAAAGAAGAAACAATCAGGTATTATTTACCTCCTAGTGTGATGTAAAAGGAAAGATGAATATCATCTATAAAATTTTCTTAACCAAATATCAGACCCAGATTGTATTAATAAATGTCTTAAATTACCAGTTGGTAGGAAGTACAACTAAAGTGACAAAAGGGAACTGACACTGTAGAAATGCAATAAGTAGAGGGCAGGGTGGGAAAAATTCTGGCGGAAATGACCCAGTTTCATTAGTAAATAAATGGCAAGGAAAAAGAGGCGGAACTGTAAATTAGGAGAAATTTAATTAAATTTAAATGCAATTTGTGGTTCTTGTTTATATCTTGATTCAAACAAACCAATTGTAAAAACAGACTAGAAGACACTGGTGACATTCTCAACACTGGAGTATGCTAGTATTAAAGAGTTACTGTTAAATTTGTCAAATATCTTCTGATTAAATAAGAGTCCTTATCTTTTAGACATACATACTGAAGAATTTATGAAGTGACATGTGGTGTCTTGAATTTACTTAATCCAATCAAGGTGGGGGAGTGTTATATAGATGAAGAGATTGATAATTGTAAAAGTTGGGTGGTGGAAATGGCAGTTTATTATACTGTCTTCTCTACTTTTATGTATGTCTGCCAATTTTTTAAATAATCTAAGTACAGTCATAACTTTAGGATTCTCAGATCAATAAACATTGTAAACATTGGATTCTTAATTTTTAAAGAGTATAATGTAGTATAGATACAAAAGAATCTTGTAAAAGTATTAGCAAACTCAGAATATATAAAGCCAACTCCCCTCACTGCCAGAGAGCAAAATCGACTTAACATTAGAGTTATCAATTTAATTCATGATATCAGCAAATTGAAGTGAAAAAGTCATGATTACAATAGTTTCAGAAAAATGCAATTAGTAAAAGTGTCCATTTGTAACTTTTTAAAATCTTAGGAAACTAGGAATAGAAGAGAACTTTTTAATATCTCATTATAGGATAGCTCTAAAATTTCCTGCTCTTGTTGAAAGCGTTCTGAGACTGGAAATAAAACACGGAGGCTTGCCATCACTGCATTTATTCATTATGTAAAAATCAATCATATATCCAGAGCTCCGCACAATCAATCAGAAACTAAAATGTTTTAAATACCATTTGCAGTAGCATCACAAAATATCAAGTACCTAGGGATAAATGAACAAAACCTATCACAAGGTCTTTATGTGGTAAGCTATAAAATACTATTAAGAGAAAATAAAGAAGATCTAAATAAGTGAGAGCTGTATCATATTCATGGATTTGAAGACTCAGTACTTTAAAGATGTCATCTCTTCATATTAATTATGTAAATTTAGTAGTATTACAATCACATTTTAATAGGTTTCTTTATAGAATTAAAGCTGATGCTAAAATTTATGCAGAAATGCAAAAGGCCATAAAAAGTCAAGACACTCTTGAAGACCAAGGTAAGAGGGCCTGTTCTACAAGATATCAAGACTTACTGTAAAATTACAGTAATGAAGACATTGTGGTTTTGGTGCAAAAACAGACAAGTAGAGCAGTGCACCAGAGACCCCAGAAGCAGATTCATTCATATACAAACAAGTGCTTGCTGACAGCAGAGGTACAGTAGAACAATGGGGAAAGAACTCTCATAAATGGTACCCCGACAATTAGGTATCCATATAGAAAATCCTGATACTTGATCCCCACTCCACATCACATACAAAAATCACTTCGACATAGATTATACACATAAATGTAAAAGGCAGACCAATAAAACCTTCAGAAAATATGAGAGAATATTTTCATGGTCTTAAGGTAATGAAAGGTTTCTTAACTAGGATACGAGTACTAATCTTTAAAAAATTGATGTTTGAGAGACATTAAGTATCTCTGTTCAAAAAAATCAGAGAATGAAAAGGCAAGTTATGGAATAGAAGATATTGGCAACACATATAAGTATAAAATGACTTATATCCAAAAATGTAAAGAAGTTCTATAAATCAGTAACAAGAAGACATCAACCCAGTAGAGAAATGAGCAGAAGACTTCACAGGCACTTCACAAACAAGAAAATTAGATGTTCAATAAACATTAAAAGTATGCTTATGCTCATTAGTAATCATGAGAATACTGATTAAAATGTCAGTGAGAGACCACTGGGTACCCATTGGAGTGGTTAGTATTAAAGAGTCTGGTGATATCAGTGGTTGGTGAGGATATGAAGCAATGTGAACCCTCCAGACTGCTGGTGAGAACGTAATATTGGTTGAGCTAGTTTTGAAAATTGTTGGGTATTACCTTGTAAAGTTGAAAATGAGCTGCTTCTATGACTCAGTCATTCCATGCCACAATATATGCCATAGAGAATGTTCTTAATGGCATCACAATAGCCCTAAATGAGAGACACCCCAAGTATCTGTCAACAGTGCAGTTGACAAGTTATATGTCATACAATGGAATTTTATTCACCAATGAAACTGAAGAAATGAGAGCAATTCCAATAATGCGAATGAATCGTAAAAACATAATGAGAGAAAGGAAAGGCTAGATATAAGAAGTACATATTCTATGATATAATTTGTATAATAAACTGTAGAATGGGATAAACTAGAGCATAGGTAACTGATAAAACTAGGAAAGCAAAGATAATCCTGTAAATATCAGGATAGTAGTTACCTTTGGGGAGTGGTGTTGGAGGACTTCTAGGGTCCTGGAAATATTTTTTTTCTTGACCTGTACAGTGATCACATAAGTATTTACTTTATAATACTTTAATGAAATATACTTTTATGCTTTTTGTGCTTTACATGTGCTTTACAGCAGTTTCTTTAAAGAAACATGTATAAATTCTGAGTTAAGAGCATAAGGCCCATTTCATAGCTAGTACCATACTTTTCATTTTGTTTTGTTTAAAATTATCTCCATCATCTTAAAGCATGAGTGTAAGTTTGTAATTAAGGTGGATAAATAAAACATTCACATTGATTCATATGTTAGGGCTTTATTGAAAATGACCTTAAAATCCAGGAAGTTGTAGCCTTGCACATTCTTATCTTATAATGAAATCTTCACCTGTCAACTTATTCATCATTACAGTTGATTTTTCCAAATATGCATCAAATCTGATTGCAATAGGATATTGAGGAAAACCTTTCCTACTTGAATTTTCCTCTTTCAGTTTCACTCTTGAGAAATTTCTTTTAGGTAGCAAAATTGTGGTGAAAGCTTTACCTCAATTCATTAACTGGAACTTACTTCTCTTGTTAGACCATTAGACAGTGACTTAGAGATAATCCCTGTTATCGCTGTATATTTGCACTTTTTGTCTTCTCAGTATTGGCATATTACTCTGATTTCCGCTGGTCGTGATGTTTATTCTTTATAGATCTCTATCTTACTTATAAGTATTTCGTAAAAGTAACTCAGATCCTTTTTACATGAAGAAGAACACTTGAATGAAAATACAAACAAACAAACGAAGGAGTGTGGGTGACACGGAGCCTCCGAGACTGTGGCTCTCTGTAGTTCTTGTGGATGAAGCAAAGTTCAAAAGTTTAAACCCGCTATGCAGACTGTTTTTCTCTCCCTTAAAAAAGCTCTTGCTTGTCAAGTGAGAGTAAATATTTATAGTTGGCTATGGTAAAATATTCTGAGGGTGAAGAAAATGATTTTAATAGAACTGTATCCTTAATAGGAGTGGGTACAAAAATCCGTTCATCTGCAGAAGGTGGGGCCAGTGAAGCAAAGGTAGGCAGCAGTAACTTAGTAAGGGCTTAGTAGCACCCATTCGAAGGAAATACTTAATTATTTTATCACATGCCATGTGATATGTATGCATTTGCCTTTTGAGATTTTTTTTTCTATTGAATTGCTGAGGTGCTTTTGCGGAAATGAGATTTTTAAATTGATTTCAGTGAAACATATGTCCTTTTTAGTTTTCAGATAGTGGCAGGGTACTGAGAGCAGCATAATATAATGGAAACTGCATGGGCTCTGTTAAAATATGGGCAAATTAGGACAGCTCTCTACATCAACCTCAGGGCTCTTTCCAGCTGTAACATGGATATGTAACACACAGGCTGTGGTGGATGTTAAATGAGATCAGGTGTAGGAAGTGTCTGGCATGGAGGAGCTAGTCTGTATGTTTCTTTTCTTCTCTTCCTGTCACCACGTTTTCAGCAAAGGAAAGCCAGCGTCCACTGAAATAACATAGTACTAAAAAAAGTGCCCCTCCCCCACTTACACTCTGTCTCTCTCACAAAAATAAACATTAAAAATTTTTTTACAAAAGAAAGCTGGATATAGAAAGAGAGGGAAACATGGATAGAAATTTGGATGAGGGATGAGAGGTGAGGGAGACAGCAGCTGGGATAAGGAGTTGGGGACATTGTTCAGAAAACAAAACAAAAAAACCCATCACATTAGTTACTCTTTTTACAGAGCTAAATTTAAAGGAATAAAAATGACAGTGGTTGTGGGGGGTAAACATTGCAATGCAGAAAACCTCCATTTTGCACAGTAACTTGCTTTATTGGGTCTTGAATAAAATCAAACAGGAAAGACTTTAGACCTGCAAAACTGCCAAAAATGTAATGGTCTCTGGACTCTTGACAGCTGAACTGCCAGAATCATGTGGTATATAAAATGGCTGGAAAGAATCATTCTGCTGAGAAGCAGGTGACAGGGCTGGTGGATTTCAGTAATCTGAGAGGGTACCAGAACCACACTCTTACAGCTTTATGGATTCACAGGGTTCTGTGTGGGGCCCCTACAGGCTCTCAGTAGTTAACCATGTTTATAAAGAGCAGTATATGGAACTCCTAGAATTCCAAGCTGGGCAGGACTTGAGGAATTATCAGCTCCAGCTCTGTATTTTAAATGAAGAAACTGAGGCTCAGAGGCCTGAAGTGACTTCCCCAGTTTCATAGTGAGTGCGCACTAGAACTAGGGACAGGGCTTGAGTCTCTGAACTCCTGAGTTAAATGCCAGTAGCAGGAGAAAAAAGTTATTTAAAAGTATTATGTGTTTTTACCTTTTTAACGTTAGTTTACCCTTGGAGCACCTGGGTGGCTCAGTCGGTTAAACATCATAAAACTCTTGATGTCAAGTCATGATCTCATGGTTGCTGGGATCAAGCCCCAAGTCGGGGTCTACACTAACAGCATAGAGCCTGCTTGGAATTCTCTCTCTCTCCTTCTCTCCCCCTCTCTCTCTGTTTTTCTCTCTGCCCCTCTCCCTCTCTCAAAAAACTAAACATTAAAAAGCAAACAAACAAACCATTAGTGAGTCCTGAAACTCAGTATCTTAAAGATAGAGAGAAAATTGACAACTCCTATCCTTCTGTAGTCTAGCAAGAATTTATACTTCTGACCCAAACTCGGCACCGATTGTTACGAGGTCCAAAATGGGAAGAGTATCTGAGGTCTTCCAAAAATGTTAACCATAAGTAAATAAAAAACCATGCCAGACTTACTGTGTTGTAGCTCCCATTTGTCTGTAGAAGGGGAAGGTGAGAGGAGGTTCAGAAGAAAGAAAAAGGTTTTATAGTGTAAGTGATTTCTACATAGTAGGAGCTTCATAAATATTTATTGATAGATTTATTGCTCATTGATAAGACAAAATAGCCTACAGCAGTCACTGTCCAAGTCAAAAAGATTTTTATGTATGTGATTAATTATCCATAGGAATAGCCACATCTTTATTATTCAATATGCATGATACCACCAAGTATATGGAATGAAGTCAGTAGGAAAATAGTCTACAAATAAAATCTTCCTGTTGCTAAAAATAATTACCAAATTGTCTAAACACTTTTGTGTAATGCAGGTTATATAAGTTTCTAGAATCACCATCCAAAATTTGAAGTGTTTTTCCTAATACCTAAATGCTAAAAGTATGTATATTGACATGCAGTATTTATATATTTGTATTTCCTTAACCTTCACACTGCCAGGTTCTCATTGTTAATGTCACCAGCAAGGGAGCAGGAAACATTTAAATCAGTTTTGCTACTTGTGAGTTACTTTGATTGCCCTATTTCTTTTGCACAAAATAAAAATGAGGTAAAAAAAATCAACAAAGGAGAATGAGAATTGGGTCTTATCAAATGCATCTAATTAATCTTCCTTTGCCCATTACTCAGATGAAAATTTATGATCATTTATATCAATGTAAGAATTTGTCACATGGACTTTTATCCACTCAATTAGGTATGTAGAGAATAGTAGTGTATATAATATTTAAGAGATGAATGTGAGTGGCAAATTAACACCCATAAGTCTTCATTTGCTGATATTTAAAATTGGGATCCATCATATTATTGTAAGATAATACATATAATGTGTTAAGCAAAGTGCCTAACGTGTAGTGAACTCTCAATAAATATCAGCTAAAATTATTTAGGAAAAGGAATGATTCTCTTTGTTTTATATAATCAGATATTCTTATAAAATGCATTTCTACTTTACAGAGTTACACACGGTCCCCCAACATCATTTTAAAAAAAGAAAATTGGGACTAGAGTTTAAGGATATACAAATAAAAGATTTGAAATGGACATTTCTTCTTGCTAAAATTGGATTTTATATTCCTGTTAATATTCCAGTTTATAAAAACTTTTTTCCTGAACTTTTTTCCTTTTGATATAAAGTCAAAAATATAATCTTAACATTAAAGAGTATTTATTTTATGTTATAAAAGTAAATATGAAATTCAGATTTTGAAATTTAATTCTCAGGTTTTGCCTTATACTTGTGTTGGGAGTGGAAAGCTCCAAGTAACCAGAACGTGTCTGGTCCAATCACTAGTATGTTAGTGTTTCTCAGAGCACATTTCCTCTGTTAGGAATTCCTCCTGGTGGTAAGCTGACACCTGCTACTTTGTGCTCAGACTGTTGGAAGGTGAGCCTACTTCCCCTGGTTCCTCACACATCATCTTCAGACCCCATTCTCCTCCTCTGGGGCCTCTGGTTGCACTTGATCTTTTAGAATCAATACCTGGAGTTGTTCGTAAGAAGCTGTTTGTGAGACACAGTAGGTTTGCCAGAGTATGATTTGGATCACTGTCCCCTTGTATTTGAACGCTACATTATTAAAGGTGAACGTAATAACCCCAGTGCTGTACGGACTCCCATGTACCCCCAGGCCGTACAGACTCCCATGTATTACTTACGAAAGCTAGTGCTTATGAATTTTGGCCTTTCTTTGACTATTCAGCTTGTTATTATAGCAGCCCTTTGTGTAATGGCTTTGAGTTTATTTGTATTTTTCCCCTAGTTCTGCCAGCTTTTCCAGTGGTTTATTTACAAAAACCCTGCCCCATAGCATCTAGTAATGAATAAAGAGTGAAAGTACTGTGTTGTTTTCCATAGGAGTATTGTAATTGATAACAAAACCTCTAGAATAAAGGGTGATGTTTTACTTCTAAACAAAACGCAGAAAGAGCACGTGTGTTGGGCAGCTGGGTAGAAGCAAAGAACGCTGGCCTTTGAAAACCAAAGCCTTGGTTTCAGATCTGAAACTTGTAACTGACGGTCTGATCATGGCTAAATCCCTCTCTCTCTAATCTTAAATTGTGGTATTTGTGAAATGGAGAAGATATTGCTTCCTTCAGAGAGTGAGAGCATAAAATAATACACACAAGCAGAGTTTTATAAACTGAAAGTACTGAATAAGTGGAGCTAATTAATGCACATCGAATACATCTCATCACTGCTAAAGGACACATAAGCAAAAGGTTGTTTTTGTTCAGGCACTTAACAACAAAATAAGCTTTTTATTTTTCAAAAGTTTAATTTTAAGTCGCTATATAGTAAACCTTGAAGTTTTCATGTTTATGTGTTGAACCCAATTTTGCTGTAAGAAATTGAAGGTTTGATGACTAATACAAAAGTAAAGGCAATTAGAAACTCTGGATAAAAGGGTGTACAATGATGTCATGGCTCAATGTCATGGCTCAATCACAGTGCAACAATAATGGGACATGATTTTGAGCAATTATGGAAACTAAGAAAAAGAAATTGATTTCTTTCATTTTAGCAGTATGCTTTTTTAAAGACATCCTAAAAATGGATCTCTAGAAATAGAAACATAATTCTGACACATTACTTGTCTCTGCTAGAAACAATATTTATGCATCATAATGCAGTAAATAAGATTACTCACCTTTACTTTTTAGAAACAACTTATAAACAAAGCAGAGGAAGGTTAGTCGGTAATTTGAAAACAAAAAGTAAGATGGTGGTCAGAAGTTAGGATGCAGGAGGAGGTTGACAAGTTGGTGGAAGGTAGGGTGACTGATCGCCTGTATTATGTTGTGGAGAGTGAGAAACTAATAGAACAGCAAGTAGAGTGGTGTCTGAGTGGCTTACGAGTCTGAATCTTGATTTCAGCTCCGATCATGAGCTGCACTGACAGTGTGGAGCCTGCTTGGGATTCTCTCTCTCTCTCTCTCTCTCTCTCTCTCTCACTGCCCTTCTCCTGTTCATTCATTCTCTCTCTCTCTCTCTCCCTTTCTCTCTCTCAATAAATAAACTTTAGAAAGAAGAAAGAGCAAGTAGAGCTTGAAATGCACTACTTAAAGTGAAAAGTGACCAGTAGAAGAATAAAACTAAATATAACTATAAAAATTATAAGCAGGGAGAAGGATAAGGATAATGTGAGTTAAGTTAATCCTCATTCTTCGTTGAAAGTCCATGGATGTTTCCTGAAGCTTGTGAACTGAGAACTATGATTGTTACTATTTAGATTTGTGAATCTAAGTTATCAGAAGAGTCAAAAACAAATGGCTAAAGATGATGGCCTTTGAGAGCAGTACTGAAGAGGGGCAGGTATGGGCTAGAACCTATTGCTTTTCTTTATGGGCCACTCTGTGTAATCATAGTAGTATTTTTACTAAGTATACATATTACATTGACATAAGCATTAAAAAAGAAAACAATGCTGATAGCAAAAAGCCATGGATGGATACTGTGGCATATGTTACTCCCCTCCAAATCTAGAAGACACACTATAATTCTTTGAGGCTAAAATCCTATCAGGTCCCTGTTAACCCTGCTTACCACTCCCTCCAAACAATCTTTGTCCATCTTTTAAACTAAGCAGCACAGAGTGTTTTTGCCTTCCATCCTAGGGTCAGCCTATGTCACACTAAATCTTACATCATCAGTGGAAACTCTTAGTTATCTTGTTCATTGAAATGTCAAGAGAGTAAATTTCTATAAAACAGAACAGACTTGAGGCACAATGCAGGTGTGTGTAAGTAAAATAATATATCTACTGCTTAGAAAATGGTTTGTCTTCTACCAGGATTTTATACCAAGATTTCATTATAAACATCATGTAGAAGAGGAGAATATTGATTGTCCCAAACATTAGAAATGTAATGGGTGCACTATTTTATTTCCTGTATAGTTCTATTGAGTTTACCTTTAATTTTTATTAACACTTTTTTCTATTGGAGACGTGGCAGTAATGTATTAGATTAGCTTGGACATGACCAGATTCTGACCAAATCATTCCTAAAATACTCATTTTTAAGACTAGTTCATTGCAGGGATGCCAACAATAATTCAAATATTCTGCCTTTAAATACTACTGCACTTGAAATTACTACTTTGGTATTTCCCTGCCCCCTCCCCCACATGTGCATAGTTAAGGGTAAGAAAGATGGCTACCAGACATCTCCCAAATTTCTAGATAAGGAAGGCTCATTCTTTAGAAAACAATAGATATAGTTGTTAATCAGCCAGATGTGTTCATTGACAAGATTGAAAGTGTCAATAGATTCAGATCAATAGCACCTAATAGTAAGCCAATTTGATGTGCACGGAGCAGACTCTGGCATCATGGATAGGGATTAAAGACCCCAGAGAAATTATTTTCTAGTACTAACTTTAGGAGAGAAAGAAAAGAGTTGTTTTGAACCACAGTTTGGGAAGGGGGAAAGTGGAGATGTGGAGAGATTCCCTCTCTCTAGCCATACTTGGTCACTTACGTATTCATCCATCCATCTACCAGCCCTGTATTTGTTTGAGCACCTGCTCTGAGTCTGTGGGGATATTACAGGGCTGAACTTGACCGTTTGTTATACTGTGATCTCCTGATCTTATGCTCCCTGCAGGAGTCCGTTTCTATCACTAAAGGACAGTTTTCCTTTACTTGCCAATCATAGAGTACATACGTATCTGGCTTCCTTGATGGCTTAGACCTCAAATCATCCAGCAACAACTTTCAGGAATTACATTTTTTAACTGATTATTTATATTATCTAAATCACATTTGTTATTTATTAAGTGTTAGTCATGTTCCTTAATTTTTCTCATATTTCTGCATTGCTCTAAAAACAATGACTGAGACAAAAATACAGAAACAAAAAACTAAAACAAAACAAAACAAAAAAAACAGGAATGAGACCAGTTAATCAAAATTTAAGCAAGCTGTACATAGTAGTACTTAAATATTTCCCAAATGTTTTCACAAACTATAAATCAGTCATTATTGGCAGTTTGATTAAGAAAACATAGTTTTTCTCTTTTCAGTTAAGTATTTATTTTACTAGCAAATTATATAAAATTTCATCAAATTGTAGTATATGGAAGCTTGAGGTTGGGGAACAAGAGGAGTCACTTCATTACATCAAGCAAAATACCATTTATCCCTGTCTGCTGTGACATATTATGAGGATCTATCAATGTTGCTGACTTTCTGGGTAGTACATATTTGCTGCCTTAAATTCTGCAGGCTCAGGAGTGCTACCTCAGTCTCTCTAGCTTTCCCTCTTCCCCTTGTGTGGCCTTGTGTATGCTGGTCATAACAAATACACAGTGCTCACCCTAAGCCAGGCACTGTTCTTCATGAGGCAGAGAGGTGGTACTTCCCATTCTGCCCTTCTTCTACCCTGGTGTTGGAGGTGTCCGCAAATGGCCTTGTCATGTGTCTCCAGAGTCCTATCTGGTAACACTTGATAAGCTCTTTTTCCTCTCATTTCCAAAAGGTAAACCCAGTCTGTAATGAATGCTCATTTTCCTTTAGCTATACGTGTTTGTTAGAGCCATAGCCTCAGAGCCGGGGGTTGTGGGGATAGGGTCTCTTCCTACAGGACAAGATATCCTCTGGTCTCCTGTCCACATGCCTCCTTTCTCTATTTTTAATTTGCCTGCCATCCTCCTCACCTCTGCTGTCTTCTCTCCTTATCCAGGGCCTGGGTAGGCATAAGCTTTCAGAAGCATCTGGGCACTTGATGTGTGCTTTTCCTGGTTAATGATATAGATATCGGGTTTGTCCTAAACCATAATTTGTAGACAATACTATGTTGTCCGTAGGAGACTTATAACCAAACTTTTGACAAACCCCACAGAAAGGCCCTGATTTTCCCTGCTAGGTCTCTGGTTATCATCTTGTCTGATTTGAAAAGTAAGCAGAATTGAGTTCTTAGAAAAACTGGGTGGGATAACTCTTAGCATTCTTGACCCCCACTACCTTTACCTCTGCCACCCATCTTAAGAATAAATAGCCACTGTCACAAAAGCAGACACTCAGATCAATGGAACAGAATAGAGAACCTAGAAATGGGCTCACAAATATATGGCCAACTAATCTTTGACAAAGCAGGAAAGAATATCCAAATGGTACTGAGAAAACTGGACAGGAACATGTAGAAGAATGAAACTAGACCACTCTCTTACACCGTACACAAAAATAAACTCAAAATGGATGGAAGCCCTAAATATAAGACAGGAAGCCATCAAAATCCTAGAGGAGAAAGCAGGCAACAACCTCTTTGACCTTGACTGTGGCAACTTCTTACTTAAGAACAAACAGCCATGATGTGGTGGTTAATAGTAACTTCAGTGGCTATGATGAGGGTGAAGAACAATATCATACAATGATAAAGGTAGCCAAGCTTTGTAGTTAGAATATTAAGAGATTCAGATACCAGCTCTACTACTTCCCAGTTTAACTTTGGCCAGTTGATATGGTTACTTTTAAATTCTGCACATGAAAATGATCCTGATAGTGGTACATGAAAATGTATCTGATAGGCTAGTTTTGAGAATTTAGTAAGATAATGTGTGAAGCACTTGCGCAGGGCCTGAGGCACAGAAAACACCAAATAAGCATTGGTTCTTTACTGTTGCTGCTAATTATAAGCAGTTCCCAGGTACCAGAGATTATAGTGCATTGAGTAC
This sequence comes from Crocuta crocuta, assembly GCF_008692635.1. Taxonomy (NCBI): domain Eukaryota; kingdom Metazoa; phylum Chordata; class Mammalia; order Carnivora; family Hyaenidae; genus Crocuta; species Crocuta crocuta. The sequence goes on along the minus strand of NW_027531012.1, from coordinate 1,544,461 downwards.
ACGCACGTGTCTGTGTCAGCAGGAGCTTCCAAAATAGAACCACCTCTATTTATATTGCTCCTGTAAGCTTCTCGGTATTTTTTCAGAGAGGGCAGTGGCAGTTTATGGCCCCAGGGCACACATAGCTTTGCTCAAAAACTGTCCTTCATTGTCTTGTTAGTAGCAGGAGTGAGCAAGCTTTTTCTAAAGCTTCCAAGAAAGATCTTGGTAAACAAAAACGGTTCCTTTTTCTGTCAAACTGTTGGGTGGTCACTGACTATATCCACAAACAGGAATTCAGTCACTCCCATCCTCTCCAAATTGTGGTCGTTGAGCAGTGAACAACAGTTTCTGGGTCACAGCCATCTACTCGGTAAGGTTGTCCAATTCACTGGCAGATTCCCCCAGCCACGTTACTGTTCTGCTCAATTTGTTCCTGAGCCAGAGGACAGCAGCCAGTGTGCCCAGTAAACGATGGCATACATGGAGATGGCCTTTCCTTTTCTGGCTGATGACATGTAACTCTGCTCATACTTGAGGGAAACTGTTGCTCTGTTCATGCCCTATGTGACTCCGGTAACTTAATAAGTGTATTCCTTCTGTTTGTCCCATACATAAGAGCCAGGGGAGTTTCTTTTAACTGATTGTAAGCCATATTCCTTAAGCAAAATGAGGGACTTTTTCTTCTGATAGGCTAACTCATGAGGTTACAGAATCAGAGTTTTTCGTTATTATGCCTTGTAGCCACCAACAGAAAAATAATTCAGCAAGAATAGAAACGCTGTAAAAATTGGATGAATCTCCCATATGGTCATTCTTTTGGCTAGAGGGTCTCTCATTCTTAGCACTATTGTCATTCTGAACTGGAAATTCTTTGTTGTGGGAGATACTGTGTTCATTGTAGGATACGTGACAGCATCCTTAGCCTCTGTCCACTAGACACCAGTAGCAGCACACTCCCTACCCAACAAAAATCTCTCAAGACATTACCAAATGTCCAGGATTTGGGAGCTGGGGATAATGAAATCAACCTCAGTTGAGAACCACTGCTGTGATGTAATTAAAGACTTTATTCTACATAGGGCAGAATCTTCAGTGATTGCTTCCAGGTAATTAGGAGAGTTGTCAGAACTGCCAAGTTTGTACTCCTGAAAGGACTGTCTTCTGAAAGTGCCTTTTTTCTTTTTTCCTTTTCCCAGCATGTTGTTAATCTGGTCTTTAATGCCATGTCCTTAGCCAAAAGACATCAGGTAGTGGAAAGGACATGAAACTGTCATCAAAGACTGAATTTTTCCCAACATTGCCATTATTAGTCTTGATCAAACCCTGTAATTACTCTGAAACTTAGCTGACCCATTCATTAGTCAGAAAGGTTGTGGGAGTGAGAGAAGTGTGTATTTGAAAGCACCTTTAAAAATTAAAGAAAGCACTCAGCACCCAGATCTCAGCTTCTAATACCATTTTCAGTAAAATGAACCAAGGCTCTTTGGAGAAATGTCTGACTCTAGGACTGGGGCAGGCAGGATACAAGATGAACCTATCACATCCTTGGCCTTGGAACTAGAAAGTGAAGAAGTGCTCAAAAAATGATGATGATGATGATGATGATGATGATGATGATGATGATGATGATGGAGAATGTCAAAGGGACACAGGAATCAAATAACAGCTCCCAGTGGCAATAGCTGGAATAATTTGAGAATAAAATAAAGTAGTATTGGATTATAATCCAAGACCCAAAGTAGGAAAGAAGTATCATTTAGCTGGTTGATATAAATGATTAAACAAATAAATAAATGGGGAAAGGACTATTTTCCTATGCAAAAGAATTCCAAATAATTTATGCAAACACTTACACTTGAGGCAGTGGAATATAACTCCTGACTCCTTAATTGTGGGATAGTGCACGTAGTGACTTCCTTGCAAAGAATATAGTTTGGAAAGAGGGGGAAAAGAGTAACTTCACAGTGAAGAAACCTAACAAGCATGGCCTCAGCCAGGTAATCAAGGTCAACATAAATAGTAAGTTAATATGGATAGGATTTACCCTGAATGCGATGTATTGAGAAAAGTACCTAACCTCTACGGTCTTCCTCCTAAAAACCCATAATACCCGTCTCACCATGAAAAAAAAAAAAAAAACAAAACGACGACGACGACAAAAATCAGATAGACATTCTACAAAATACCTGACCAGTATTCTTCAAAGCTGTCAGGTCATCAAAAACAAGGAAAGTCTGAGAAGCTGTCACAGCCAAGAGGAGCCTAAGTAGACATGACCACTAAATGTAATATGGTATCCTGGATGGAATCCTGGAACAGAAAAAGGGAAGTTAGGTTAAAACTAAGAAAATATGAACAAAGTGTGGACTTTAGTTAATAATGTATCAATTTCATTAATTGTGATAAATATAATATTGTAAGATGTTAATAACAGCAGAAATAATTGTAAGATATATAGGAGTGCTCTGTACTGTCTTTTCAGTTTTTTTTATAAATCTAAAATTATTCTAAAGTTAGCAGTTTATTTTAAAAAGCCACAGCTGGGGTGCCTGGCTGAGCATATATTGATTTCAGCTCAGGTTTGATCCCAGGATCATGGGACTGAGCCCTGCATCTGGCTCCATGCTGAGTGTGGAGCCTGTTTAAGATTATCACTCTCTCCCGTTCTGCCTCTCTCTCTCTCTCTCTCTCTCTCTCTAAAGTATAAATATTTAGCCACAGCTAAATTAAGACATTCTTGTAAATAATGGTCATTTTATCCAGAAGTTACATCATCAACATCTAGTATGTCTTCCTTATTAAAAAAAATTTTTTTTAATCTTTATTTTTGAGAAAAAGAGACAGAGTGTGAATCGGGGAGAAACAGAGAGAAAGGGAGACAGGAATCTGAAGCAAGCTTCAGGCTCTGAGCTGTCAGCATAGAGCCCAATGCAAGTCGAAACCATGAACTGTGATGTCATGGCATGAGCCTAAGTTGGACGCTTAACTGACTGAGCTACCCAGTCGCCCCTTTCTTATTCTTAAAGATTATTTATAGAGTCTATCTGCAGTTTTGTTCTCATGATGATGTTTAACATCCTTTATCAATTATACTTCATCTTTCCTTCTGCTAGCTTAGAGCAATTTTAGGTTTCCAACTAAAGAAGAAAGAGTATCACATTCATTTCTTCACCTTGACAGACAGGTTTACTTCCTCTTGTGAGGAAATCAATTGTTGGATTTCCTTTGCTTCCTCCACCTGGTCAGAAGAGCTTCCTTTACAGCTTATATGTGTTTTCTTCTAACCAAGGTCTGGAAGGTTCCCTATTTGGTTTGTATTTTCTTGGGGAAGAGTAGAAAATGAGTGAGGGGGTACTATGGCAAACACCCCTTTTGTGCAGGCAATACAACTAGTATGTACTGAATAGGAATGGAAGAGGGGGAGATCCTTCAGAATGGTAAAACCTTGCAGGAACAGTACAGTAGAGGATTAAAAAGTTTAATGTAAGTAACTAGAACTGTCTCCTCTGTGACACTCAGCTTTCTAGCTTTAGCCATGATACTTAACCGTCTTTATTTCTATAAACATTATTCTTTATTCATTTCATGCATCTAGCACTGTATATAATTATATATTTGAACATGGTACATTATAGAAACTGAATTTGAATTCAGAATTACTGTATTATATAGACAGCAATGTTCTGTGATCTTAAGTGGTAATAATCTCTTAGTGATAATAAATGACCCAAACAAGTTTCCCTAATATGACCAGTGACTATGGAATCGACCCAGTAGTGCTTTCCAGTCTGGGGACCCCAATGAGCTGAGCGTTTGGCCACGTCAGGTTTACTGATGACACCAAACTGGGTGTCTTACATAAAAATAATAGCATAACCGACATGTGCTAAATGGACTCTCCAAAACCTTCTCTCGTTTAGGCTTGTTTGTCATCCATCCCACCCATGAAGTAGGGAAGGTAACATATGGCCATGAGGACCAATGAGGGCAAGGACATACAGTTGAAACACAGGTGTAAAGCCTGAGCCACCTGATTCTGGGCAGAGTGTTTCCCCTTCTGGCCCACATTTCAGCGTTGGCATGGTTTCATGATTATAATTATTACTTTTATTTTTAAAAATGCTCTCTTTCTGGACCAAATCATGTTTGCTTGCTATTTTGATCCAAGGTCACATTGTCGCTGTATGCAGCCACGGCTGATAATTTTAGGAATGGTGGACTGAAGTTAACCTAGAGGAGTGCTAACCAATAGACCTTCCTCAATGATGGAATGTTCTATATCTGTGCTACCCAGTGTGGTGGCCACTAGCCACGGGAGGCTGTTGAGCACTTGAAATGTAGCCAGGATGTTACAGGAACTGACTTTAAACTTTATTTAATTTTAGTTAATTTAGCTTTAAATAGCTACACGTGGCTAATGACCACCATGTTAAGACAGCATGGGTCTAGACAGTGTAGGGATCCTCCATTATGGTGCAGGTTCCTCTTGTATGTTAGCTCTCAGCATAACCTGGACACACTTCGCCATTCTTTTAGAGAAGAATTATCTTTGAGAACCTTTTTTTCTTAAGATATTTGGAATATATAAATAGGCAGCACAAAGTTCCTTCTGAATTATGACCCACCTAGGCATGTCTGGGTGGCTCGGTTAGTTGAGCATCTGACTCTTGATTTCAGCTCAGGTCATGATCCCACAAGGATTGAGCCCCGTGATGGGCTCCGTGCTGAGTGGGGAGCCTGCTTAAGATTCTGTCTCTCTCCCTCTGCCCCTTTCCCCCACCTCTCTCTCTAAAATAGAAAAAATATATATAATTATGACCCACTTAAATTTAAAGCTATTGGATTTTAGATCAATACTAAAAAGTAAAATGCACTGAGCTTAGTTCGCTATACTCTTTTTGGTAGAAATGAGAAGAGAGTGATTCATGTGTCTTTGACTCTACCTTTAAGAGACAGAACCTTTAGAAAATTACTGTTGGCAAGACAGTAAAATAAAAATTACTGTTTATTTCTTTAATTCTAAAAACAAAGAGCTATTTTCTTTTACAGTACAAATCTGTTATTTGAAGCCTGCAAAGTTCAATGACACTTTAAATCAGGATCGAGTGATTTGTACAGAGCCAGACAAGAAATCCAGTCACGTGGTGTTTCCATTAGACTCAGAATGGATCTGAGATTATAGTCAGGGAAAAAGGGAACTATGCTTTATAAATGCATAATGCATTACAGATAAACAATATAATATTAAAACGACATCTGCTTTCATTACTGTTGTTAAATTGAACAACTGAATTTAGAAGCTGTATGAAGAAATTAGGAATGACATTTTTCAATTATCTTATCAGTTCCTTGACTGGAAAATCTCAAAGTAACAGATATTACTAGCAGTAATATAAAAATTCAGAAAAGAAGTAGGGGTACTATCTCATCAGAAACTGTTTTTTTCCTCTAATACAGCTTTTGACTTTTTAAAACAAATACTTTTTAATTAAGTTTGAGAGACAACTATCTTCCACCGATTTGATATTAGAAAAACAGTTTTTATGCTGGGAGACAGGAAATAGTGAAATTGATCTAAAATGTTATTTACTATAAATTTGAACAAACTAAATTACCAAATGGTGGCACTTTAACACTGAACAGCCTTTTGATCTAGTTACATAGATTCTCTTTTGATGTGACTCTTCTACTGTTCTCAAATACTGTTAAACATGAACATGTTTTCAGTCCCCATAAGCCCTCTCCATGCTCCCTGCCAGCCCATATCCCTTGCCTGTAGGAACATCTAACACCAAAGACTAATTTGGTCTAATTTTTCATATTATGTAAGTAGAATTAGGCTGTATGTGTGTTCTTATGTCTGGATTCTTCAACATTGTGTTTCTGTAATTCATCCATAATGTTGAACATAGCAGTAATGTATTGATTTTCATTACTGCACAATATACCATTATGGCTATACCACAATTCATGTAATGATTCTAAACTTATGTAATCATTGATAGATATTTGGGTAAATTTAAATTGGGGACTATTAACAAATAATGCTTCATGAACATCATGTGTGTGTATTTTGTGTACCTGATTTCATACTCCTCTCAGATCTGTACCTGAAAGTAGAGTTGCTGCATTATAGGGTAAATGTGTAAATGTTTAGCTTTAGTAGATACTACCAAACAATTTTTCCACCTCCACAGTGTAGGAGAGTTCTAGATACTTTATATTTTTAGTATCTTCCCCAATATTTCCATTTGTCAGGTTTTTTTTGGGGGGGGGCAGGCAGAAAGGCCACTTAACATCTATAATAATAGACAATTTAGCTTTTGGAAAAAGCTAGTAGGGAGTAGCTAGCCTAACAGATTTAGGGCACAGACA
>NW_027531012.1:1521704-1538098 GCF_008692635.1 Crocuta crocuta | reverse complement strand
ACACACAGAGCGATCATCAAATGTTCCCACTACCAACTTTCCATAGACCCGTGCAAGAGAACACCTTGAAGATGGTAACCTTTGACCTAGTTCACTTTGGGCAATATGATTGCAGTTTGTTCCTGCAGGGAAGCAGTTGGATAAGAGAGAATGATACACTTCAGGCTATGAGCCTGAAAGGCTTTTGATGGGATAAGAAATCCTTGAGGAGTTAATAATACTGGAATTTACCAAGTGCTCTTACCAATACTGGAATTTGGTGAATTTTTATAATAATTTGGCATGACTGACTCTCAGTTCACCCAGTTGAATTCAACAAACAATTTTTTTTTGGTGAGTGCTTCATTCCACCCTTTGTATTATAGAATACAAAAGGAATGAAAGATGATGACTTATAAAGATACAAAAAGATGCTCTACTTTGAGTCAGGGAAATGGCAAGGTATAATGAATGGATGCCCATCTTCATCTAGTGGATTGGCAAAAATTATATCTGCTAGTATGCTCTAGTGAGTGTTGTGCAAGGGGGTACACATACTGTGCTGCTAAAGTGTTGTAACCAGTCTGGAAGGAAACTCCATGTAGCTACTAAAATTAGAAGTGTACAGGGCCACCTGGCTGTCTCAGTCAGAAGAGCATCCAACTCTGGATCTCGGAGTTGTGAGTTTGAGCTCCATGCTGGGTGCAGAGATTACTTAAATTAATAAAACCTTTAAAAAATTAGTTTTGTACATTGTACATCTGCAGTGACCCAGTAGTCTCATTTGTAGGAATAAGCCCTGGAGAAATACTTACCTGTGCACAGGAAATCATACACTATGATATTTACCCTAAAATTTGTAATAATGAAAAAAAAACCCTCTTTAGTTAGTAAAGGACTGGCATAGCTATCTGTGGTATGTTCATACATAGATTACCATGCCCCTGTTGAAAAGAATGAAGCATTTCTAGATTGTAAGCTCTGTGAGGGCAGGAGCTTGGCTTTTGTTCATTCCCATGTTTCCAGCAACTAGAACGATGCTTGGCAGGCATGTAGTACATGCTCAGTAAATATTAGTTGAGTGCATCTATAAGTACATGGCCAGCCTCTAACTCCTGGTGTCGAGTGAACAAAGCAAACTACAGAAAATCTGTGTTATAAAGTACATATGCATGTATGTAAGTCCATAAAAACTTACTGGAAAACTATACACCAACATATGAAATACATATGTGTGTTTGCACCTCTATAAAAACTTACCTTGAAAGATACACACCAAAATGACAACAGTGTTACCCCTCAAGGACAAAAAGGGGAAGGGACAGAATTTGGGAATAGTATTCAGAGAAGACTTCAAACTTTTCTGCAGTATCTCAAGTTTGGAAGAGCATAATGTTTTCTTATATTAGGCAATTACACGACAATTTTAAAATGACATTTTACTATGGAAAGATAATTTCCTTGTTGTCTGGCAGGTTGAAGTATACTTGGTGAAGACCCCTGGCTCGTCTGTCCAGAGCCCCGCACCCTACACACAGGCATGCAGAGTGTCCAGGCTTGCTGGATTTCGTTTCCCAAAGGGAATTCCTCTAATACATGGAATAATTTGGAAAAATAGCTACAGTGATTCTGCATATTTCTTTTTGCAGCATACTTGTGTTTTCATCTTCGTTCTGATTTATATTTGGAAAACATTAAAAAGTATTTATTTGTACTAACTGCATTCACATCTCTACAAAAAGGCTTTCAAAGACCTTAGTAAATTTAGGAGATAAAACAATGAGGCTAATAGAAGTAGACAGTAAGGAATGTGGAAGGAAAGGCCCAGGAAACCAGGATTTTCACTCCATCTTTCCATTTCCTCATTGTCTGTGACAAGCAGGACAGCCTCTCTAGGCCTTGCCGCTCCACCTGTGCAGTGAACAGACGGGTTCTCTGGTCCCCGAGCTTCTGCCAGTGCTCTGTGAGAAAGTATACATAATGGAGCAGTGTGCTGTCCAGCTCTGGGTTTTGCCCTGGAAGCACCTCCCCCTCGGTAGAATTTTGCGTTTGTTTTTTTTTAATTCGTTTTGAAGGTAAGTGCCATTTGGATGAGGGGATCCTTGCATTTTGGACCCATGCAGGGTGATTCTGTGATGCAGTGTAGCTCATAGCATTTCACAGTCAATTAACTGTGCTGAACCCAGGTTAGTTAACAGAGTGCTTACTATGTGCCAAGCATGATACTAAGTGCTCCTAGTACTTACCGTATTGTCTTTAATCCAAATGATAACATTATGGTATCGCTTCTGTTATTATCATTTCATAGCCAGCAGACAACCAAGTACACGACTGAGACTTGAATCAAGACTGTCCTATTTGTATCTGGGCCACCCGGGACCACATCCTTTAATGTGTGTGCGTGCATGCGTGCATACGTGTGTGTGTGTGTGTGTGTGTGTGTGTGGTATGTGTATGTGTATCTGCTCCCTGCAAAACTGCTCTGTCCTTTGAAAATTTTTCAGTAGGAATGGAATAGCCGCTCTCCTTAAATCAATAGCAACAACTATTACTTAATGAAGTTATCTACAAATCATGAATTCGTCTCTCCCTTCCCTCGTACTCTGTTCCATAATGATTTAATTTGCTCGCATGAGACTGCCTCAGTCTCAGATTCTGTCTCCCTCTCTCTCTGCCCTTTCCCCTGCTCACACTCTGTTCTCTCTCTCAAAATAAAGATACAAAAATAATTTTTTTTTAATTTGCTGGCATGAGACATTAAACTCTTCTTGAAGTTTTAAGTGGAGTTATTATCAGGAAGGAAGAACATTTGTCATAGTTTTCAGATAAAATGCACTGTTCCTGGTCATCTATGAGGTAGTGTGATTTCCTTTCATTCATATTTTTCTTCATTGAGTACACGTAGTTCATGTAGTGTTTATCACTAACATTTGCCAAACACTGTGAGTAAAATATTTGTCTCATTTAAATTGAATTTTGAATGTTTTCTTCTTGGTTATTGAGTAGTTCCAGGCTCTCAGGATTTCTGGATTTATGTTGACAGCTCCTTTCCCTTCAAAAAGAAATAGTCTGATTGCTTATATCATATGCATTCTTAACAGATTTTTTTCTCGGTCAAAAGAAAGTCAATATAATTTGTCTTTTTTTTTTTTAAGTTTATTTTGAGACAGAGAGAGAGAGAACATGCACGTGTGAGTGGGGGAAGAGGAGAGACAGAGAGTACAAGCAGGGAGGAACAGAGAGAGAATCCCAAGTTGGCTCCACACTGTCAGCACAGAGCCAGAAGCGGGGCTCAGCCTCACAAACTGTGAGATCATGACCTGAGCTGAGATCAAGAGTCAGTACTAAACAGACTGAGCCACCCAGGGGCCCCATAGTTTTCCATCAGTAAATTGATTATTACAAGGTTGCTTTATTCAGGTCTTCTGGGAACTTGCAGTATCTCTACCTTACTAACTAGACCTGTTTTCTGCTTACAGCAGATTTGTTGCATCCTTTTCTCTGAAGAATTAAAGATGTACACTAGAAATACACCACCGTTTATACAGCTTCTAAGACCTTTAGCCTTGAGATTCCATTAACTAAAATTTATGATAAATAGGCCTTATTTAGAATGAGCAGAAATAAAAATTTACCTTTGAATACAGAACAAATGGTTTATTTTATTAAACCACATAATACTATATACTTACTAAGATTTCAAATGAGTATGTTTGACTTCCTTAAGAGAAGTGTTAATGGTATGCCTTTACTGAATGTGTTCTGTGTTTCTAGAATCTGGTTACTCTAGTGGCAATCACTATAGTGGCACAAAGAAAAGTCTTTTGGAGCTTACAGGGAAGGTAAAAATCTATGCACTGAGTGAACTATACAGAATATATGAACAAGAGTTGGAGTGTGTGAACAGGAACATGGTAGTTGGCATATTCAAGGGAGAGGAAAAAAACAAACTAGAAAACATGGGAATTGAGCTAACTCCCAAAAGCTTTGTGGAATTGAGAAAAGCAGAGAAGAAATTGGTTTGAGGTCATAGCTTAAGGTTAAAAGTGGGATGGGCTGAAGAGCAAACATTCTGAGCAGCAGCAGTGCCATGGGGACAGCCCCGTCCTGTGGTGTAGGCAGTAGAACAACCTTGGCCTCTTACTCAGGGTTCACGTGGGCTCTGAGCCCCTGATCTCCCTGCAGTTCCTGCTGTTACCATTTCGTCTACTATTCTCTCTGCTGGGTGCTGTTCCTTCCATTCACCACATGCTGAGGGTCCCTCAGTAACCAAGGCCCAGTCCAAATCTCACCTTCTCTTGAATGCTCACCTTGCCCCCCGCCCTTGTTTGCAAAACCTTAAGAATACATATGTTGTACATGTGCAAAGGCTGAATCCTTAACATCATTTTTAAGATTTTTTATGTTAACCCAGCAAAATTATTTACTGATTTTTGGTTTTAAAAGTATCATCTTTAAGTGTTTAAAAAATACATATGATTGTCACCTTAAAAGATTAAATGTTTGTTAGCTCAGAACAGTAGCCAAGATAGAGAAGCTGGTTGTATTAGTGAAATCGGGAAGAGACAGAGTGAAAGAAGTAAAAGGAATCAGGCTAGGAAAGAAAATAGAGAAGGTGAACAGTCCTGCCAAGGGCAGAGTATCCTCTGGAAGCCAGCGAGACCCAACGTGCCTCACCTGCGAACCTTCCTGCCCCAGTTCCCACTGTCTTCTCCCTGTGAGCCTGTCCACTCCTTACAGAGACTTGGCGTTAGGTACCGAGTTCTGCCAGCGATGTCCCCAGGCTTCCTCTCCTCTGTCTCATGACAGATTCTTGTAGGATGGGGCTGGGTTCCCAAAACAAATGGATTCTTTATGTTCATTTGGGAGCTGAATCCAGTGCAGCGTGTGTATACTAAAATGCTGTCTGCCCATCTGTTAGGCTGCATACTCCAGGAGAAAAACCAGGTTAGAAGAAACACAATGAAAGTTCTATTTGAGCATGTGAGTCCTCATGGGAAGCAGGGCTTTTAAAGACATTTATCCTAAATGCACCCCACTGTCTACCTTCCGACTCCTTTGATCCTGTTATTGTTTCTGATCTCCATGTGCCTCAAAGCTAGAGAAGTCCATGGTAACTTTTTAAAAGCAATAAACCCTAGAACCTCTCTGAGCCTGCTTTACCCCAAGGTATCCCATATTCTCATTTTCTCCAGCTTCTTTCTTCTGGAGGAGGCTAAAGGTTTCAAGTCAGAATCATCAGTGGGCTTGCTTCCAGTGGTGAAAACACAACCTTCCAAGATGGTTTTGTGCCTCGCAAGTAACATTTAAAAACTATTTGAGACGAAACTTACGGTACATCTCTTTGAAGCAACCCCCTAAAACTTGTCCTAGGTTGTACTTGGAGGCATCTTTACTTTGCTGTACCAAGGAAAATATCCGGTTCCTTGTGCAGCTAATTTGTAAGGCCACGTTTAGGCAATAGTGCCTTTATTCATCCTAGGCCACAAGCTCTTTAGGTCCTTTTGATGATGTCATCGTTTCATCATGTGCGTTTCTTGGATCTTTCTATTTCCTCTGACATTAACAAGGAAAATACTACCAGCCATTAGTTTTCAGCCCTGGGCTTGCAGTGTCTGCTGTGACCCGTGTGTTGCTTTATTAATAAGCAAACCAAACAAGCCTGAAAACATTTTATTCAGAGACTAAAAATAAAATCAGCCAGAATCATAAAGACAATGGCAAAGGCATATTTAGATTTGTTTCAACAAGATTTAACAAGTTTTAACAAGTTTACCAAGAGTGAGGAGAACACTCTTCTGCCTTGGTCCAGTAGACTGTTAGAGGACCCAGGCCAGAGAATTGAGGGGCAAGTACATCATGCCTGGGGAATCTACTGTGATGAGAAAATACATAAAGGTATTTATATGATCTTTCAGAAGGCAGTTCTACCACTGTAGATTCACTGAATATTCATTCTGTTTTAGAGACTATACCCTTTAAACAGTCTCTCAAATTAATGAATGAATGAATTATTCTTGCTATTTTCTTTCAGTTATTTATTTTAATGTTTCTTTATTTTTAAGAGAGACAGACCATGAGTCAGGGAGGGTCGNGTCCTCAGTTTGTTCTCAGCGTTCAAGAGTCTCTCATGGTTTGCCTCTCTCCCTTTCCCCCCCACTTGCCCCCTTCTTCTCCCCCATGGTCCTCAGTAGGTCCTCCTAATCCTATACGTGCAGACATATGATATTTGTCCTTCTCTGCCTGACTTATTTGGCTCAGCATAACACCCTCAAGGTCCATCCATGTTGCTACACATGGCCAGATTTCATTATTTCTCATTGCCATGTAGTATTCAATCATATAGATAAACCACATCTTCTTGATCCATTCGTCCGTTGATGGACACTTAGGCTCTTTCCATGTTTTAGCTTTGGTTTTCTTTATTAATGGTTGTTTTTTTGTTTTTGTTCTTGTTTTTTGTTTTTTGAGAGAGAGAGAGAGAGAGTGAGCAAGCATGAGCAAGGGAGGGGCAGAGAGAGGGGGACAGAGCATCCCAAGTGGGCTCTGCACTGACAACAGTGAACCTGATACAGGGCAGGGCTCAAACTCATGAACTATGAAATTATGACCTGAGCCAAAGTTGGATGCTCAACTGACTGGACCACCCAGGCACTGCCCCAACCCCCGCTTTTTTTTAAACAGAGAACATGGTCTTGTGACAAGCCACAGACATTCCTCATAGCAAAAGGAGGACAGTACTTTACAGGAAGGGAAATAATATTTATCCCTTAATGTAATACACTTTTTTTGTTTTGTTTTTCCTATCCCAATATAAGCCATCTGTTTCCAGATAATTGCATAGATAGCTTCAGCTTAGTAACTACAAAGTACTCCTATAGAAATTCTGAGGAAAAGCCCATTATTCAGCAATAACACAGCAAAATCAGTATACCACTTCAGGAACTTGACCTTTGCTTCTTCTGAGTGTGTTCTTTTTTCTTTCACAGACACTGATCACCAGATAATTTAGATCTAAAACAGGACATGTAAGCAACTTATGTGTTATAACACTTATATTATGTAACTGATAAGGTTACATAAGGTTTAGTCTGGAGCACTGTATTTATCCCATTCCCAAATTTGTCACTAACTAGTTTTGAGCAAAATTTGTAGTCTGTACTCTTTAGAATTTACTCATTAAAATCTACTATTTCATCTTTACCAGGACAAGGCTGAAGTAGGTGATTTCTAAGGCCCCTTCCACTTCTAGATGCTATGACTAGAATTAGAATGCATGTCAGTAGATACTTTTTTGCCTCTGTAGAAATCTAACTTGATTTGCTCCCGTCTCAAACTCTTGCTTACTCAGTTTCCAATCAATCCCGAAGCCCTTGCGTTGTGATAGTATGTAATAGTGCACCACATACAAAAGAGAGAGAGAGGGAGAGGGAAAAAGAGAGAGAGAGAGAGAAGGGGGATTTCTGGTGTCCTTAAAGTAATACAGTGCTCAAATGCCATGTCACTGGAGAGGACTGTTGCACAAGTTCTGGCTGCATTCAAATCCTGGCTCTGCCACATTCTGGCTTCGTGACTCTGGGCAGGTTCCTTAGCCTCTCTGTTTCTTAGTTTTCTCAACTGCAATGTAGGAATAATATAGGTCCTATCTCACAGGGTTGGTATTGTGTTAAGTACATTAATAGTTGTAATGGTCTTAGAATTGTGTTTGGCAAAAATAAGCACTCAAAGTATGTCAGTTATTATTACAGACAAGATAATTATCTATAAATACATGTACAAAATTTAGTATTAAAACCATTAGAATGTTTTGAAATAAATGATAATGCCATAGGAAGTTGCTCAAATATGATGGTGAACCAAAAACACAGGTAAAAAACTCTATATGGTATGCATAAAAATTGTCGTACAGTTACATATGAATAGACAATATCCGGGCAGAAATCATACCCGAATATTAGCATGTTTGGTGGCTGGTCTGAAAAGAGAGCCCCTATTGAACTGTGCTGCCCAGAATTTACACCCTTGTTTTCTTCTCCTTAAAAGTGAGCCAGCCCATATAATCAGTAAAATGCAGCACAAATTCACCCTGAGACTCTAAGGCTGTGTCATAAGAGTCCTTGCAGCTTCTGCCTTAGTGTCTTGAGCACTTGCTGGGGGGGAATCCGGCCATCCTGAGACTGGCATGCTGCAGTAAAGCCCAAGCTGGCCCTGGAGAAGGATGTTTCAGCAGCGCCCACTCTTCTCGACATTCCAGCCAGGTGCCAGGCAGTGAGTGAAGGAACCCTTAGGTGATTCCAGACCCAGTGACATTTGCCTGGCACACCCCAAGTGAGAATCATTCAGCGAAATGCTGAATTCTGTCAACCGTCAAAACCACGAGATAGGATAATATAGCGCTGTTTTAAGCCACTATGTTTGAGGCAGTTTTTTACACAGCAGTAGAAAACCCAATATAATGGATTTTCTATAGGAAGAATGTATCATTTCATAAAAGCAATCATTTAATCTCATTAATCTCCTTACATCATAAATTTCTTTAAACATTTTTTATTTTCAACATCAGTGTAGTTTCAACATTAAGAATATTATGTTTTATATATATTTTTTAAGTTGTAGATTTGGTAATTTTCAGCCTACAAATTAAATTAACAGGAGCCATACTTTAGCCACCCTAAGTAAATGTAAGTTTATTGGACTTTATATGTGTAAAAAAGTACAGGGTGGTCCAGGAATTATCTACCACCTATTACGAGAGTCTCCTTTTTTCTAAGACATGTGTATAACATTTCTCTTGACAGTGACAAACGGCATATTGGAATGCTTTTTTTATTGGGCTCTTCTTGTGTTAGAAATCTAAATCTATGGTGCTTAACCTCTCAGGAGTCACATGATCCTGGCCCCCAGAAACCTGATGTAAACTAGAGCACCTGCTCCCCTAGATGCACACAAATATACTGACAGGCACAGTGTTGCCAACAGTGTTTGGATTTTATTCACCCGCTGAAGAGCATGTGTGTACTATGGGTTAAGAATTCTGCTCTAGGGATTATTACTCTTCAAGCAGTATTACAGAGCATCCCACTTTCGATCCTGTGTCATTGTGTTTGCTATATTAAATGAATATTAATACTTTTCTATTTTATCAAGTCTATAATTTCAAGTTTTCTATTATAAAAGCAAAAACCTCTGCCAAAATATGTGAATTAAAATCTAATTTAAAACTTTACTATTTTTACCGTTCTTTTTTTTTTTTTTTAATCAACTTGGAGTAACTGCCCAGGTAGCATTTTGCAAAAACATATAGAGGGTATAACTGATGCACTGGAGATTAGGGTGGAGACACGTGGTGGAAAACAGATTGATGCCTCATTAAAAGAACTGCTTCCCTAAGTTCCGTGTGTCCTAGGTGCAAATGGGGCACAGACTTACTAGCTCTTAGGGCTCTCCTGTTTGTATAATACACTGCGAGACCAGATATTGGATAAGTCATCTTTTGTGACTGTTACTTTTTGTGATTTCCTTCTAGTCACAGTTCTGCATACCTTTGGCTCTATTAGTAAGAAAAGATATTTCTGAAGACTTTGAGGGTGTTTCAACTAAAGTTATTAAGGAAACAGTGCACCCTTGTGTTAAAATATAGTCTTTACAATGCGTGTTTGTTGAAGACCAACCTATTTTTTGAAGAAACCTCAAATGTTTTTTGATTTGAGTAGGGGATAAACATCCTAAAAGATTTATACTTTTTCTGTTGTAATCACTATGTATTTCAGCAACTGGTCATTATTGTCTCTGTTTCCTAAGTAGCTCACATTTGAAGTATGTGAAAAGTCAAAAGTGCTATGTAGAATGTGCCTTAAATACTTGATAATTTTAGTTTCACTTAAACTGTGCGAAAGATTTATGTTATCGTAAGCTATGCATAGATTTACATTCTGTAAATATATATACAATAGAAACCTTGGAGTTATTCTTTGGAGGTCAACAAAAACAATTTAGACTAAGCCTGTTTGCTTGTATTTCAGATGTTTCTAGAAGCATTTACAAATGTTTTCTTAATATACCTTGAATTGCACAGAGATGATAATTGGAATTATGACACTATTCCAAAGCATCTTGTTCTGGTTTTCCATTGCTCTATTAAGAAACCACCACAAAACTTAGCAGCTTAAAGCCACAGTTTGTCATTGTTACTGATACTCTGGCCTGAGTTAGATGCTTGGCACTCGGGGTCTCCCACATGGTTGTGGTCAGAGGTCAGCAGGGATGCAGTCATCTGAAGGCTTGACTGGACTGGATGTGTGAGGGGGCTCACTTACTGTTCTGGCAGTTAGAGCATCCGCACTTAAGTTCTTCATTGGACTTGCTCCTCACAGCACGGCAGTCTGAGCTTGGTTGCACTCTTTACATGGCCCTGGCTTCCGAGAGACAGAAAGATGAAGTTTCCAGGTCAGCTAAGGGCTACACCTGGAGCTACCACAGTGTTCCTTGTCCCCCATTCTATTGGTCAAAGTAATAAAAGGGCCTGTCCACATTCAAAGGAATGGAACAGTCGACTCCAATTCTAGACACACATGAGGTGGGAGAGACTGTCGCAGCCCCCTTGGGGACTCAGTCCACTACATATGTTTTCCTGTGATGTGATATGTATAATAAAGTGAACAGGCAAGAGAACACGAAAAGGTCCCTTCTATTATAATGAGCTTTAGTAAAAGTTAACTGTGCTTTTAGACTTCCTCAAAGATCGTACAACCAGTATAGCAGGTGACAAATGTGGAATTCAAATTTAGGCCAATCTAACTCCAAAGCATGGGCTTTTCTGCTTTACCTACAAAATTACTACTCTCATGATAGATAAATGAAAAAGAGTGTAAAATTAATACTGTGGAAAAAATCCCATCAGATATTCACCCTTGAATATATCTTTCCATGATAAGAAATGAAAATCATTTTTAAAAACCTAAAATCTTGTTTGTTTAGATTCATTTTAACATAAGACACAGGTTTGTGAATTTTCATAAGGTAACATTAAACATGCGTACTCTGATTTTAAACTTTTAGCCAAAATAGGATCAAGTTCTAGGAGAAAAAGGATTTTATTTGGTTTTTTTTTATGTTTATTTATTACTGAGACAGAGAGAAACAGAGCATGAGTAGGCGAGGGACAGAGAGAGACAGACAGACAGACAAACAGAATCCGAAGCAGGCTCCAGGCTCTGAGCTGTCAGCACAGAGCCCGACGTGGAGCTCAAACCCACGAACCATTAGATCATGACCTGAGCCAGAGTCAGATGCTTAACCAACTGAGCCACCCAGGCTCCCCAAGGATTTTAAAAAACTATCTGGTTTTATAAGGGTTTGCTGCAGCAGTAATTCTCAAAAATGTGGTCCTTAGACTATCAGCTGATGTGGGAAGTTGTTAGAAATGCACATTTCAAGCCCCACCCAAACACACAGAGTCCGAAACTCTAGGAGTAAAAGTTTTAACAAGCCCTCTGGGTGATTCTGACATACCGTAAAGTTTGAAAACTACCTATCTACAGAAATTCTGAAAGAATCAAAAGATTCTTCTAAGTCAGTTTTTTAAAGATTGTCTACATAAAGCAGAGATACATGTGAGAGGAGGAAAGACACTGGCAGTGAGTGTTCATTGTTACTAGTCATCTGGCTGTGACATCACCTTGGAGGTGTAGATGCAGGTGTACACTAAGATTAAAATGGCCCATCTATACCGCCTGTTTCACAGGTTTGCAAATGTCTAAAGGCCGGCTGAGAATCTATGGAGCCCCATCAGAGATCTCTAGGGGAGGGCACAGGAAGTGATATTTCTTGCAAATGCTACACAGACCATTGTGATCCCAGGTTTGGGAATCACAGATTCAAGCATCATAATTTACTACCCCCTCTGTCGGGTCAAACAGATCAAGCCAGTCTCCTTTAGCATTGTCTGTGTTCTTGCATTTAAATGTTCAACCATCATATCCTTTCCCTTTTCTTCATACGGGTCTCCAGCATAAGCTTTCTCTTTATCAGACAAAGTACTTCATTCAGTGTTTGTGCCTATGTGTGACATTACACATCAACAGCAATTAATATGTATTGATTGCCTATTAGGTACAGGCTCTTTGTTAACTGATAAAGATACTGTAAAATTAAGAAGCCCTGTCCTCTGAGAGCCTGNTATCGTATAGAGGTAATAATACCAAGAGTCCCAATTCTTAGATCTTAGAGTAATAATCCTTAATCCTACTACACATTAAAATTACTTCGGGAGCTTTAAAAAAAAATACCAGTGTTGGAGCACCTGGGTGGCTCAGTCAGTTAAGCCTCCAACTCTAGATTTCAGCTCAGGTCATGCATGATCTGACAGTTCATGAGATTGAGCCCCGAGGAGCTCTGAGCTGACAGCACTGAGCTTGCTTGGGATTCCCTATCTCCATCTCTCTCTGCCCCTACCGCAGATGCTCTCTCTCTGTCTCTCAAAATAAATAAATAAACTTAAGAAAAAATAACAGTGTCACCACCCCAGCCCAGACCAATTAAATCAGAATCTTCCAAATAGGGCACAGATACAGAGATAGAGCCAAATACTATTAAAGTATGTTTTATAAATGGTTTTTCATTACATTATATACTTCATTTTCCAATTCTTACTTGTTGTCCTTTTCCAACCATTATATTTAGCATGTAGATTTTCACTTTACTCAATCTAGGTATTCTAGATTCCTTTATTTACAAATATATTAGAAACAAACCACAAAGGGACCATAAACAGGAAGTCCGTCCTGATATTAAATTTGTCTCATCATTTGCCCTCTATAAATAAAAGTAATTTAGAACATACTTTATCTATTGTTTGTTATCCTTCAAAAAATATTTCAGCATCTCTTTGCCCCAAATAAAGTGTATGTGTGTGTGTGTATGTATGTGTATATATATATATATATGTATGTATTTCAGAAAATTAATTACATCATCTCTTATAGCAGGTACATTTAAACAGTTTAGAGCTTACCATTTCAGCTGTTCACTAACATGCTGTTCTATAACTTGTAAAGGTTTTAAATGTTTCAGTCTCTCCTGTATCATGTCCTGCAGCGGAAGCAACAGACCTTACATGGAGGCTGATGGTGGAGGTGTTGGCATCCCAGCATCTCTAATCCCCTTGACCAAGAGTTTTGAAAACTGCAGCCACAAATCACACAAACAGTAGTGACACAGTTAACAAAAAAAATGCTTACTGATTCCATGATAATAGAAATAGTGATGTGGCACAATTTTCTGTTAAACTATTTTTAATGCTCCAGTTGCACTGTTTTTTTCTTTTTTTCATCATAAGAGGTCCCCAAATCCTCAGTCATGTTTGATACAAGCAGGCCATTTTATGTGCATATCAGACTACTGCAACATTTGCTATTATTTTCATGACTCTATATTAACCTTTTTTTTAAATTTAAGAGAGGTAGTAAACTTTTATTCTTTAGAACCAGCTTTTTAAAAAATGTACTTTTAATCCCATCTAGATACAGAAAATACCAGCATCTAAGGGTGTAAGAGGGGAGCAAAGGCCAGGAAAATTAGTTATATAAAGTGTCAAATAGAATTCCTTTGAAGTTAAATGAAAACACAAGCTACTTTGTGAGTTGTGAACAAACAAAACCATCCTTTCTTTCTACCTTAGGTCTAAATTCCCCATCTTGTCCAGTCAATGTTAATTTATCAGTATAAAAATATAATTAAACATGATTATTTTTTTCAGTAGTGGTAAAAAAAATGGAAGGTACTTTAGATAGGATGACTTTGGCAGGGCATGAATAAGACAATTTTTTGTTACTCACAGATTATATGCTGCAAATCATGTTATTACTTTGACTTTAAATAAACGTAAATATCCCTGTGTCTGCCCCTACACTAATTTAAGTATTCATTCATTGAATGACTGCTACATGCCAGTCATGAAGAAAGATAGGCTCCTTACCCTTAGGAGCTTACGGTCACTTCAGGGAGGTAATTTAATAGACCGTTATTATCCAATGTAGTCTGTTCAACCTAACTTCCTTTAGTTTAATATCTTGATTTAGTTCAATAAAAATATGAGTGCATATAATAGACAACAATAATATTATAAACTCCGAAATTGCTAAAAGACTGGATCTTAATTGTTCCCACCACAAAAAAGAAAATTATGTGACATGATAGAGGTACTAGCTAACACTAGGTAGTAATCATATTGCAATATAGAAATACAGAAAATCAACACATTGTACATCTTAAACTTACACAATGTTTATATGTCAGTTAGATAGCAATACAAATAAATTATAAAGATGTATATGTATTTGTGTAGCTTTATCTCCTGTTGCTTTAACGATTTGAGGTTAAGGGAATGAAAACACATTCCCCAACAACAGCCGGTGATTGTTTATAATTAGAGCAACCCATAGTCTACTATTGGGCGACTGTTTGTACAGGACTTACCTTTTTTAGTTCATTCATCTTAATCTGTCTTGTGAACAAAATGAGGACCCCATATTGCCACAGGGAGTAATTTTCTCCAGCTAAAATATTATGTTTGCAGTCTTTTGGATTAAGTTTATTAAGGAAACAAATAAGACTACTTTCGGCAAGAATTTTCAAATACAGTATTTAAATGTATGTACTTTATTTTTTCATTCATTTGGAAATGGAATAATTTTGTAGCAGTAATTTACATTTTCACCGCTAGATGGCACTAAGCACATATAGCCAAGGGGAAAATAGCCTTTTTCTTAGCTGTTGTTTCTTTTTTTTTTTTTAATTTTTTTTTAATGTTTATTTATTCTTGAGAGAGAGTTAATGGAGGAGGTGTGGAGAGAGGGGGGACACAGAATCCGAAGCAGGCTCCAGGCTCCAAACTGTCAGCACAGAGCCTGATGCGGGGCTCGTACCCACAAACCAGATCATGACCTGAGCCAGTTTGATGCTTAACCGACTGACCAACCCAGGTGCCCCTCAGCTGTGGTTTCTGAATACAGATGCTTAAGTATGTAAATGTTTTCAGCATTATATGCACATATCTTTTGTTATCCATCCCATAATAGTTCTATTGCTATAGAAGCTTTGTTTTTCTGGGAAATTCTGAAAGACACTGCCTCTGCCCTTTAATAGTCATTCACCAAACAAATTCTTAGCTATTTCATTTTATTTTCTCTTTCTTTAATTAGCCCTTTTTTACTACTACTTCTCTTCTCTGAAAAACAGACCTTTTTTTAGGGTCATTACATAGCTTGTACGATATTAATTGATCCAGGAGATTTACACAGTGTTCCTGTAGGGCCAAACACAAGAGGAGTGTGAATTTTGTTTTTGTTCTTGGTCTCTTGATGTCTGGATATTATTCTCATATTGTAATATGTCTTTTGTTATTTTTTGGTCTGGTTGTGACTAATCCTTGCAGTATATAATTTTCTGAGTAGAGGTGCTGCAGGCTACAAGTAAGAGATATCCTTGATATTTAAGCTGCTGTTCAATTGAGTTATGTGACCGGAAGTCCCCAGTTTGGCTGGTACTTTCAGCAGTGGTTAGTTCATCTAGTGCCCTAATCAGAGACCTGATGATGTCACCAGGAACCCAGGTGCCTTCCTCCACTTGACCATCCCGGTTATGACAGACGTGTGCTTTGTGTTGAGGGGAGCTGCTGCACTTCTAGGTGGAATGTGCAAGCCTAGCAGAGCACAGAGTAGAAGAGGGGATGTACACTCGTATATAGATGCCTTCTCAGTGGTGTATACGAGACTCCAAGGACCCCAGCAGAGTCCTCAGCTCCCCACTGGCCAGGCACAGGACTCCAACGCTTCTTAAACAACTCACTGTAGGCGGAAGGAATCACCAAAACAGGTTCGACTGATAGAGACCCATGAACTCCCTGAGCACACAGCCCCTCAGAGGAGGATGAAAACTCAGGGAAAGTCAGTATCTCCAGCAGAGAAGAAGGGGATGGATTTGGGCAGGCAGACAACAGTGTTTGTTGCCATTTCTGGTTTTGTTTCATTTTGGTTTTTTCCTTAGAGACTCTTATTTCTNTTAGACAGAAGAGTAGACGTAAGGTTTGTTAGGCAGTCTATTATCAGTCTGGAGAAGACAAGGAACTTCCCCGAAACAAAACGAGTTTCAGCAGCTGCTTGGGAGTATTCCTTAAAGTCCCCGTCCAGAGGTAAACCAGCCACAGTTGGCTTCAATTATAGCCATTAATCTGGGAAAAGAATGAGTGAGAAGCCCTCAACATTTACTAGAAAGAGGAACAGAGAACAGTAGAGAGTTAACATCCCCTTCAGTCTAAATTTATTTCAGCCAGACCAACAAGGTCCCCTTTATGAGGTTTTTCCGGATATTGGTTGGGCACTCTTTTAGTGAGGCAATGTCACAAAGACAGACAAAGG
>NW_027531012.1:1462053-1521669 GCF_008692635.1 Crocuta crocuta | reverse complement strand
CCCGGTAACTGGATACAAACTGAAATCTACAAGATGCATTCCTTTACCAATTAAGGGCAAGTAGCCAAACACATTTCAAGGACAGGGGGGAGCAAAGGGAGGAAGCGACCACAACATGTTTACTAAGAGGCCTGCTCACAATTCCAGCCTCCTCCTTATTTCTAAGGAGGGCATGTTCCCTCGTTTGCGAGCGGACCATTAAACTTGGATATTGTGTGCAGGCCTCCTGGCAGAGCACCCTGTTTGCAGGCATGCTTTGCCCAGGCAGGGAGCCCCGTGTGCAGGCACATCCCCACGTCCCTAACCAGGCTTTCTTGTGGTCACTGTCGGGCTCCCACATCCTGGTATTCTTGAAATAATAACTTTAATCATTTGTTATTGAAGTGCGTGAGACTATACAGAATTACAGGTATAGCCCACATCTATGGCAGAGTTAACATTCGTTACAAGCTCTTTCTCCTGTGGTTTTGTTTATGCTTGTGTCCTTTTCTTAGTAGTTAAAGAACTTGTGTTCTCTAACTGTCTTATTAGTACCGTCTTATTAGTACTCTCCACGCCCCCGCCCCCTCCCCCGAGAACAGTATCCCTGAAGTACTTTATGAATCTAGTAGCACTTCAAGCAAATATACAGTTGTCTGCTAAGTACACACAGCTCTCAAGGCATCCCATCAAGCATTGACAGTGGGTCTGACCAGAATGTCTGGAGATACTGGCACCATCTGCCCAGAGCTCAAACTGACCCCTTCAACTCTCTGAAGACTCCTAGGGACAGAGCCTGCTGGCCCAACTCAGTGATTGAAGTCCTTCAGCGTTTGCTCTCAATTGTAGTGCCTTTTGGCCTTTTCTAGCTGGTTTTTCCATTTGACATCTCAGCACCTCTCACAGGCTGTACTAGGCTGGCCTTCTAGTCTGAGTGTCCATCTACAACATGACTGTGACTCTGAGGAACCCAGCTCCCTCTCACAGGCTTCATGCCAAAGATGCATTTCTGGTGCGTTATCTGAATACTTATCTGTCGTTTGTATTCAACAAGTATTTGTTGAATGATTGAAAAATACTTATTAATTGACATTCCACATGCAGTAAGGTTTTTTTTCGGATTTAAAACTGCTGATTAAGGGCACCTGGGTGGCTCAGTATGTTAAACATCCTACTTCGCTCAGATCATAATCTCATTGTTCATGAGTTCAAGCCCTGCATCTGGCTCTCTGCTGTCAGTGCAGAGCCTGTTTCAGATCCTCTGTCCCCCCTCTCTCTCTGCTCCTTCCCCACTCACTCACTTGCATCCACATAAGCATGTTCTCTCTCACTTTTGCTCTCTTTAAAAAATAAACATTTCTTTCAAGAAGTTTAAAAAAAAAAACCCTGCTGAATATATTCTTTTTTATGTTATATATATTTTTTGTCTTTATTTATTTATTTTGAGAGAGAGCACACAAGTCAGAGAGAGACAGAGGTGGGGAGGGAGAGAGAATCCCAAGCAGGCTTCATGCTAGTCCAGACACTGACTCGGCTTAATCTTGAAAACCGTGAGATCATGACCTGAGGTGAAATTAACACAGTCACAGTGCCTGAGCCACCCAGGCACCCTGTGTTATTCTATTTCAATAGTTTATCAGCTTTTATCAAATATCCAACATTGTCAGCTGACATTTTCATTCATCATGTCCTTAAGTAAAGAATAGGAAGTATTCTTGGGGCACCTGGGTGGCTCAGTCGGTTGAGCGTCCAGCTTCCACTCAGGTCATGATCTCACGGCGCCTCAGAACAGGAAGCACTTAGTAGTGGCATCATTGCTCTGTCTGAACCAAGTTTTTCTCCTTTTAATTTTATGTATAGATTTGACAGAGATGAACTTGTTGGAAGAATACACAGAGTCAAACAGTTTTTTAGAAGCGAATCTGTCTCTTTACCTCCCAGACTCTTGGAGTTCAAAGTCCTTTGGTTTCAACACTGCTTTGTATGAGAGACAAGGGAACGTCAGATCTCCCTACTTCTTGGCCATGTTGGCCCCTCCTCTCAAACATTTTTTTTAATGTTTATTTTTGAGAGCAAGAGAAACAGAGCACGACCTGGGGAGGGGCAGAGAGAGAAGGAGACACAGAATCTGAAGCAGGTTCCAGGCTCTAAGCTGTCAGCACAGAGCCCAGTGCAGGGCTCAGACCCACAGACTGTGAGGTCATGACCTGAGCTGAAGTCAGACTTTTAACTGACTGAGCCACCCAGGTGCCCCTCAAACAATTTCTATGAATAAAAATCTCTCTGACACTTTTATTTTTCAGAAAACTGTGGAATATATTTTCCAGAAATAAAAAGAGATCCAGGCAGATATTTGCACACTTGTCCTGAATCTGTGAAAAAGTGGCTTCGACAGCTAAAGAATGCTGGGAAAATTCTTTTGTTAATTACAAGTTCTCACAGTGATTACTGTCGACTTCTCTGTGAATATATTCTTGGGTAAGTGATGAGTCATTCCATTTTTATGGTCTTCTAAAATAATGGATAACAAATTAGGCCAGTGCTGTTTTAAAAGTGCTCAACCATGACCATATCCTTATATTAGATAATGCTGAGTGACATGTAGTTGTTTCTCGTAACATCCCTCGACATCTGTTGACAGCAGCACCGCCTAGGTACAGTTTAGCAAAGCAGTGTTATGGAGGCCAGGAGGCTCCTAGCCCACCGATGGTCTGGGCTTTAGACGTTCTGAAAGGTTGATAGACAGCATGTCCTCCATGAATTTGGTTTCTCAGCTTTGAATGACTGTTGAGGGACATGGATTTGTAGATTTCACTCCCCCATATATACCTGGAATACAGCCCCTCTAGCCATTTCAGTGTGGAGCCATGTATTTCACCATTTTGCACAGCCAGAGATGGGACTGACATCCATGAAAATCAAGGGAATATAAATGCACAGACTTAACACAGACATGGGTTTAAGCCCCACCTTGCAACTTACTCTGAGACCTAAGGTATGTTCTTTCACCTCTCTCATCCTCAATTTCATCATCTTAAATAAAATGGGACAAGAAAACCTCATAGGTGTGAGAAGGGAGTTTAAATAGTGTAACACAGGTAAAGTATTAGAGTAGTTGATAAGTTTCAGTAGGTCTGAATACTTAACGTCATTCTTGTGAGCAATACCAGAGAATGTCTATGGTCAGAGCCAGATTCTCAAGTGGGCTACTAGATCTCCCCTAACGTTTCCTCAGATTTCAGCAAATACTGAAATGCTGGGAGTGTGAAGCAAACTTAACCCTCAAAACTGGCCTCTGGCTAACTTGTTTAGCCTCCTGGTGTCTATGTTTGTCAGCACATGTGGGTTTAGATGGGACTGTGGTATACTTAGATCTGCCAGTAAGTATTCTGCTTTTTGAATGATACATAAAGCTGGGATCCTTGAAGTGAATTAAGGTGGAAACCCTGGATGCCTTGCACGGTGCCTCTTAGACTGTGAGACTGTATTTGCTTTCCTGATAGTGGGACCGTGCTTCAGAATAAGCACTCTTCCTTTGTCATTAGCATAGATAACCAAAGAAGTTCTTCTTCCTGTCTTAATGTCTCTTTAGCGTAGTTTAGATTTGTAATCCCATCTTTCCTTTGCCATCCCAAATGATCCTTAATGTAGTATTAAATACAGACCAAAAGACAATTATTGTTATCTAAAAATTACCACATTATAAGACTACATTGATTTTCAGAAGAAGATACCTTTTTCATATGTGAACACTCTAAAAGATGTCACCTGACTTAATAATGTTAGCTTCCTGTAGGACCCATGTAAAACACAAAATTATTAATAAGTCTTCCTGCTAATAAATCCAGACAACGTTCAGGCCCCACATTTGAAGATATAGCTCATGAATATTTTTGTTGTTAGAAGCCATTGAATTCACTCACTATAACTCTTACCATCATGAGAAAGCTTAGCACCCAGAGTTGATGAGTTAATATGCATTTTTCCCCTTACATTTATATTTCAAGGTGTTTTCAGGAAAATTTGTGCTCAACCACTTCCTATTTCTATATATAAAATATTTAGAAAGCATGCAAAAGCTAATCAAAAGGTAAGAAATGATACTGTGGTCTGATAGGTAAAGATGAAATTCTATTTTATATGGACTTTTTCTAATTCCTTAAAATTATGAAAAATATTGTTGTTTTTTAGGAATGATTTTACAGACCTTTTTGACATTGTGATTACAAATGCATTGAAGCCTGGTTTCTTCTCCCATTTACCAAGTCAAAGGCCTTTCTGGACACTTGGTAAGTTAATGTTTTGTTTCTTCCTTATTTAAGATTTATTCATTCGAGTACTTCATAAAATACCCGTTGGCTGACAGCCACAGGCAGAGTTCTGTGTTAAAAACAACCAGGGGTACAGAAGTGATACCAAGTCTTCTTCCCCCTCACAGGAATGCATAAACACACACACTGAGCAGGTGAGTAAATGCATGGGATGGCCATGTTACCTGTGATGAAGGAAATGCCTAAAATTAAAAAGTAATAATAATAATTAAAAAAAAAAAAAACAGGAAATGCCTGCCTGATGAGTAAACCAGGAAGGCACTTTAGAGGAGCTGACCAGGGAAGGCCTGTCCAGAAAATTCAGAAAAGGTGACTTACCAGGCAGGACCTGAGGGACAAGTAATAAGAAAAGCAGAGAAAGAGTGGGAGTAGTTTGGGGAAGTTCCAGTGATGGAGAAGAGGCCAGCGACTCATGGGAAGAGAAGCGAGGAAGTTAGGGAGGCAGGCAGCCTCATACACTGTGGAAATGGGCTTGAATTTTATTCCACAAGCCATGTGAAGCTATTCATTTGAAGTGTACGGGTAACCTGGAGAGCTCTGGCTGAGAGTGGGGAATGGATTGAACGTGGGAAGGATAGAAAGAGGAAAGAAAACCAGGGGGCACCTCGGTAGCTCGGTCAGTTAAGCGCCGGACTTAGGACTTCGGCCCCAGTCACAATCTCCCAGTTTGTGAGTTCAAGCCCTGAATCAGGCTCTGTGCTGACAGCTCAGAGCCTGGAGCTTGATTCAGATTCTGTGTCTCCCACTCTCTCTGCCCCTCCCCTGTTTGCCCTCTGTCTCTCTCTCTCGCTCTTGCTCTCAAAAATAAATATTAAAAAAAAAAAAAGGAAGAAAGAGGGGAACCAGGCACTGAGTATGTCCCAAGTAAAAGACCCTGGCGGTTTGGTCTGAGGAGGTAGTATTGGAGATGGAGAGGAGACATATTTAAGACACAGACGCACTGTGGAGATGCACTGTTGGACTTGGTGATGAAAAGATAATCAAAAATCACTTGATTTTTCTTTTTCTTTTTTTTTAATTGAGCAAATGAGTGAATTGTGGTACCATTTACAGCCATGAGGAAGGTTACAGAAGAAAAGTTTGTATTGGGTGGTATGGCGATTAAGAAATCATGCTTTGATGTATTAATTTTGAAATATCTACGAGTTTTTCAGCCAGGACTAACAATTAGGAAATTGTATGGATGAGCATGGAGTCCAAGGGAAACAGCTTTGGGGTCAGGGTACAAATTTGGGAGAGTCATTAACTCATAGAAAGATATTTTGAAACCAAGGGCTTATATGAGGGATACAGAGAGAACGATGGAGATAGAAACCAGACTGCAGATAGGTACTTCTACGTAATCGTTTTGAAACAGTTTATCCTTCTGTCTCTCAATACTTTTCAGTTAAACAGATATAGTGCAAAAAATGCAGTAACTTGTTAGTATAAGTTAATACATCTGTGGTCCCCAGTATGTTAAAAAATTTGGTGTATTTTTAATGTGCATTATTTTCTATTACTGGTGTGTGTGAGAATTTAATAAAAATTTCTGTAGAACAATGTAAGTACTACAGTAGGTATAGAACAGGTATAGATTTTCTTGGAAGAAAATACAAAAATCCTGCAGGCAAAAATAAACATTTGTTGAGTACTTAGTTATGTGTTTAAATATAAATTTGTGGAGAGGGGAAAACATTTAATTTTTTTATTTGTTTAACAGAAAGAGTATTATCTGAATCCCTGATGTTATTTTTTAACAGCAAGGATTTATATGAGAGATTAAACCAGTATGTAAAAAATACCATCACCTTCTTTCTGCTAGACCAGGGTTTCTTAACTGTCACACTCCTGAGATTTGGGGCCAGGTCCTTCTTGATTAGCAGGAGTGAGGGTGCCCTGCTGGGTGTTGCAAGTTGTTTAGCAACATCCCTAGCCTCTAATCATCCCACCTCCCAATTTGTGATAATCAGGAATGTCTCCAGATGTCAAATTTGCCCTGAGGAGCAAAATTGCTCTAGTGGAAAACAACTGCACTGGACCATTCTCATAGACATATATGCATATTTTCATATCTTCAGCTTAAAAGAACATAAAATATGCCCTTGAGGCACCTGGGCAGCTCAGTCAATTAAGTGTCTGACCCTTGCTTTTAGCTTCAGGTCATGATCTCAAGGTTCATGAGTTGAAGCCCTGCATAGAGCTCCATGCTAACAGTGCAGAGCCTGCTTGGGATTCTCTCTTTCTCTCCCACTCTCTGCCCCTCCTGCTCACTTTCTCTCTCTCTCTCTCTCTCAATAAAAAATAAACTTAAAAAAAAAGATTCTCTAATTCATGGTGCTGTATTTTAGCATTTGTTTTGCTGCGGATTCTAAGTCTGCATGCGTGTAGCTGCTTTGTTTCTACTGCTGGCTTTCCCTCATCTCTCTCTCTGTCTCTCTCTCTCTCAACAAAATATTTTATTGCAATAAGATATTCATTGTCCTCAAAATCAGTACAAAGTAAGTTATTAAAACTATTTTCTTACAAATGAAACTATGCAGTTAATAATAGCTATGAGTAAACAGCAACACAAATTTAGCCTCTTTAACTCTGTATGTAATCTTCTAAGGATTGCTAAAATAGTAAAGGAAAAAATTGTTAATCGTGGTTTTTGAATTCACTGATTTCCATTAAAAAAGGTCTTCTGTTATATTTAAGACAAATTATTTATTCCTTTGAAGAGTAACCAGAGAAAAGACTGATTCAGTCCTGTATATGCAGTTCAGTGAACTTTGTGATTAAATGGCATATATTCCAAGCTTCACACCTATTTCTCAAACAGATTTTTTCTTAAGTATTAAAGTATACTACATTTCATATTATAAAAAGTGTCTACATGAGTTTTTAATCAGTTTGGAACAAATATCCATGGTATCACATTTCCCTTTAAAGGTTAATATTCGGCAGCATTCCATATTAGCCTGCCTTTCTTCAGCTGTCTTAAGCTCTTTACCACTCTGACGCTTTCAGCTAGTACCTACATACCAAGACTCCCAGTTCCTTATCTCTAGACCTCACTTTTCCCTTACAGAGGCATATTTCTATCTGCCTTCTAAATTCTCCACGCCCTCCAGCCCCAGCATTGCAGGAAACTTGGGGTGTGCTTATAACAACTCATTCATTTCCCCTCCCATCTCGGCATGCACCTCTTCCCATATTCTGTAGTTTCCATTATAACTTTTCCAGCAGATCTTACCCAAGTGAGGAAGATCAGTCATCTTCTGTTCCTCTCTCCCTTTCACAGCAAACCTGCCTTCAGTTTCCTCAGAATGTTCCCCGCCATATTCCTGCCACTGCCCTTACCATCCATCCCTTGGATGAACTGATACATTCACATCACTACTGGCTATGAAGGTCAGTACTTAATCACTGATGTCCCGCCCCCATCAGCCTTGTAACCCTCACACCACCCATTCTCCGTTTGGCCCAGCCTGCCTTGTAACCTCCAGTGTCATGTAAATCAAATCACTGCTCCAAATTGGTAAAAGCTGAATTAGAATAAGGCATAGTTTGCTTCTGGGTTGGTAGGCGCTGGGTGAGCCAACCCTCAAGCACAGCGCATCCGGCGTCTGTGCAGCTGTCGCACAGACCTGACGTCATCCATTGTCATGGGAACAAGATGGGGGGGGTTGTGCCCGTGTTGGCGGGGGCTGAGTGCCTCCTTCTAGGCAAAATGTGCAGCATCCCGCCCCATCGCTGTGATTCAGCTTCTTGCCAGTGCGCAGGCCTGGGGAGGGGAGTCCATCTTGCAAGATTTTAACTTCACTGAGGAGAGTGACCATATCTGTCTTTTTCACTGCTGTGCCCCCTGTGCTCTCCGCTACCCATCCTCCCACCCTCATTTTGGGAACCCAGATTCCCGACTTGCTGCCTTTAGTTTCTTGGCCTCAACTGTCACCAGTACACTCTAAAATCTTTCACTGAGACTTCCCTGGAGCCTCATACCATGTTTCCTCCTGCACGCAGCTCTACTCAGTATTCTGAAATCAGACTTGATATTCTCCTTCCTCCTAGAAACAGTACAACTATACACGCTGGCCACTTGATAATCTTTATCTTTAGTACTTGACTATCCACTGAATTGCCGCCAGCTATAAACCTCCAGTCTCTTCACCCTTTCCCATCCAGCATGCTGTGCATCAAGTCCTGTTTAAACTACCTCATCTCTGCTCTCTGCTCTCTTCTCATTAGGACTTCATCACTCTCTTCCCTGTGAGTCTCTTACCTCCTCCCCCTGCCCTTACTTTATACCCTCCTTTTTTTCATCTCTTGCCTGCTGCTCTCAAATACTTGGCACATATTTCCATTTAAATAAGAATTTTAAATATATTTTAATAACTTTAAATGTATGTTATATGAGTCACTTATTACTGTCAGGCATACAGTATACTTAATCACATACACACAGAATCTCATTGACCCCCCCCCCACCCAATGGAGCATCTAAGGCAATTCTAAACCTGGTTGCTAAGTTACCTTTTCATCTGCACTCTGTCTGATCCCTACAGATGCCCACTAGTCTGGCCTTGCCAGAATGAATGCCTTCTGTTCTATCACGTTTTCAATCCTGCTTTTCTCTCCACATCAGTGTTTCTCAGACTTTAATGTACACTCACATCACCTAGGGATCTTGTTAGAATGGAGATTCTCACTCAGTAGGTCTGGGTAGAACCATAGATTTTGCATTCTAAACAAATTTTCTGGTGAAGCAGATGTGACTGGTCAGATCACCAATCACAGATTTTAGTTACCCTAAGAGAGAAGGCCTTAGAGTGGTTAATTGAAGATTGTTATTCTGAAAAGAAATAAACTTGCCATCATTTAGGTTCTATATCATTTCTATAATGAGCTAGTTAAAAATAGTTAAACTAAAGGACAAGACTTTGAAAGAATTAACTGCTGTTAGTTATTAAAGAATTATGAATTATAACCCCAAAACCAAAGTAGGTAAGGGTTTTGCTTTCTATTCTGTTAAATTTGTTCCAACTCACTGGTATGGTATTTATTTCTCTTAATATGTAATTTTCTTTTTATGGCTTCCAGCACAGACAAGCATTTTGGCAGATATTTTCATTAAAAGGTGTCTTATTAGAGGCATCTGTCTGGCTCAGGTGGTAGAGCATGTGACTCTTGATCTTGGGGTCATGAGTTCAAGCTCTTCATTGGGCCTAGAGCTTATTTAAAAAAATAAATTTTAAAATACAACATTTTCAATATCAAGACAATATAAAAATTATTGCAACATATCTGGGGCACTTGACTAAGTCAGAGGAGCATGTGCCTCTTGATCTTGGGGTCATGAGTTCAAGCCCCACATTGCATGTAGACATCACTAAAGTAAATAAACTTATATGTTAAATGTCTGTTCCCCATGCCAAAGAAGAAAATGGAGAAAGTGTGTATAAAAATGCATAATTGGGAAAAAAATTTTAACTCAAAATTGAAGAAGGGATATATAAGAGAAAATATTAAATATCCAGTCAGGTACACATTAGATAGGAAGGAGTTCAGGAAATCAAAAGAACTTTAAATATATTTTTAATTATAAATCATTGCTTAGTAAACCTCTACCAAGTTAGAGATTGCTACCAGAATATAAGCATCCTGAGGACAGGGGCTTGGGCCATCTAGTTCACTGCTATATACCTCATACCTAAAGTGTTCTGTTAAAGATAGATGAAATAATAAGCAAAAGAAAAAAAAAAAAAGAGGTTTTTCCAGCTCAGAGTCGATTTGATCCCACCAAGTTGTGAGGATTGTCTCATGTTTGTAATGTTTTCCTTATAACAATAATAAAGATTGGCAACATCTCACATATCTACCAATAGATGACTATTAAATAAGTTATAGAACATGCATCTATTTTAAAAACAAGGAAGATTACAATATATTATCTAGAGGAGTTTTTTTTAAAAAATTAATTGCAGAAGAATGTGCTAATACTTGAATTTAAATGGGAAGGTTCATGGGTATCGTATTAATTGTGAAGGCTGCTATAACAATATACCACCGACTGAATGGCTTAAACAACAGAAATGTATTTTCTCTCAGTTCTGGGGGCTGGAAGTCTGAGATCAAGGTGTCAGCAGGTTTGGGTTTCTTCTGAGGCCTCTCTTGTTAGGATGGGCATCTTCTCCCTAGAACACCATCTGGTCTTTCTTCTGTGTCCTAATTATCTGTGTCTCTATATCTTATGAGAACATCAGTCATACTGGATTAGGCTCACCCTAATGACCCCATTTTAACTTAATCACCTCTTTCAAGGACCTGTCTTCAAATACAGTCACATTCTGAGGTATTGGTGGTTAGGGCTTCAACATATGAATTTGAGGGGAACACCATTCAGCTCATAACAGGTCTGTCCATGTGCCAAAACTCATCAAGTTGTTCATTTGCAGTATGTACAGTTCATTGTATATCAGTTACGCCTCAATAAAGGTATTTTTTAAAGGGAGAGGAAAAGAATATATGTGGTTACCTTTTGTAGAAGAGGTGAGTACTTAGCAGATAGAGTTCAAAAGTGGGACATTTAATATATGTAAGTATATTACTGATTTTAAAAAATCACATAAGTACATACTGTTTAAACATTAAGATAGTGACACCAAGCACCTTGGGAGTTGCGGGGAACAGGTGTGAGCTGCCACATGAACCATATTCAGGCAGCTATGGGCTGAGGTGAGTGGTCAGCCACAGGTGCCTAGAACTCTTCTTATAAAACTCTTGCTCCCTCTAGCAAGATTTTCTTATCTAAGGTAAGCGATGGAACTTATCCTTGTTCAGGACTGTTCGCCAATAGCCCTGGCTGCATCACTTCCCCATATTTATTTTTAGGTTCTTTTACTGACTAAAATTGTACTACTTTGTGTTTTTACTTTTCTTGTCCATTTGCTCTTAACAATAAGAAAACAAAAGGTTGTTTGATTAACTAATTGCTTTAATTGATTGCTCTTCCATCTCTATCCAACCCTTATCTGCTTCCTAACTTCATTCAGTCAGTTTTGGGGGTAGTTTACATGTTATAGGAACAACGTTGAGGTTTGGTCTGAGTTTTTCTCCTTGAAGGTTATCACCCAAACATCCATTAGTCATTTAGTTAAAAGATTTGAGGAATAATTTGGACATCTTACAGAACTTAGGTACAAAAAATTGTGTTGAATATACATTTTCATTTGAAGATTTCTTAATGCACTTTGCCCAGTTCTTAGGAATGTTTTAAATTGACACCATGACATAATTGAATTTTATTAAAATAATACTGGTTTGCATTTTTTCATAATATAGATCTGTTTCATGAGTCAATATGAGGGAATTGTAAAAACAATCCTTTATAAAATGAGATTCAAATTGCATTCTAAAGTCCACCTTGAATTCATTGCTGACCTGTTCTTAATATAATGGAGGACAGTAGGGGTGCTTGGGTGGCTCAGTCCGTTAAGCATCCAACTTTGGCTCGGGGCATGATCTCAGGTTTGTGGGTTCGAGCCCTGCATCAGGCTCTGTGCTGAGAATTCAGAGCCTAGAGCCTTCTTTGGATTCTTTGTCTCCATCTCTCTCTACCACTCCCCACCTTGTGCTCTGTCTCTCTCTCAAAAATAACTCTCTCTCAAAAATAATTTTCAAAAACTGGAGGACAGTAAACAGCACTGTATCTGGGTATTCTAGAAGATACCAAATAAAAATTTCTCTTGTGCTATAGTTGTTTCTTGTTTGTGACAGTTCCATGAGCCATATCAGGATCCAGGAATTCAAATTTAGAGATGGTTTATGGGTCTCTCTTCTAGCCTCAGTTTGAAGTCCTAATGTAAACTGTGGGGTTTGGTTAATAGTAAATCAGTTATCAACTTTGAGACCTTGGGCAAAATAACTTCCCTGAGTTTCTCCTCAATTAAGAGTGTCGTTATGAGGAGTAAATAATATATATCTCCCCCATTATCAGCATTCTCCACAGAGAGTAGTACCTTTGTTTCAGCTGATTAACCTACATTGACACATCATTATCCCCAACAATCAAGGAAGCTATGCATGTGCAGAGGCAAGGGGTGTAGCAGAAATCTCTAACTCTCAGTTTTGCTGTGAACCCAAAACTTCTCTAAAAAATAAATTGTTTTAAAAACGTATTTTTATATATCTATGAAAAAAAATGTATCTATAGATAGAGATAAAGATACCCATGAAGGGCATGTAATGCACTGAATGCTGGCTCCTGTCCCCACATTCTTGTACATGTCCTGCAGCCGTGCTTGGTGTGGTCTGCCCACATGGGTGCTCTCACTTGATTAAAAAGTATAGGATTATCCAAAAATAAATAAATAAAAGTATATGACTGTCAAACTCTATTTTCAGAAAATGATGAGGAGCAGGAGGCCTTGCCAGCTCTGGATAAACCTGGCTGGTACTCTCAAGGGAACGCCGTCCACCTTTATGAACTCCTGAAGAAAATGACTGGCAAAAGTGAACCGAAGGTATTTTCTGATCGAGGTGGAGTTCTTGGTGCCCACTTGCAGACATAAACCATTGTGAATTAAAACCATAATTCTAAATGCATTCAGCTTCATTATCCATGGGGGAAATCAGCTACCTCTGCCTATCTGTCAGTCTCTTACCTCTTCTGTTTAAGCCCTTTCTTTGTTGGTCTAGACTGGGTCTTCATCTCTAACAGAAAAGAGCAGAGATTCCAAATAGGGAACCACAGTTCTAGGGGACACACTGGATAAGTATATGGGCTACCTGAGGAATGATACCCTGATAACCGTTCATTGAAAAAATGTTATGTGTAAAACAAGCAGTAAGTGAAATGACAGCACAGACTAGCCTAAAGACACACTTGCTTTTGATTTTCTGGTCACATTGTTGATGTTGAACATTGGCGCATTTTTTTACATCAGGACCCTTTCTTATGAAAAATGTCTACCGGAGAGATCAGTGGGTAACAGACCTGCTCCGTTGGCTCCCACGTTGCCATAGCCCCCTGCGAACTCTTAAGGGGCTTAGTAGACAGAGCATCCTGACTGGGAGGTTCTAGTTCATTTTCCCTTACTCTCGTTTTCTCATCTGTAAATTGAGGGGTAAGGATTAGATCAATGGGGGCTTTGCTTCAGAATACGTAGGGAGCCTCCCAGAGTCCACTTGCCCAAACCATCTGTCAAAGATGCTGTGTTAGCAGGGCTGAGTGAGTCCCACAAACTCTTGGAAAAGCAGTTGTGATGTGTACTCCTGCTAATCTAACCCACTGTAACAGTAACACGTCATCGCTAATATTTTACCAGTTCTTCAATTCTGAGGGTAGGTTTATCTGTAAACATGGACTCTTACTTTAAAATCAGTTAGCCTCTGCCTTTCTTCTACCTGCAAATGTACTTTGTAACTTCTTACAACAAACTGGTGCCCTGCAAACCAAATGTGGCCAGTTTACAGTCACCTGTGATGCTATTCAAGGAAGTTCAAGATGTTTATGTAACTTTTGTCTTACTCTGATACCTGTTGAGGAATTTTTTTTCTGCTTTCATGAAGTGAACACTTTCTTGCACAGTTCTCATACCTTAAATGGAATTTGCTGTCTGACTTACAGGTTGTTTACTTTGGTGACAGCATGCATTCAGACATTTTCCCAGCCCGCCATTATAGTAATTGGGAGACAGTTCTCATCCTGGAAGAGCTCAGAGGGGACAGAGACAGGAAGCCTGAAGAATCAGAGCCTCTAGAGAAGAAAGGAAAATATGAGGTAAAGATTCCCTTCACCTCTTTCCCGGAAAGAAAAACCTTTACGTTGACATATCTTAGGAAGTGCTTGTTTGTGTCAAGAGTGATGAAATCTGTTGGCATTTATAAGTGATCTTCTTGCCGTCTCAGCTCTATTGTTTATCTTGTTGATAATTTTTAAATGATGCCGAGATGACCCTGACCATCTGTCTTCCTGGCCCCCGGCTTTCATCCAGTGCTGTGACACCATGGGTGTTTCTTGGCCAGTGCTGAGGTGGCCAGATCCTGACTCACTGTAGTCATACCCTATGTCTCTTCTGCTGGGTCTTGAGCGTTCTTCTGCACTTTTTTCATGAGTTTAAGTTAACTAAATTGGTAACTCCTTTAGACTTACCCTGAGCTGCCGAGAATAAACTTAGGTGAAGACTTAAGGTAAAGGAAAGTAAAATATGTCATAAATCTAGAAAAGAAAAATAGTATATAAAGCAAAAAGGGAGTACCTGGGTGGCTTAGCCAGTTAAGCGTTTGACTTTGGCTTGAGTCATGATCTCACAGTTCATGGGTTCAAGACCCTCTTTGGGCTCTGTGCTGATAGCTCAGAGCCTGGAACCTGCTTCCTATTCTGTGCCTTACTCTCTCTCTCTCTCTTTTAAAAATAAATAAACATTAAAATATTTTAAGTAAAAAGGAAGAGGAAAGATCATAATTAAATGTATTTTTCTAAATTCATTCCAGTGAAACAATTATAAAGAAAGAAAAACTCAAGTCAAGAAACAAATATCAAATAAAAAAAAAATGACAATAAAAAGAAATGAGCTATTAGGCCACACAGAGACATGGAAGAACCTAAAGGGCAAACTACTAACTGAAAGAAGCTGATCTAAAAAGACTGCATACTGTATGATTCCAGCTAATGACATTCTGGAAAAGGCAAAACTGTCGAGACTAAAAGACCAGTCGTGCCAGAGGTTTGTGAGGGAGGTGAATAAACAGAGCACAAGGATTTTTTTAATGTTTATTTATTTTGAGAGAGGGAGAGAGAAAGTGTGCACACGCATGCGTGGGCTAGTAGGAGAGGGGCAGAGAGAGAGAATCCCAAGCAGGCTGCACTGTCGGCACCAAGCCTGACTCAGGGCTTGATCCCACAAACCATGAGTTCATGACCTGAGCCGAAATCCAGAGTTGGATGCTTAACCGACTGAGCCACCCAGGCGCCCCGAGCACAGGGATTTTTATGGTGGCAAAACTCTTCTGCAGGACACTGTGATGGTGGAAACATGACACTGCATTTGTCAGAACCCGTGGAGCTATACGACATAAAGTGTTAACCTTAATGTAAACCTCAGACTTTCATTACAAATAACATCTGCATATTGGTTAATCAGTGGTACCAAATGTACCGCATCAGTCAGTGCAAAATGTTACTAATAGGAGAGATCGTGGGGAGAAAGGGAAGCAGGAGGGGACGTATGCATGGGAACCCTCTGTACTTTCTGCTCTTTTTCTCTGTAAAACTAAAACTGTTCTAAAAATAGTCTGTTCATTCAAAAATGACTATAAGTAGACCCAACAAAATATTAGAATAAAGGGGTCATGTGGTTTTTTTTATTATTTTTTTTAATGTTTTATTTATTTCCAGGAGAGAGAGAGAGAGAGAGACAGCGTGGCAGGGGAGGGTCAGAGAGAGAGGGAGTCACAGACTGAAATAGGCTCCAGGCTCTGAGCTGGCAGTCAGCACAGAGCCCAACGTGGGGCTCAAACCCACGAACCGCGAGATCATGACCTAAGTGAAAGTCAGACGCTTAACCGACTAGGCCACCCAGGCGCCCCAAAGGGGTCATGTTTTGATGAGGTTTCCATTGAGTAGCATTTAGTCTTCAATGTGACATTGGAAGTTCTTTGGGCTCTTTGAGTTAAGAAGAGCTTTAAAACAATGTTACAGAGGTAGGCCTTCTATCCTGAGTGAATTTGGAGAAGGTTTTCACTAAAGAGAAATTAGGAGCTTTGGTTTCTTCAGAATGATTTGAGAATGCAGGTACTACATTAAGAAAATGAAGACTCTATGGGACAGTTGCCTCCAGCATTACAGTAAACAGTAGCCCAATCTTTTCCCCACAGACCCCTTTCCTCTTAATTAGTTACAAACACATCATAAACGAAGAGCTCATAATTGGCTTTTAGACAGGAAATAGTGAGTGTTATTTGAAAATTTTGCTTATTAAGACAAAATTGAAATAATGTACCTTTCCTATCAAACTCTACCTCTGCAACCAGCCCTGCCCCTCTGAACATGGACAAGGAAGCAAGGAATGGGAAGGTTTGGCCTAGTGACAGGGTTAGAATAAAGCCCTCAGAAGGTTCCAGATTTAGCTCTGAACTCTTTTTCCATCTCATACTGTTGAGGTTCCAGGAAAAGGGAGTTGTGGAAGACAGATTCTCTGTCCTGTCAGGGGCTGAGGCAGGTGTTTTTGGTGCAGGATTCCTAGCTGTGGCCCAAAGCATTGTGTTGAAAAACCAAAGTATCCTCGTCCTCCTTGACTCCAAAGTTACTCTGGCCACGCTGACCCCACCGTGTTCCTGTAGTTTGTTTTGAGGCAGTATTTGTATTGATGGGCCCATTCTTAGCAGAGGTTTCAGGCCAACTTAGGAGTTTTATCTACTCTAAGGAAAATCCTCTATCATACATCTTTCTGCTTATATTTAAAGGCAGATTTAAAATTTAATTTAAAAACAATTATGTGGGCTCTTTTTTATTATTATTAATTACCTTGTAACACAAACCTACAGCATAACTTCTAAAAGACTGCTTTCATAGTTAAGTTTGCCTGTATTTCTATTCACAGCACACTTCTTTCATCAGCACATCAAAGCCTGGTGTAAATACAGCAATCTCAAGGGAATCCAGATGCTTTCCTCTTCCCTGTGAAGGAAATAAGAATACATACATCCTCAGTTGCTACAGGAGGAGGAAATCATCCATTAAGCATCACATGAGGGTTCATCTGTTGATTTTTGTGATGATTAAGAAAAATGTAGTTTCATTTCCTAACCAAATGTCATACACAGAACATGCGTAACATGCAGTCTTTTCCTGAGTACAAAGCCTGAATGCAAAAGGATTTAATTCCTTATTTCTAGTTAATTTTATTCATCTTAAAAAAACTTTTAACAGTGTAATTTAAAAACAAAGGTCACTTCAATCACTTCAGGATTGATGCATTCACTGAACCAAAACATTAACATTTACTACATTCTGTGAAGATTAGCATTTTGTTTCACTTAGGCTTGAATTCAGTTTCTTAGATATTTACAGTAATTTTCACCCTAGATAAAACCATCTGGAATGTGAAGATCAATTTTACTTCCCTTCATCTGTGACAACAAGCTCAAGATAAGGACAGAGAACATCTCAAATGGCCCTTCAAAGGCTTAGAGTCTTTTTTTTAATGTTTATTTGAGAAAGAGAGAGCAAGCAAGCATGATCAGGGGAGGGGCAGAGAGAGAGGGAGACCATGAGATCAGGACCTGAGCTGAAGTCAGATGCCCAATTGAGCACTATAAGAAACTTTTTCTGAAACCTTACTGCATCTGTTAATTTTCTACTCCACTATATTGAAGCATGACAGATAAGCAAAAATGGCCCATTTTAATGATTAAAGTAAATCCAGTTAAGGAGACTGGGGAAAAATAATTTGTTTTTATTTATCTTTGTTTCCAGAAATAAATCAAAAGTCACTTCATTAATCTTGTAATTACTTAGTCTTAATTTCATAAGTTTAGCCTCCAAAGGGACCTCTTCTCCTTAGCCTCAATCCTTACTGTTCTCATTTGTTTCTTCATTTTAACTCAAAACAAATGAAAAAATATTCCTCAGCTTTTTAGAATAATATATTATGAAATTTAGATGCCAAAATAAATCATTTTAATGATGAAAACACTCAGCAAACAAGAAGGGACCAGCCTTTTATTAGAGAAAAGCTATCCAACAAAAACCCAGTGAGAATGTAATCTTTAATGGAAAACTTTAATAGGGGAAAAACCCATACTTAATGGAGACACATGCTCTTTAAGGTTCTGAGCTAGACAAAGGATATCTGTTATTAATTATGTTGTGTAACAGAGAGCTGACCAAAACCACAAGAAGAAAAAAAAAATACAAATTAGGATTAGGAGACACCAAACTGTAATTATTTCAGAGTTATATGGTCATTAGCATAGAAGACCATAGGGAATCAACAAACTGTTATAACTAAGAAGAGAGTTGTCAAAATGCTGGATCCAAATCAGCATTCAAAAGTCAATAGCTGTTCTTTGTAATCACTTAACAAACTATAATGAGAGTTAAATCATTTACAAAGGCAATGAAAATGAATCACTCTCTAGGAATTAACTTAATACATCTCATAAGACCTTAATAGAGAAATTTTTAAGTCTTTAGTAAGGATTCTGGATGGGTGAAGGGAATCAAAAGTACAAGTTTCTAGTTATAAAATAAATAAGTCTTGAGAACCCAAGGTACAGCATGGTAACTATAGTTAATAATATTGTATTGCATGTTTGAAAGTTGCTAGGAGAGTAGATTTTTAAAGTTCTAATCACACACACAAAAAAGTCTTTGTAACTATGTATAGACTTACTGTGATCATTTATTACTAATATATATATAGAGAGAGAGAGAGAAAGCTTCATTAAAAACTCCAATATCAGAATGAACAGAATGTCTTAGTCCTTTTGGGCTGCTATAACAAAATACCATAGACTAGCTGGCTTATACACAACAAACATCTATTTCTCACAGTTCTGGAGGTTATTAAGCCCAAGGTGATGGTGCTGGCCAATTCAGTATCTGGTGAAGATCCACTTGCTCATAGACCCTCATCTTTTCACTGTACCCTCACATGCCAGAAGAGGGAAGATAGCTTTTTTTTATAAGAGCATTAATCCCATTCATGACGGCTCCACCTTCATGACCTAAGCAATCTCCCAAAGGCCTCTATCACCTTGGGGTTAAAACTTCAACATGTGAATTTTGGGGAGGCACAGATATTTAGACCATAACAGCATCCACATTACATTAAACCAGAAAGAGTAGATAAATCTATTTTCCAGTTTTCATAGGATGAGAGAACAGCCTAGATTTTACCACTCGGTTTGTATAACTTATCGACATACAGTATATGTGATGTGAATCCTATCTTTTCCGATTCATTGTTTTGGGAAAAGATAGTGAACTAAAGAATGAAAATCTTATTATCTTATCATTGCTTATTAAACACTGAGAAATTCAAATACACCTTTACTGTATTTAGAGAATCAAGGATATTCATATTCTATACTGCTTTTAAATATCTTTGGTGAAACTTAAACAGGTTCTTGCTGATTGGTTTCTAAATATCATCATTCAAAAACATTCTCTCTTTGGGGTACCTGGGTGGCTCAGTCAGTTAAGTGCCTGACTTCAGCTCAGGTCATGATCATGGTTCATAGGTTCAAGCCCCACGTCAGGCACTGTGCTGACAGCTCAGAGCTTGGAGCATGCTTTGGATTCTGTGTCTCCCTCTATCTCTGTGCCCCTCCCTGCTTGTGCCCTGTCTCTCTCTCCTTCAAAAATAAATAAACATTTTAAAAAAAAAACAAAAAAAAAATCCTTCATCAAATGAGTTACAGCACAAAGAATTTTGAATCGAGAGGCATTATTTGAGACTCTATAAGTGTTCCACAATGAAACTTTCATCACAAAAAGATGACAGATTTTATAATCCAGATTATATGGATAGATGGGAGTTTTTACCATTCTTTTTTGTTTTTGTTTTTTTGGGTTTTTTTTGTTTTTTTTTTTAGTTTTTACCATTCTTTTTTTTTTTTTTTATATTTTTATTTATTTCTAGGGGAGAGAGAGAGAGACTGCGTGAGCAGGGGAGGGTCAGAGAGAGAGGGAGTCACAGACTGAAACAGGCTCCAGGCTCTGAGCTGGCAGTCAGCACAGAGCCCGACGCGGGGCTCGAACCCACGAACCGCGAGATCATGACCTGAGCGAAAGTCGGACGCTTAACCAACTAAGCCACCCAGGCGCCCCTAGTTTTTACCATTCTTAATTGTATTCCATATCCGTAAGACACTGAGGAGTATTTTTTTAATAAGTCTTTTATTTGGTCTACAATTATGTCCCTGCTCTGACCCAGGCACTAATAAGCCTTAAAGTTACACTAATACATAAAAAAGTTCCTAAGCTTATGGAGTTCATTTTCTGTCAAAGGTGAAAAGTAAATAGTATGATAAATAAAAGTATTTATGAGAAGTAGAATATTAGGGATAAACTCAGGAAAATGGAAGACCTAAACTAACCTGAGGGTGGGAGGTCCAGGAAAATGTCCCGGCCTCCAGGCCAGATTCCAAAGGATGAGAAAAAGGGCTCCCAAACAAACCAGGGGAAGATATTTGTGCCAGGGGAGGCAAGAACTTCTAAGCTTGGTTTCCCTTTGTATATAGAATACAGTTTAGTTAAAGTTTGGAATTTAGTTAAAATTCCTAGAGTTTTTCTATTTTGATTTACTTAATGGGGGAACAACTTACGACACTGAAAATTAATCTTTTTTTTTTCATTGTTCTGTTCTCTTGTTTCAGGGACCAAAGGCAAAGTCTCTAAATACATTATCTAAAAAATGGGGCTCTTTTTTTATTGAT
Source organism: Crocuta crocuta (assembly GCF_008692635.1). Classification (NCBI taxonomy): domain Eukaryota; kingdom Metazoa; phylum Chordata; class Mammalia; order Carnivora; family Hyaenidae; genus Crocuta; species Crocuta crocuta. The sequence goes on along the minus strand of NW_027531012.1, from coordinate 1,500,952 downwards.
TCTGTTTTGGGACTGGAAAATACAGAAGACTCATTGGTTTATACATGGTCTTGTAAGAGAATCAGTACTTACAGCACTATTGCAATTCCGAGTATTGAAGCAATAGCAGGTAAGTGGGAAAATACTTACAAAGCTTTAGCTGTTACTAGACATTAATGACTAAGTACTAGAATTCTTGACTTCAAAAGAAGAAAATTTTCCCATATTTATTTTTCTTGGGATACACCTAGTTACGGCATCTTAAGGAATTATGACCTGCCTGTCTCCTGGAGCCACCTGTAAAAGCTGGACCCCTCTCCCTTTTTTTTTTCTTAAGTCTGCTTGGAGTCATAAGATAAAAGGAAAAATTACCAGGACAGGATGCTAAAGAGGCCACATAAGAGGAACCTGACTTTGGGAGCCCCTTTTCCCTCACTGTTGGCTAATTCTAGAGAGGGCACCAGAGAAAGTGAGTGGGCCTTTCATCAGCTGAAGCTAATGAGAGACTCGGGGACAGGAGGTGGAAGGTAGGGTCTGCAAGAGAGGTGGGCCTGATACACACTCCTAATCTGTGTCAAGACCCTGAATTTACCTTAGAGTAAATATAACTGAAGCTCAGTGTTAGATGAGCTAAATACCTAAAACCGCATTGACAATATTCTCTTTTGAGGAAGGTAACATCATTCTAGCACTCAAAGTTTTTCTAAAAGCAAAACAGTATAAGGTTCAGCACATGATGAAAAATAGCCAGCCTGACCCCTGTTAGAAGACTGAAGATGCAAGAGGGAATATACAGCAACAAAGGGACAGATACGTGAATCAATTATATGAACATTTACTATTGGAATAATAAAAAAAAAAGTCCTAAGAGGTTTAAAGGAAGAATTTTAAAACATGCTGCCAATAGCAGTGGGAATTAAAATGTTCTAACATCCTTGTACTATATGGTAGGGCATAAGAGTATATTGATAACATACAAAATGCATGTGTAATCTCTAAGATAACTACCAAAGAAACTGAAATAAGATGCATACTGAGCTAATTATGTCAAATAACTTAAAATCTAAAGGAAAACAAAAATGGGAAGAAAAGAGAGTATGAAAAATAAACAATACAAATGGGAGAGTATTCACTAAGTTGATAGGTTTAAAGCTAAGTAATTGTATTAAGTATGGATGGCAAAATTCTCCAGTTAAAGGCCTGAATGAAATAACAAAACCCAACTATGAGCTGTTCACAAAAGATATCTCTGAAATATGAGGACACAGGGGTCCCTGGGTGGCTCAGTTGGTTAAGCGTCCAACTTCGGCTCAGGTCATGATCTCGCGATCCGTGGGTTCGAGCCCCGCATCGGGCTCTGTGCTGGCAGCTAGCTCAGAGCCTGGAGACTGTTTCAGATTCTGTGTCTCCCTGTCTCCCTCTCTCTCTGACCCTCCCCTGCTCATGCTGTCTCTGTCTCATAACTAAATAAAAACATTAAAACAAATGAAATATGAGGACACAGTTTGAATATCAGAAGATGATAACAAAAAATACCATGTTAATGATAATCAAGAGTTAACTATATTAATGTGAAATAAAGTAGACATCAAGGAAAAATTCATTATTATGAAAGAGAATTACTTTATAATAGTAAATTCTATTTTCAGAAATACATATCTGAAAGTCTGAGGTATTCACCAGAGCCCTTCTCATTTCTCAGGTCAGAACTTAATCCCTCCGTTTTCTTAAAACCGAGAAACTGCTGAAAAATCCACTCTGCTTTTGCAGAGGTATATGCTTGTGCTTACTTATTAGTTTCCTGAAGTTCCCCTCATAATTTGGCAATGGGCCTGAGGAGCAAACCAGTAGAGTCCAGTTCTCCAGCCATTCCTTCACAGTAGATTCCCAGCCCCCCAGTTTCCATTCCTTCACAGCATATTTCTAGCCCCCCGGTTTCCGTTCCTTCACAGCAGATTCCTAGCCCCCTGGTTTCCACTCCTTCACAGGCTAGGTTCCTAGCCCCTTGATGTGTGACTGCAGCCCTTCCAGATTGCCAAAAGCTCTACTCGTTTTTCTGCTACTAGGAATGCACCTGCCCCCAGCAGGAATTCAGGGACCTAAAGGGAAAAAGCTGTGGCTGAATGTCAGCTCACTCTCTGCTTGTTATGCCTTCCCAGGAACCGGGTCTTCAGGTCTTAGTTGCCTCTCCAGTGATTTCACTCTGATGTTTATATTCTGTGTAGCTTTCCTAATTGTCCTAACTCCAGTTTAGAAGTGAAAGTCTACTTCAGTTTTTTTTGATCCTTAGATTTTTCTTTCTTAAATTGGGGGTAATATCAAGCTGCATTTCCTCCCTCGAAGGATAGATGTAAGAAACAGCAAAGCAAGATGCTTATCTTATTTCAAAGTGATTCACATTTTTAGTGAGAAAATAATGTGATAATGGAAGCCAGTGAATTAGTGTATAGTACCTGGATAGAAACTGGTTCAATGGGATATGGTTATGAAATAGTAAGAAAGTCAAAGAAAAGTGAATTTTCATTATTCTAGGATTTCCATATTTCTCCAAAAAATTGGAAAATAACCCCCTCTCTGTCTTCTGGGGTAATAACCTCTCTTTAAAGAAGCAATAATAACATTACTGCATCTCCCATTTTCATTTTCCAAAAGCTTTCTTCCACAGCACCCAGGGAAAGAACTTGGTGCAGGGCCTGTCTTCTAACTTTTCTCAAGAGAAAATACTAAGAAGGACTTAATAGTAGTCAAACAAAGCTAGGCAATGTTCCTTCTTCCCAATCTCTAGCATTTCTTTTTTCTTCATAAGGGTTAACTACTACTACCATCAATGCCTTGATGGTTCTCACTGGCATTTAATGTAAATTATAATTTTTCTGCTAGTGTCATTTTCAAAATATTCCGTACTTCCAAGTGATGTTTTACTTGTGAAATTTTTAAATTTTTTTAATGTTTTATTTATTTGGGGGGGAGGGGACAGAATGTAAGCGGGTGATGGGCAGAGAGAGAAGGAGGAACAGAATCCAAAGCAGGCACCAGGCTGTCAGCACAGAGCCCGATCCGGGGCTCCAACTCACAAACCGTGATCTCATGACCTGAGCCAAAGTCAGACACTTAGCCAACTGAGCCATCCAGGCACCCCACTTGTGAAATTTTTTAAATAAGGATTAATGCCCAGTATGTGCACATGAAATGAGTATTGTAACATGGCATATATTATAATGTTTCATTTATAATATTTCTAGCAATGTTTCCTTGGAAGACACTGGGTTAGAAGGTATCTGAAGGCTAGCTTTTGAGAAACTTCTATATAGATGTCATAATGTCTCCCCGTCAATAAAATGTGCATTTTATGTTCTCCCAATTTCCCTTGTGGCTCTGTGTGTAATGCTTATATGGAAAAAGTTGCCACGTTGTGTGCATTAAAATCCTTATTTATCTAAGCATTCAAAGATTACTCTTAGTAATTCTCTTATTACTAAGGGCCATGAAGATTATTAGTTCTCATTTACCAGTTCCATGATGCTCTGAGTACGGCCTGAGAGAGTTTTAAATTTCAAAATAAAAAAAAATCCGATGAGCATTCCTGCTTTTTTGTTAACTTTTGTACAGTGACTGTTATATATAGTTAGATCTCTGATGATGATTTATAATACATCTAAATGTATTTTGACTTAAATTTTATAGAGAAAGACATCTATATTTTAGGCACAACCTATTCAGGTGACAGAAGAAATCAAAATCATGAAACTAAAAAATGAGTTTTGATTTGTTTGTATTTATGAACAGCCTTTTGAGATTTGCAGAATAATAATACTGGGGGTTTTTTTTCCCCAGAATTACCCCTCGACTACAAATTTTCAAGGTTCTCTTCAAGCAATTCAAAAACAGCTGGCTACTATCCAAACCCTCCATCGATCTTATCAAATGATGAGACACTGACAACCAAATAAACTGTCTCTACTGAAAAATGAAGAACCACATATGCAGCAAATGTACTGTAAAAATGTTAATTTTTGAAAAATACTGTAAAATGCTTTATAGAAACAAATTCCTAATGATAACTAAGAATTAGATGCTTTTCCATAAGTCTCCTTTCTGTATAGATCGTCTTGATGCCCAAAAACTCTCATTATATTAAAATCTCAGTGTCTTAGAACTGAAAAGAACCTTATTAATATTTTCTATACCACTAATTCTGAGATTAGGATTCACCTGGGCAGATACATATATACACATTCGTACATACACCCATACACACATTTACACATATGCCTACACCAATGGTTCTCAAAGTGTTGTCCCCAAGCCACTAGCACAGCATCATCTGCGAATTTGATAGAAATACAGATTTGCAGGCCCCACCACAGACCTGCAGAATCAGAAACTCTGGGAATGCAACCCAGCAACCTGAATTTAATATTAGTGTGATTCATGTACAAAAGTTCTAGAATCACTAGCTAGAACAGAAGTCCAGATTGGTTTAATTGGTCTGGGAATAGAGTTAAGCATTGACATCTTTTACTTGCCCCAGGAAAATGCAGCCAGAATTGAGAACTGAACTATATGTGTTCCTTCCATTTACAGCAAGAATGCTGAGTCCAGTGAGAATAAACGATTCTTCCAAGTTATCAGGTTTTATGCTATTTTTATGTTTTCCAAAACAAGGAGGTAAAGAGGATTTCTTCTGATACCACACAGCCAGTATAGGACAGAAATGAGATGGGAAGCCAACTAATTCAACCTCCAATGTTACTCATAAGGGTTTTTGTTTTTTGTTTTTTTTTTACCTCTAATAATGTTAAAGCCTATATAATTTTCATTCACTTTAAGGCATTCTCAATGAGACAAAAATTGGTTCTTGGGTGAAAAAAAATAGGTAACACAATGTACAGTGGCCCTTCAAAGCTCAACCCTACCCAATAAAATTTTATTCTTTAGTATTAATTTCTCTCACTAGAGAGAAATAAAAAGTTAAATTTATTAATTAAATTTAATTTGGTTAAATTTAATTTTTCTCAGGGTGGAGTGTGGTAATGAAAAAAAAAGGTTGAGAAAAATGCTTGAAGAGGTTTTATAGTTAGACCACAATCCAGGATTTTTGTGTTCTATGTAATGTGTATAGTCCTATTATAGTAGCTACTTGTGCCAACATGTTTGGAGCCAGATGTTTACAGTAAATTCCTGGCTATTCTTTATGCTGTAATTGGACAGTATCAGAAAACACACTAGACCCTATCATTATTTTACCTGGATTGTAGCAAAGAACTTAACATATTGAAGCATGCAATGAAAAGATATACTTTGTTAAATTTTTAAGTGCTCAAATAATCCCAAATGTATTGTGGGAATGAATATCTCAGGGTAGATAAACAGTTACTGAAATTTTTTCCTCAATGTCAGTAGCTCTGTTTGATCTCTACTAATAAAATATGGTAATGTATTTAAAACTGAGTTCCAAAATCTTATTGGAGCACAATAATAAACATACACAATCCGCTTAGGGCTAAAGGAGAGCTGTCTCATGTATACAAATAAATATTTAATTTCTTTAAAAATTAAGCTATTTTTCCTTACATGGATTTATTTTGTCAAGAGCAAAGAATAATGTATCTTTAAATGCTTATAAACTGCTCTTGTTAATATGAAAAATGAAAACCCCAAAATAAGTTAATTGCACTTTTTTGGACATTTAAGGAGTGAAAAAAATAATTGACTCAAGTCAGAAGTTCTCATCCTACTTTAACCAGTACTTACCTAAGGGATCAGAACAAGTTACCACCTAATCTGACCTGTTTCCTTCATCTTGTTAAGAGATTAGAGTTTCTTTCCAAGTTTCCTTCTAATTTTCTAGCAGTCAGTGCTTCTAATGAGTGTTCTTTTTCTCTTGGACTATAATTACTTTCACATTTTTTATTGCATTGTTTCTAAAAAGTCAGTGTTGGGGTGCCGGGGTGTCTCAGTCAGTTAAGTGTCGGCTTCAGCTCAGGTCATGATCTTGCAGTTTGTGAGTTTGAACCCCATGCCGGGCTCTGTGCTGACAGCTCAGAGCCTGGACCCTGTTTCAGATTCTGTGTCTCCCTCTCTCTGTTCCTCCCCCACTTGCTCTCTTGCTCTCTGAAAAATAATGATTAAAAAAAAATTTTTAGGGGCACCTGGGTGGCTCAGTCAGTTAAGCGGTTGACTTTGGCTCAGGTCATCATCTCACAGTTCGTGGGTTCGAGCCCCGCGTCGGGCTCTGTGCTGACAGCTAGCTCAGAGCCTGGAGCCTGTTTCGGATTCTGTGTCTCCCTCTATCTCTGACCCTCCCCTGCTCACGCTGTCTCTCTCTCAGAAATAAATAAAAACATTTTTTAAAAAATTTTAATAAAAAGTAAATAAAATAAAAGAAAAACTGCCAGTGTTTCTAACAGATAAGAAAAAAATAATAAAAAATGCCACTAGAAAAATTGAAGCTATTAGGGAAGAAAAGCTGTATATTCTTTAATAAAGTTAAAAGAAGAAAGCAAGAAAATTGTATAAATGGGCAGAGGACTTAAGTTTAATATTAGCATACAGGCCAACATTCATCATGTAAAAAGATAACTACAGGGGCGCCTGTGTGACTCAGTCAGTTAAGCATCCAACTGTTGATTTCAGCCTAGGTCATGATTTCATGGTTCATGAGTCTAAGTTTGGCATCAGCCTCCTTTCTGACAGTACAGAGCCTGCTTGGGATTCTCTGTCCCTGTCCCTCCCTGGCTCACACACTCTCTCATTCTTTCAAAATAAAAGAGTAAATTTTTTTTTTAATTAAAAATGACTAAATAAATTATTTTATAAATAAATGCAAGGGATTGGAGATTTTCTTTGCTGGTCACTGTTGACCTCAGCAGAGGAAAGATCTGAATGGCACAGTGGTCACAGTTTGTCAGAATTTGGTTTGTGAAATACTGAGGTAGCAGAGATTTCAACTTAAACAGTGAATTGCAATTTAAAATCAACTAAAGTTGACTCTTGAAATACATGGGCCTATAAGGTCCACTTACAGCAAATTTTTCTTGATACAGTACTGTAAATGTATTTTCCTTATGATTTTAACTTTTTTTGTAGCTTGCATTATTATAAAAATACATATATAAAATATGTGTTAATGTTATCAATAAGGCTTCCAGTTAACAGTAGGCTATTAGTAGTAAAGTTTGGGAGGAGTCAAACATTACACATGGATTTTTGACCATGCATGGGGAAGGGGCCCTAATCCCCATCATTCAAGGGTCAACTGTACTTCTAAGTTTTCTTAATTTGAAATCCGGTATTATTTCCCCACCAGTTTTCATATACAACAACTATGTATTTAAGCAAATGTATCCATATATATATGTATGTAAACATATGTATATACACAATTTAACTGGCTTGAATGAACATCAAATCTATATGATTATTTTATATAACCAGCATAAAATGGAATGTCAAACTATCTCTTTGGATATAATAACCTTGACTCTATGTTAGAGTCACACGGATAGCTCCTCTTAAATGTGATGTTGCAATGACATTCCCTTACCTCTTCTCAGGCTCTTGAGAACAAGGTTATCATAAGAATTGACTTCCAGATTAGTGAAAGACTGGGATATTTTCAAGAGTTAACTCACCCCATGTGCTGCCATTGAAAACCCTTGGGCATGGTCCAGTCCACATACAGTGAATGCAAAAAGAGGTCTTCTTGTTTGTCTCCAGTCATCCTCAGAAATCATGATTAAAAAAAACGGTAATGAGTGCTAACTCTTTAGCAGGCCACTTCATGTCCCTTATTTATTCAGCAACCATATGAGGTATATATAATTATTAAAATTTTATAGATAATTTCAGCAGGACATTGAAATTGACAGTTAAATAACATACTTGCTCAAAATTTTCCTGTTACTAAGGAACAGAGTCTGTACATGAGCCCAACTTTCACCCCAAAATCCATGCCTTTAGTTGACTGACAAGTCCTCCAACTTTGGATACAGATTGAGGCAAATTCTTAGTCTAAAACCACACTTTAACAGTCACACCATACTGGGATTAGATATAAAGACATGGACTCTGTCCTAAAGTAACGTAAGTTAGTAAAAAAATATTAAAACAAGATCGATGAGACGCCAGCTGGCCCAGTCAGTTAAGTGTCTGACCGTAGATTTTGTTTCAGGTCCTGATCTCAAGGTGATGAGATCAAGTCGAGCACTGGACTCTGCATTGGGCATGAAGCCTACTTAAGATTCTCTCTTTCCCTCTTCCTCTGCTCTTCCCCTGCTCACGTTCACTCTCAAAACAAAACAAACAAATAACAACAACAGCAGCAAAGATCTAAACATAGAACTTACCTGGAAGAGTAAAATAGAGAACCAAGAATCACAGGAGTCCTAAAATGTATAATGAAGTCTACTCTTCTTGGAAGCCACATATACTAAAGTCATCAGTAAGCAGGTCTACTCTTTTCTTCATATTCAGGTTCAAATGTGCACCTTACTTAGCAAATCTGCCTCTCTGGTGCTGAGGAAGCCAAAATGGAAAAGGAATAATGAAAACTGCTCCAAGTAAACTTAATGGGAGACGAAACCTCTGGGCCTAATGAGAGAAGCTGGGTCATTACTTAGAATGACAACTATAACACATAGTCTGCTTGATAGTCAGGTTCTTATGCTATGCACCTGTTCCCAGAGTCTTAAATTTTAAAAAACACTTTTTTTTTACTTTGTTGGTAGTTTGGCCTTGGCACTTTCTTGGTAAAAAATTAAAAAGCTTAATAAAGTTTAATAAAGAAGAGAAGAATGGGACACTGGGCTGGTTCAATGGGTAGAGCAGGAGATTCTTGATCTTGGGGTCAAGCCCCACATTGGGGGGGGTTGATTGTACTTAAAAACAAAATCTTAAAAAAAAATTAAAAAGAAAATAAATTACAAAGTTCCCATTAAAAGCAATCACCATGTTCAATCAAATACTCATTCTCTAAATTTAAAAAAAATGTCAACATGCTTTACAGTTCCTAGCAACTAAATTTCAGATACTATATTTAAAATCCTTTTGTTGCATTTATTCCCTTTGAGAAGGCAACAAACTAATTTCATTCATTTTTGCAGCAATCACCAAGATTGTAAATGTAAATTTCAGTAGTGTTTTAAAATGAATAAAGTACCCCTCTCAAAGACCAGTCATGAATGGATTAAGAATAACCTTCAGTCCTGATTATTCATGTAAATAGGGTTTTGTTTTGTTTTATGCCAAATTTAGATGACTGTGGTAACAGTGGAAGATACTCTAGGCTAGAAATAAAAAATACGTCTGCATGACCTGCATTTTGGGCACATTTACTTCAACTTTCTTTTTATTTCAGCATTTTTTACTCAACTATTTAAACAGATAGTAAAACTTAGGAGTATGAAAGTAACATGAGAACACAAATAGATGTGCCTGACAGAACTAAGATTTCTTGAGATAATCAAGCCAGAGGTTTATCTGACACATATCCGGTATCCAAGGCTCAAACTGACTCTGTGGACCAGGGAATTCAATATGAATCCAGGTAATTTTTGTTTGTTTTTAATTATTAAAACTGATTACAGACACTGGAGATGCAGCAGAAGCAGTAGCAGCAACAGGAGTAATGTGAAGGGACCCTGAATAAGGAAAGTTAGAGAAGGCTTTTGTCACTGCCTGGCCTAAGCTAAATATCCAGAAATGGAAAAGAATGCCCAAGGAGATTCTGTTATGTGGGGTACAGGGAAATTATGAACTATGTCCCTACAAACAGGCAGTATGGTTTGAGCAGACCAAATGATACTTCTTTGGTGATAAGTGGACGAGAAATCCCCTTAACAAGTCCGGAGGTCTGCGGAAGGAATAATTTGGGTCTAGAATTGAGAAAGAAAAAAAAAAGCAATGAAAAGAAATGGAGCAGTGATACAGGAATAAACCAGTTGCTTAGTAAGTTAAACCTACATAATGTCTAATTGAGTCTAATTTTATTAAATAGAACAAATCATGGCAGTCTAACAAATGAATGGTACCAACCTACTGGAAAGAGGAATACTATTGGTTAAACCTGATAATAAACCAACGGCAACAAAAATATTATTTTTCGACTATGTCCAGAACAGGATAAGAGGGATAATGCTTGATGGGGCGCCTGGGTGGCTCAATCAGTTAAGCATCTGACTTCGGCTCCGGTCATGATCTCACGGTTTGTGGGTTCAAGCCCCGCATCGGGCTCTGTGCTGACAGCCAGCTCAAAGCCTGGAGCCTGTTTCAGATTCTGTGTCTCCCTCTCTCTCTGACCCTTCCCTGCTCATGCTCGCTCTCTCTCGCTCGCTCGCTCTCTCAGAAATAAATAAAAAAACATTAAAAAAAATAAAAATAAATAAGATGGATATAGAGTTTGCAAAGAAAACCTGACTCTCTAAAAAGTTCTCCAGGCCTAGAAAAATTATACTTATCAAGTAAAACTTGGAAGTATGAATTGCACCAAGAATTAGCATATCTATTTAGTAACAATTTTGGACCATTTATGTCAAACTTTTGTTTAGATGGCTAAAAATATTTGGTCGTTCATTTTCAAAGATCTTCCAGTATCCATAGCCCTCTCAAATCCAGAGAACACAGAAGTATTTATTTCTCGAAACTTCATGTAATAGCTGCTGAACAGCAAAACATTACTGGTAACTGAGATTGGGGTGTCTGAGATCATTTGTTTCCAGACACTGTATATCAGTCACAATTTTTTTGTTATTTCTTTGTAAAGTAAAAAAAAAAAAAGTACTTTTTGTAAAGTACCACACTGTAGTAGGAAAATAAATTAAGACGAACTTACAGAATACACGATTAATTCTTCCAAAGTCGATCTTAAGCTCACTAAGAATCACAGTTAACATAAATACAGCAAATAAAAATGGTGTATTAAGAATAGTTTTCCAGTAAGTGAAACTGAATCAGAGAAAGATAAATACCATTATGATTTCACTCATGTGGAATTTAAGAAATAAGCAAAGGGGGTTAAAAAACAAGAGAGCGAAATCAAGAAACAGACTCTTAGAGAACAACTGATGATTACCAAGGGTGAGTGGGTGGATGGGTTAAATAAGTGATGGAAATTAAGGACTGCTCTTGTGATCAACCACCAGGTGAAGTATGGAGTAGTTTGATCACATACATATACAATATATTGTATACCTGAGACTAATATAACACTGTATGTTAACTGGAATTAAAAACTTAAAAAGCAAAAAAAAAAAAAGTTTTCCACTGAAAATTCAATGGTGCTTCAATCACCCCCCAAACTACAGGGGTTGAATAAGGAAAAATTATGTCCATGAGCATCCTGTTAGGCTTCTTATTTACCATTTTCCTAGTAAAAAAAATCTTAGAAATTCTGCGGCTTTTTTTTAAGCTTCAGGACAATGCTTACTATGACAATCTGATAACTTTAATGATTAGCCAACCTTTTATTAGCCTAGACAACACAGAACTTTATTTTTATTTTCTGGTGAAAACAATACAGCAGAGTGACAGACTTTTATTTTTCCTTTAAGCACACAGAAGACGACTAAAGTACTTAACGATCCTTGTTTAGTTTGACAGAACAATTCTACAAGTACTTAAACTGGTTTGGAACATAAAATTCAAGTACAACATTACTATTAGGGCAAGAAATATCAAGACAAAAGAATTGTTTTCCTTTTTGAGATTACTTTCACAAAATACAGCAACAATTTGCAAAATTTCAAGGATCACATTCAAATTATTATTTCTAAGAATACAGCTATATATGAACACAGACCAGAACAAACTGATATATTAATGAATATTCACAGGTTTCATACTGCACAGGAAACAAGTTTGATATTTTTGCACATATTCTCAATTATAAGCAAAAAGCAGGCCTGTAAATGTCAATTTCGCCAGCAAGCAAAAAGAGAAACGAATTAATAGGATTTTACTCAAACACAGTGAAATAATGAGCATATACCATTAATCTTCTATATAGAAAAATCACTCCTATAATAACAGAGAGAAAACATACTGACTTGCATTTTTGCATTTTAGACAAAAATCTACTGGTGAATTCAAGGGAGTTACGGAAAACTCCTCCAAGCATCCTTTTTTAAACATCAACCACTTTGATTCTCCTACCTCTCCTAAGCAAATCTTCAGGGGCCTCCCCCTCCATCCCCAGCGCTGCAGGGTTCATCTTTCCTGTGCCTTTCCAAGACTACTCGGTTCATTTCGGTTTCTGGGCTTTCAGTTTCCTCAGCCTAGAGCACCCTCCCCACTTCTGTACCCAGATTTCCCAAGCACTCATGGAACTTAGGGCAAGCCCTTCAAAAAGGAGAAAAGCAGATAGTCATTACCATCACCATATACCACCCAAGACAGCCCTGACAGCACTGCTGTGTCACCTACTGGAACCTGTCCTGGAAATCCAAACTAACTCCACACATCCCGAGGAAGGAAGCTGGCATCTCCCACAATGTAGACTGCAGCCTGCTCCCTCATTTACTGGGAGAGAAGCAGGAAAGGAAGTAGGGAAAGAGAAGTCTGAAAGCCAAGAAGGCCAGGCAATAGGATAGACGCCCCTAGGGCATGAAAGCAGTAATAAAATAGAGAAAATGCTGCCTTGGGGTTCTTTCTAAGTGGTCCAAGGCCACCCCCACCCCCACCCAAATTTCCATGTTTAGAAAAGTGGAATAAAACTAACTTTGGTTGCTTTACATCACAACCTTCTCTACAACTGCCTTGAATCCATCACTATGAGGCCTTTCTGTCTTTCCTTCCTGCTTCTCAAACTAAATTCAAACACACAGATTTTGGTAAATGGACAGGGAAAGGGTGGGGTTGTCAAAACCGGCCCAAAAGAACACGGCTCATAACTAAACAACCTAGAGGTCTCCCTTTGCAACTTTCAGACCTTGCTAACGGAAGTGGGGTGGGGGCATGAGGGCAGAAGAGCGCAACAAGACATCTGGAGTCTATTGTACAGAACCTTTCTCCCTTTGGACACAACCAAGGGTAGAGAAAATTAAACAAAAAGCCTGCGTTGCCAGTTTTGTTTTCTTGCTGCTTCAGAGGAGAGGGGGAGGGAACTGGGAGAGAGAACACGGGGGTGGGGGTGGAAGAGAGAAAGAGACAAAACGATGCAGAACAGGCCACACAGACCATTAACACCTTTCCCTCAGTGCCCCCACCCTGGCAACTTGATCATGCTCAGACTGAGTGCAGGAGTTAGGAAAGGGGCTGCCCAACAAACCTGCCTGATTAAGGGTGGTCTGTTGACTCCAGCTCAGAAAGGCCAACTGCTGGAAGCCCACCCTGACAGCCTTGCTTTGGGCACTATCACATGTAACTGTGCAACCTGCCCCACAGCCAACGGGGTTTATAGGTTACCATCTGATGGCAAAAGTGGATTGAGGGGGAATTCCTTGTGTGCTGCCTGGGAGCTTAAGTCCACAGAGAGCTGCTAAGGAGGCAGGCAATGGTGCCTATGCAATGCTTATCCAGAAGGGTGACAGCAGGTTTGTGTGGGCCACAGCACTGGCCCTCATACTCACCAGTACCAAGTCCCAAAGCAGAATGCCCAAAGGCAAAAGATGCAATAACACTGAACACCTCTCATCTGTTACCTCATTCTTGCCTAGTAACCACCCACTAGCCACCTTATTCTGCCAGATAACCAGCAGGGTGGATGGCACAGGCCAGGGAGGCAGCTGGGAACCAGTTAGTGGTAGCCAGTCCAGTCTGCGTTGATGGTTGGCATCATCTAGAGTAGTTTCATCTTGCAGCGGTGAAACTCAAAGTTGCCAGAGAGTACATGGTTATCAGGAGGACAGTCAGCATAAAGTACGAAGCCCAGGTAGTTATCTGCAAAGGTATTTCAAGCTTCTTTGTGGTAGAGAACCACTTAAAAACTAGGAGAAGACCATGATCATAGACAGGACCCAAGGCATGCAAAGGAAGGCAGGGCCTATCTACAGCATCATGTGCTTGGCATAGAAGCAGTGCAAGGCCATGCACTTGAAACATGTAACGGGATACAGAAGAGCATGAAGGTCCAGAGGAAGAGAAACACAAACGTGTAAGAGTCAATCTTGCAAATGACTGTTGAAGATTTAGAAGAACCAAAGGATAAAACAATTCAGTGTGAAAAGAAAGCAGAGAGAGGACTGCATGCTGTTGCCTAAGCAAAGTTCAAGGGGAGGTGGTGGGGAGACTTGTGCAGGAGCTTCTCACAAGGTGGCACTTAGCCAGACTGGAACCTGAAGGCCCTGGGGCTCTCCACTGGCTGCCTTGCTGGATCTCGAATTCCACGGCGAGGCCCTTCGCCCATCAGGTAGTATTGGAGGGGATTGGGCCACAGTTCTGCTTTGATAATCTCAGCAATCCTGTCGAATTCTAGAAGGCTGTGATCTGAGAACCAGTTGAAGAAACTGGGGATAGTGTTTCCTTCCCGATTCCTGTGGATATGGGACTGGGGGTCTTGGCCTCTGTGCCAGCGGATTGGAGTGGAAAGAGACACCACCCGGCCAGAGGATCTGCGCTCATATTCTTTGACGAGCCCCTCATTTCGGAAATAGGGGTTGCTCTGAAAGATGAACTTGAATTTGCAGCCTGCTCTGGGGTGTTTAAGCTCCTCCACCTCCAAATTGATCATGTATCTCATCATGTCTTCATCTTGGCCACTGATCATAGGTGACAGCTGGGGGTGGTTCCGAAAGGCAGTGACCCAGAAACCTGGGATATTTTGGATAATGAAACTTCTGCGCTGCATATGGAGCCTTCGCATCCGGCCAAACTTGCGCTCCAGCTGAAGGAAGGCCCTGTCAGCCTGGGCATTTACATTTGACAGCTCCTGATCGATGGCCTCCAGCGAATCCATGCAGTTATTGATCTTCGGGGCCTTGGCCCGTGTCTCCTCTTTCATTCCTCCCACCACCTTTTTTTCCTTCTGCATCCCCTTCTTTTCCTCCACCACCTCCTCCGCTACTCCCTCCTTTTCAGATGCCGCTGAAACGGCGCACTTTTTTGTCGTCATTTCCTTGGCCTTCGCCCCAGGCATCATCTGAGACCCCAACCCCCCTGCGCCACAGGCTTCTAGAGCTTTCTCCCCAGCAGGGCCCCGCGGCTCTCTACGCTGACAGCCATTTTCCTGGCTATTGTCGGGGGCTTCCGCGGCGGAGGCTGAGCCAGGGGCTGCTGCCAAGCCTTCAGTAGGAGGCAGAACCTCTTTCTGGCCCGATTTGGTCGCTACACGGCCGCGGCTCCCAAAAATTCGAACGCGGAACACGGGGGCACAGCTCGCGGGGCTCTGGGGTGCGCCTCCCTCCGCGGCGGTCTCCAAGTTGCCCTCCTCACCTGTGTCCGCCATCACCTGTGTCGCCTCGGTTTCCTCGCCCTGGCACTGGTTTAGGTCCGGATGTCCTGGGGCATCGTCGGCAGTAGCTACGCCGCAGTCTTTGGCGAGAGGAAGGTTGTTGCCCTCATCCAGGGCGCTCATTTTGGTAGAAGTCAGATCCGCAGGAGGAGAGCGTCCCTTGTCCTCTGCAGAAGCTGCGCACCGCCCCAATCCGCTTGTCGCACCACCCCTCTTTTCCACTCCGGAGGATGCTGCTATGGCAACTGGTGACGTCACGGCGGCAGCGTCTTCCCGTCGCGCGAGAATTCGCTGAGCCTTGTGATTACGTCAGTCAAGGTTATACCTTTGTCTTTGTGTTACAAAACGTATGAATTTGTTCGGTCTGGAAAAGATTAGGTTTACGTGACTGGGTGCAGACCAAACTCAAACAAACATGTGAGAACTGTGTTAATGTGTATTTTAAGGCCCTGAATGTATTTCTGAGACACATATGCTATTAACTTTTCTCTTAAAATATTTACTCAAAAGATAAAGGTTATTGTCCAAGTTTATCATCTCAGAGGGCCGTTCGAGGATGGTAAGGAGGATTGAGCAATTCACCGCCTGCCTTTTTTTATGAGACAGAGCGCTGCCTACTGCGCAAACGAGACACCTGCCTGGCTTTTTTAATGTACAGATTCATGACTATTACCAAAGAATTGAGGCGAACAGAGTTTGATTTTTAAGAAAAGTGTTGCTCTGTTAAGTGATGATTTAAAAGATTAGAAGCAATTGAAATGGAAGTTTCTCTCATGCTAACAAGACATAATGATTATTTCAATTTGTTTATGTACTTTGGCCAACACCTATGGAGTGATTGGTGTTTTTTCTCATCCCTTTTAACTAATATAAGTAGCAAATGTATTTTCCTTACTTAACTAATATAAGTAGCAAATGTATTTTCCTTACTTGGAAGTGACATACACGTGAGCATGCAAATTTAGCCGTCAACCATTTCTGAAAAAGATGTGATTTCAGGAGATTTTAATTTCCAAAATTGTACATAATATAATTTCTTGCTTATCCTCAAATTATAATCCTAATCTAAAAAGGAGCTACTGCTTTATAATGCCTGTGGGTATGAAACCAGACAATACTTGCCAAAATTTGCCCCTGTGATCATTTACTGCAGGGCGGAAGCAATAATCAACTGTTTGCAGGCACCGGAACTATTAATTGTCCAAATTATGATATTTTAAGTAATATTTAAAATGTTAATGTTAAAATACATACTTAAAATTTGTCTATTCAAGTCAGCCCATACAATTGATCTACTAATGATGTCAGTACTGTTTTATGTGTTGTATTTGTTAGAGTATGAAAATACTGGTAAAAAATGAGAGAATGAAGAAAAACTTAGATTTTGCATATTTTTGTTTAACACCTTAAATTCATATTAGGAAAGGGATTATATTGGGGCGCCTGGGTGGCTTAGTCGGTTAAGCGTCCGACTTTCGCTTAGGTCATGATCTCGCGGTTCGTGGGTTCGAGCCCCGCGTCGGGCTCTGTGCTGACTGCCAGCTCAGAGCCTGGAGCCTGTTTCAGTCTGTGACTCCCTCTCTCTCTGACCCTCACCTGTTCACGCTGTCTCTCTCTCCTAGAAATAAATAAAAATATTTAAAAAAAAAGAAAGAAAAGGGATTATAATTCTTTGTAATAGAAACTACACTACAGAGCACTTAGATTATGATCTAAGTGTAACTTTGACTTACATCCAAGTTGGTGAGCATATAGTGCAAGGATAATTTCAAGAGTAGATTTCTTAATCCCCTTGCGCACTTAGCCTGTCCCACCTCCCACAACCCCTCCAGTAATCCTGTTTGTTTTCCATGTTTAAGAGTCCCTTATGTTTTTGTCCCCATTCCTGTTTTTATGTTATTTTTGTTTCCCTTCCCTTATGTTCATCTGTTTTGTATCTTCAAGTCTTCATATTAGTGAAGTCATAAGTTGCCTTTCTCTGACTAGTTTCACTTAGCATACTACCCTCTAGTTCTGTCCACACAGTTACAAATGGCAAGATTTCATTCTTTTTGATTGCTGAGAAATACACCATTGTATATATATACCACATATGATCACTTTCAAATTAGGATTCAGAAGAGAATGCAATAAAAAGGATGTGAGGAAACAGATTTAAAAGAAAGCAGTAGCAGGTATATTAAGACTTGAGGGAAGTAGTGCTGTTGCAGGATTCTCGCTCAGAGAGTCGTGACACCGAGACTTTTCTTTCCAGGAAGCAACTTTATTATGCCGGCACCGCTCAGTTGGGTTCGTACCCAAAAGAACTGAGCGGCCCACATCATATGGCATAGGGTTTTTTATGCATTTTCTATTTCTTTGTCTCCCATATATGGTAATACACATAAACATGTAGTCTGATTAAGTTGTTTCAGTTTACAAGAACATGGGGGATGTAGGCAGCTGGACTCATATCTAGGTGACCTTGAAGTCTTCTCTCTTCTTCAATTTTTTCTTTCTCCATAGGGAGGGGTTCCTACCACAGTGCAGACCCAGTGCAACTGAGAATGAGGTGCTGACATTACAGAGAAACAGTCTGTCCTGCAGCTTCATAGTTTACCTCAGAAGGTTTCCAAGAGAATTCATAGATAATTAAGATATTTTTGTACCCCTAGTCAGCCGACTCAAGGACAAACTGTCCAAATTGACTGCTGCCAACTAATAAGATATCCCATAAAAATTGTTCAAACAGGATTCACTCTTCTCAGACTATAATAATTTTTCTCTCCTTTTTTTCCTCTTTTAATAAATCCTCTTTTGCTTCTATGGGTTGAAATCAATCTACCAATTTATACTCTTTACAAATAGGTAAACAATGTGCTATAAGTGACTTTGTAACTCTGAGTTATTCTTTGACATGATTCTGTCTTGTTTCCTTAAAGAATCTTTGTACTGTGGAAGGATTAATTCTCTAAGATTATAAACCTGAGCCAAGAAGGAGAAGAGCAAATGCTGAATGAAAGTTCCTTTACCATATAAGAAAGAATTTGCTATTTGCAACAGAAAATTATAAAATTACATAAGGCTACTACTGTGAACTTTTTCTCATTGTATATACCAAATTTTTAAGATTTTTACCTCCACTACTTGAAACATACCTGTCCATAGCTTTGATTGTTCTTGTCAATGCAATCATTTTCCATTAATAATAGCCTGCCCATTCTCAAAACTGCATTCAAGCCTACCTCAGGAAGACTGCATTAGGCATTTCAATGCATTTAATTTCATAAACAAGAACCCAGGAATCACAGAAAGTTAACTCACTCATGGTAAGACATATATTAATTGGCAGACTGCCTCCTCCTATCTCCTATGCATAACCTTCCCTTATCATTCTGATAGTCCTATAGCTCTATGACTTTTGCCGTCCAATTTAGTACTTAGCTTCTATCTTTAACTTTATTGGTTGTTTTCTGCAGATCAGTCTCTCATCCCAGCTGGACAAGGATGGCTGCATAGTGGCTTCGTCCTTGGCCTCTACTATAGTATAGCCCAGTGACTATCTCATTGAACATTTTAATGAAATTTGATTTGATTTAAATGTAAATTTTAAAAGGTTTTACCAAAATGAATAATATGACTGTGCTAGTATTTCATTTTGATTTGAGTAGATATATATATATATAAGTATGAATCATTGTATTTGCATATTAGAATATAGGATTTTTGGTACACCACAGAGCCTGTCCTGATGGCAATTGGCAATAAACCTCACTACAGAGAAAAAGATATTATCAATAAAATGATTGTATGGAAAAGTATTTTTAGAAAATACCATGAAAAACTAGGAAGTACATTTGCCACAGGACACGGACTTTAACAAAAGTTCAAAAATAAATTAATACAGTCAAATAGGAATGACTTTACTAAAGTGTATCATTAATACTGGAAAATTTAGGAAATATCCACTGTTGTTACTCTTGAACAGCAAGTTTTTTTCCTTTTTTCAGAGTGCTATGGTTTCTGGTTATATATACATTTTGGTCTACATTTATTTAGTGTCTTCTAAGTCTCATTTAATCCTCAGAACAACCCTGTGAGGTAATAATATTATGACCCCCATTTTACATTACCTCAGAAGGAACTCAAGCAGAGAGAAAGAGAAACCAAGTCGTTTATCCAAGGTCATACAGCAGTGATAGAGAGCCACAATCTAAACCCAGGTAATCTGACTCAAGAACCAGTGCACTCATTCAGTATATTGTTCTGGAAATCTACACAACATATAAAATGCAAAGGTGCTTTCTTAGAAATAAGACCATATGACCATCTCAATTTAATGTTAAATCTTATCTTCCTCTTCCCCTCTGCCCATCCAGAAAAATACTAACAATTGTTGGGGAAGTGCCCAATTACTAAAAGGAGAAACAGGAATTCACAATTCAATGCCTTAGGTCAGCAGTTCTCAGTCCATCAAGCGTAACACTCCCTTTGTTCGTTTGGTTTTTTAGTGGTATTGTGTAGAGCCAGTCGTACTGGAGGAGGGCAAAAACATGGGCTGGAGCTCCAGCTCTGCCTTAATGAGCAATGGAAATTTCGGCAAGTGGTTTAACTTTTTTAAATCCCAATTTCCACATTTCAAAAATGAGAAAAATAAGGTGAGCAAGCAACTCTTGATCTAGGGGTTGTGAGCTCACGCCCTACATTGGTTGTAGAGCCTACTTTTAAAAAACTGATAATAAGATCATCCAACCTGTTTTTATTCACTTCTCAGGGTAATGGGTCAACACTGTAACATAGGTGAACCTTCTTTATAAACTGCTTTCGTCCACCCTCACCCCCATCTCCATCTTTTTTCCTTCTTTTTTAAAAAAAATATTTCATGAAAAAATTAAAAATAAAAAAATAATTATTTCATGGAACATTACAGCCAAAAGATACTTAATTTTCAAACAGTTTCCTCCTAAATGACCCTTAATGTATTCAAGGAGCTATGTCTCTCTGACTGAATGAGTCACCTCTCCTGGGCTCCAAAAGCCCAGAGTTGAGTTGAGCAGCAACCGAAGCATTCTATGGAAATGTTTCTATTCCTCAGACAGGACAAAGGCATCTTTAGCAGACAGACCCCATATGTCCAGAGCCCAGTAGAATTGCCAATTCCAGTAGAAAGCTGTCGTGCTTTTTGGAAAAACAATGGCTGAAAAACAACTAACTTCACATTCAGAGAAGATGCCAAGCTAATTGAGTTTCTTGCAGGTAAGAGTCAAGAGTGGATCTGGCTTTGGCACCAACTCAGTGTGAAGATTGATATGGTGGCCATGAAGATGCACCTTACAGCCTTCCAAATACAGGAAGAGTAATGTCCAAGGGCCTGAATGCTGCACCCTGAAGTCTGTAGCCTCCTTTGCTTGTGTTCAGGCCATACCTCCTCTGAGCTCCTCCAGCCAAGACTGAGTGTGGCTAGAATACATAAGGCAAGACCATTCCTAAAAAACGTGAGACTCAGCTGACAGCTGACTGGCTGGCTCAAGGACTCCCCAGGAGCCTCACTGAATCTTCCCTGGATGGCACAGGCGTCTAGGCCACTTCCACCCAACTTTCTCTTGCTCTCCTTTTCACTCAGTCAGACTTGCTTCCTGGTCGAAGTGTTCTTCCATCTTTTTTCTGGGTCGTTCTCCGTTTGACTCACACAGTCATTTCCCCTAATAAAATCTTTGCACATTTAATCCTAGTTTGTCTTCTGCTTTTCAGAAGACCCAGGTTAACATATTTAAGAGATCATTTAAACCTCTTAGTTTCAGTTTTTATATCTTGCAAATTGGGAGGTGGGAGATGGGGAAGAGCTAAAAGAGGAAAGACGTATTCAGTGTCTACCATGTGCCATATGTTATTTTACGTAACTATCACATCAACTTTCACATGACAGGTAGTACTGATATTGTACAGAAAAGAAAGGTCAAGATCAGAGAAATCATATCACTAGTTTAAGATTACTGCAGAGTCTAGATTTGTACTGAGGCCTCTTCTGACTTCAAGGTTGTATCTTCTCTACCACTTTCTTTCCTTTCCTAACTGCTTAATTTTGAGGGTCACGTGAGATAACAGAGGTGAAAGCACTTTGAAAATGTAAAAATGTGTTATTTCAAAGCCAGAGATTATTATTTCTGTTGGTTGCAGTCAAGACCTCTATGTAATAGGTAAGCCTGGGGGCGCCTGGGTGGCTTAGTCGGTTAAGCATCCGACTTCGGCTCAGGTCATGATCCCATGGTTCGTGGGTTCCAGCCCTGCGTCGGGCTCTGTGCTCACAGCTAGTTTCAGATTGTTTCAGATTCTGTGTCTCCCTCTCTCTCTGACCCGCCCCTGCTCATGCTCGCTCGCGCTCTCTCTCTCTCAGAAATAAATAAAACATTAAAAAAAAATTTTTTTTAAATAGGCCTGGTGTAAAATACAAATGTGGGGCTCCTTCTTCAAAATTTATGGAGACTTTCAAGATGGCACAGCAGAGCATTACACCAAGTATGGGACCCATGAGCCCAGCCATGGTAACAGCAGAATTATTGATACAGGGGCAATCAAATTGAGCTTACAGGAAATTTTTTAGAAGAATAGAAATATCCTTAGGGGGAAAAAAAACATTTCTGGGGCACCTGGTGGCTCAGTTGGTTGAGCGTCCAACTTCAGCTCAGTAATGATCTCATGGTTCATGAGTTTGAGCCCCGCGTCAGGCTCTGTACTGACAGCTTGGAGCCTGGAGCCTGCTTCAGATTCTGTGTCTCTCAGCCCTTCCACCACTCACGCTCTGTCTTTATCTCTCAAAAATGAATTAATGTTTTTAAAAATTAGAAGAAAAACATTCCTTATAATGAATGTTTTATAGCTCCCTTTTTCTTTCTTGAAGTTCACAAATAGTATACCATCATTAAAACATTTTTTTTAGTTTAAGTCATCTCTATACCCAACGTGGGACTCGAACTCATGACCCCCTAGATCAAGAGTCACATGCTCTTCTGACTGGGCCAGCCAGGAGCTCCCAATTTCTTTTTAATTAATATAACATCTTGGTTGTAATATCAAGGAAAAATAAAAGGGAAATAATTCTTAAAATATCTTAATTTATAAATGGTTGGGCATGCCTGCACTAAATGACATGATGAAGTAGTTAAATGACTATACCTATAGAATCACTAGTTCCTTATATATTTTGGAGATTAACCTCTTCAGATTTATATTTTGTAAATATTTTCTCCCATTCTGTAGGTTGCCTTTTCATTCTGTTGATTGTTGATATATCAAGTAAAAATTATAAGTATTAGAAAGCTTTGTTTCAGAGTGTAACCAGCAATTGTTTTCATTCTTAGCATTAGATAATGATTACAAGCAGTATTTTAAGGTAGAATAAGTTGCTTTCAAAAAATGCAGGGTTTAAAACCGTGCAGGGAGATGAGGGGTGTGCCTGGCTGGCTCAGCAGGTAGAACATGCAACTCTTGATTCAGAGTCTGAGTTCAAACCCCATGTTGGGGGTAGAGTTTACTTTAAAAAATAATAATAATAAATAAAATAAAACAGTTTACATATGTAAACTGGTGCTAGGTTTTAGGCTTAAATAATAATTAATAGATTTATCATCTATCTGTTTAACAGTGGATAATTACTTTATATGGGGCACTGTTCCCCACACTGCAGGATATCTAGATCCCTAATGTCCGTAATGAATACCAATTGCACCCATTGTAATAATAACTGTAATTGTAATAATTGTAATAATAACTGGCAGATTTCCCAGACACCATAGGGGGAAGTACACCTATACATTGGTAATCAGTTTTTTTAAATGCTTGTGAATATGACATGGTATTCTCATTCCTGGTCACTAGAGGGAGAAAGTAGTCTTGAAAATGATAATCTAGCCTTGCTTTCCTCAATCATAAGAGAAATCAGAGACAAAGTCTGTGACCTAAATGACCTCATACCTTTGTATGCTGAGTGTGATTGGGTAATTTTATGTGTCGATTTGACTGGGCCAGAGGGAGCCCAGCCTAAATATTACTTCTGGATGTGTCTGTAAGAGTGTTTCTGGAATTAGCATTTGAGTTAGTGGACTCAGTAAAGTAGATTGCTCTTCCCAGCATGAGGGGCATCATCTGGTCCATTGAGGGCCTAGATAGAACAAAAACGTGGAGAAAGGAGGACTTTGTCCTTTTTGCTTCCTGCCTGAGTACTTGAGCTGAGACATCAGTCTTCTACTGCCTTTGACAGGTATTCACACCATCAGTTCACTTGGTTCTTAGGCCTTAAGACTCAGACTGGAATTAGACCATCACCAGCTTTTCTGGGTCTCCAGCTTGCATGTGGCAAATTACTTCTCAGTAATCACATGAGCCAATTCCTCATATAAATCTCTTCCAATTAGCCTATTTCTGTAGAGAACCTGACTAATATACTGGGTAAAGAGCATACATTGGAATCCAACAGATCTGGCTTCACATCTCAGTTGCACCACATACAGGCAGGTTAGTTTAAGCAGGTCACCTGACTTCTCTGAATCATAGCTTCCTCAAATATAAAATGAATATAATAAAACTTAATTTACAGAACTGTTAGGAAGGTGAAATATTTGTAAAGTGTTCAGCCCAATGGACTTTCAATAAATAAAAGCTGACTTTATAATTTTTATTATTTTTATGCTGATTTACCTACATTAAATAAACTATAATGCAGACAATATAAAATCAATGTCAAATTCTTTTATAAAACTGTAAGTGTATAGAAGTTCAAAGATAAAAGACATCCATAAATAAGGGAGCAGTAAATGAAAGAAAGGAGAGTTGAATTGGACCAAGTAGGATACAATTTGAATAACATGAAAAAGACTTGAAACATTGGGACATAGTGACAATTACTATACTACTTTAAAGACTTTATAAAATACTTTTTTAAGAATTAGTTATGTGAAATCTATGCTTTTAACAGCTAATTGGAGAAGATTCATCGAAACTGACCTGAGAGTAAACTTGGAGAAGTTTGACCATTACTTAAAATGATTGACTACAACAGCACCTAAACTACCATGTACTAGACTCATATCAACACAACTCCTTACTGTACTAAGAGAAGTTAGAGCTTGGTTAAAAAGATGACAATTAAGTATTCTTTTTAATGTTTTTTATTTATTTCTGAGAGAGAGAGACAGCATGACCAGGAGAAGGTCAGAGAGAGAGGGAGACACAGAATCTGAAGCAGGCTCCAGGCTCTGAGCTAGCTGTCAGCACAGAGCCCAATGTAGGGCTTGAACCCATGAACCGTGAGATCACAACCTGAGCTGAAGTCAGATGCTTAACTGACTGAGCCACCCAGACGCCCTGAGGATGACAATTAAGTATTAGGTGCTGTTATAAGTACTCACCCAATTGACTCAAACCTCAATAAATAGACATTCTCTGCATTTCACAGTGATAATGACAGTTCTTTACATCTCAGCAAATTCCAGAAGGATATTAAAACATTTGAACTACTTCGGCTTACTCTGTTCTTCTGAAGGAAAGTAAAACCAAGCAGTTTAATTCAGATAGTAAGTATCAAGAATTGTAACTTTACTCTGTTATAATCTGATGGAGTTTAGAAAACCTATATCATTTAACATAAGCAAAGATAAATGAACAGATATATAAAGATAAATAAATATATCCCTTTGTAAGCCATTCATGAATGATTGGGAATATTAAAGCTAACTTATTTGTACTTAATTAGAATTTAAATGTCTTTATGCTACAATTACAGGTTGCTACAATGTAGTGGGATGTGCCCTGAGCTCTAAATAAGGAACCCTAATTGAGTACAACCCATGTTACTTATATCTAGGTTAATAAACTTCAATTTGCTAAGCTTCTATTTCCCTATCATGGGGATAGTGATACAAAAACTGTAGGATTACAAATGTAAAATGAGAGCATACATGGAAATTCCTGATATTTCTAACAATCTGCGGAGAAGATTTTGAAGACAGAGGTGTGTACTTGGAGCAGAACTAGATATCTATAGCTCAAGTTGTGACTCCATGGGGTAGAGAACTCAAATGTCATTAAGAATATAGGTAAGTATCTTGTTTTGCTCTTAAATTTTTTAAAATATTTATCTTTGAGAGAGAGTGGGGGAGGGGCAGAGAGAGAGGGAGACAGAATCTGAAGCAGGCTCCAGGCTCTGAGCTGTCAGCACAGAGTCCGACACGGGGCTTGAACTCAAACCATAAGACCATGACCTGAGCCAAAGTCGGTCTTGTAACCAACTGAACCACCCAGGCACCCCTTGTTTTGTTTTTATAATGAGAACTGAATTCAGGAAGCTAAGAGATGAAGCAAGAATAGCAACAGGGTTTAGGGCAAAGATTCTCAAATATTAGTATGCATCAGAATCACTTGGATTGCTAGTTAACCTACAGTTGCTAGACTCTACTTCCAGAGTTTGATTCTACACAGAAGGAGTGGGGTTGTTGAATTTGCATTTCTAACAAGATTCACACTGGTGAACCTCACGCTGCTTGTTTGGGGGCCACCCTTTACAATCTACTGTGTTAGGGTGATGGAGAGGTGAAGCTGAAGAGTCAGAGAAGGGCCCAAGTAAAGGCGGTCAGAGAATCATCTTGTAGCCATCTGAATTTACAGAAATGAAAAGGGAAACGCAAAGATTATTATTGAAAGTCAGTACTGCTTACTGGTCAATATGTCCTGAGCAGACTCAACTTCTTCAGTGACCAGAAGATGACAACCTCTTAGTTTGTAAGTTAAGGAAATCTCTAGAGAGATCAACTTTTGCCTGGAGTTGAAGGAGAAAAGAAAAAAAGCAATCCCAAAGGTGGGATTATAAATGAAATTATACAGCAATAAGAAGAACTTCCAAATAAGGTCATGCAAGTAGAGTCAGCAACTTGTATTTAAGCACTGAAGAAAAGTAAAAATAGCAGAAATGGGCAAATAGAATTCCAGTTTTTGAATTCATGATCATAATTTTAAGTCTGTTATTAAATGAAGTTATTACTTACACTAAATTGCATGGACCTTAATGGTACAGCTTAACAAGTCTTGACAAATGGATACATCTCTGTTAACATCAGCAAAATCCAGCACTGCTATCACCCAACAGTATGCTCATGTTTCTTTCTCAATACTAACCCTGAGGCAACCACTCTTTGGATTTCTATCACCATAGGTAAGTTTTCCATGCTATTGAACTTCACATATATGGAATTATATAGTATGCACTCTCTTGTCTGACATCTTTCACTTAACAATGATTTTGAGATTGTTGCATGATCAGTAGTTTGTTCCTTCTTGTGACTGAGTCATGTTCCATTGTATGAATACACCATAATTTATTAATTTACTTGTGATGGACATTGGTTTGTTTCTAGCTTTGAGCTTTTTGAATAAAACTGCTATGAACATTCTTGTGCTGTACGTAAATTATACTTTAATATAGAAAACAATGACATTATAAAAACAAAAGAAAATCTATTTTTAGGCAACATTTTTGGTAACTTAAGTGAACAAAGAGAGGGCTAAGGCAAAAACAGTGAGGTGTGGTAAAGATTAAGTATCTATCACTGTTAGCCACTTAAGTTAATGTGATCAAGAACATGCAAATAGATTCAAACTGGATATGTATACTGACTAGAAAGCAAATGGAGAACATACTCATTTCCCAATAATAAACTGCCATGAATTCTAGAATCAGAGTTTGAGGCTTAAAGACATGAAGACTTGGAAATGAAGTTAGTGTCTCAGAAGACATTCATAGGCTTACATGTATGAATCATGCATCCACTTGCTGTGGTTGAATCTGCAATGCAAACCTCTGCTCTATTAGTGGACCTCAGCCTCAAGAAATGTGTGCTGAAATCAAGCCCTTAATAAGAAGGCCCACCTTTCTAGAATTTTGTAGAGGAGTTCATGAATCTGAAAATAAGTTTAAGTTTCTAGGTTAAGTGGTCATTTTGAGGCATTGTCTCAATTGGGTCTATCTAGAGCTGTAGGAAATAACCCAACATCACTGATAACTCTTCACTTTAATATCTGTGCTTCCTACTTACCTCTTACAGTCTCTCAATTATAGAACAATCTTTTAAATATGAGTATTATTATTACCTTGATGGAAATTAATCAAGATTATCAATTTTACCTTTATCTGTATACTTTTGTAATATATTTTTTCTATTTTTGATGACCGATAAAAGATTAGCTATATAATATTTTAAATATTTCTCCAACTTTTTGATTTGAAAAATTTAAAACCCACCATTGAAACAGTAATATTAAAATAGTAATACTGCCATTAAAAAAAAGCACAGTGAAAGGTAAAAAGATTATTGTTTCCTTTTTTGACAAGGGAATTTGAAAGACAAAGTATATCGACTATTATGGAATGCATCTGGGAGGAATTTTCATCCATCAGCCTGGAAGGGACATCATTCCCTAATTTCTAAAGAGTTGCTTGCTGATGCCCTAGGAGAAAGTTAAAATGAGGTGGGGCCTGGAGGTGGGGGGTGTAGAGGAGAGAGTAGGTAGACCCATAGTTATAGAAGGATCCTAAATATACTCTGTCACTCAGAAAGGAAGCTTTCTGAGAGAACTTCAACAGTGACCTGGCTACAGACCAGATTTGCAAATGACATGAAATTAGAGGGTAAAATTACTCATTAGAAATAATTAATGATCCTCCAAATGCAAATAGATTAAAAGAATTAGCCTAATTTAATAGAATAAAAATTAATATAGATACATGTAAAGTGTTGGAAACAAACTTCAATAAAATGTAATATGAATGGGGCACCTGGGTGGCTCAGTCAGTTGGGTGTCCGACTTCAGCTCAGGTCATGTTCTCATGGTTCATGGTTTGGTGCATCAGGCTCTGCACTGACAGATGGGAGTTTGGGATTCTCGCTCTTTCCTCTCTCCCTTCCCCTGCTTGTGCTTTCTCCCATTCTCAAAATAAATTAAAAAAATTTTTTTTTTAAAATGTAACACGAAAAAGCCTAATTCACAGCATATGAATACTTTAAAATGGGAGTTAATATTTACTACATATTATATATTGTGCTTGGCATTTTCACACTCTAACCTGTATTAACTATGTTAATACTTGGAATTTTTTAGCACAGTGCCTGGCACATAGTAAACTTGCAAATGTATGTTGTTATCCTCTCTACAACCTTATATTGACATTCTCCAAATACATCCTGGGAGAATATTAGCTTATAATGTAGGTATTATCATCCCTGCATGATGGACAAGGAAACCAAGACTCAGAAGGTATTTATTTTGGCTAATGGGATAGGTAGTAGATTGTAAAACTGATTTAATCCCAACTTAAAGCTAGTGTGACTCCCTGTCTCTTTAGGCTACTAATAAGACATCTGGGTATTTTTAAAAAATAGCAGCTTACCTAAGTGGTCCTTTTTATTTTTATAGAACCATTTCTTCCTGACCTGGTCTCAAAAAAATTTACATTAATTACATTAATCCTGAAAAAAGTAAAGCCAAAAAGTAGACATTTTTCCCTAATGCGGCCTGACAGAAACTCTTCTTTAAGTCTTGAGAACCCCTGAGGTCAGAGGAAATGAATTAAAGTGGCCCTTCAAAGCTAAAACAAAGCACTTCAAGCAAACATGGAGAAAGTACTGCTCACAAGTGAAATAGCTCCCATATATATAGTGAATGGATAAATATCGTATCTGTCACATCCATAGTCTAGGACTTCAGCTATAGATTAACCTTGAGGGAGGGGGAGTTGTTCTGAAGGGACAGTCCTGATCATCTCTGACACCTCCTCTTTGCCACGTTGATCCTGAGTTTTCTTGTGTGCGTGACTGGTTTGAGTATGTGAATTTGCTGAAGAGTAAACATTCAAGAAACAATACTCCCTCCTCAGAGACCATGAGTTCCTCAATTGCAAGGACAACCTTCACTTTACTATCCCATATAATCCTTAACATAATAACCAATACAAAATAATAATTGCTGCAAGGTTGTACTGCAAGGCTACACTAATTTTCAAAAATGAAATATGCTTCAAGTGGTGAGCATTGAGTTGACTTGGCACAAAGCTATATTCAGATTCTTTTTCTGTTGCCTGGCCAATTGTTAAAATTTAGAGACTTTGTTAACATACACAAAATGGTATAATTGATGACTGAGATTTTATTTTCTGAGCTTCATGTACATCTGTAAACCAGAATTACAAAACATTTTATTCTAGAAAAATATGAAGCTATAGATCCTAAATGTTAAGGGACTTTTTTTTCTTTTTTTGTTAAGGGACTACTTCATTTTTTTTTTAATTTTTTTTTAAGTATGCTTCACACCCAGCACAGAGCACAATACAGAGCTTGTCACAATCCTGAGATCAAGACCTGAAGTGAAATCAAGAGTCGGACACTTAACCATCTAAGCCACCCAGGCTCCCAAAGGGGACTACTTTAAATAGCTAATATAATAACAGTGCCAATTTGGCCCCCAGATCTACTCTATTTATATCCAGAAACTATGTTTTGCAAGTACTAAGTATCTCCTAAGTACTCAAGGGCAAGTTGATAAAAGATATTTCATTTTAACTTTTCTTTATCCATTGGCCTCTAGCTATACTTTACCTACCTTACATTTTAGCTAGATAACCATTGTCATAAAAATCACAAAAAAAACTTCGAGGAGAAAGTTGAAATTTTCACATGTATTTTATATCCTTTGAGATATTCAAGAGGTCTAGAACCATGCTGTCCTAGGTAATTTAAAATTTACCAGTAGCCACATTGAAAGAAATGAATAGGGGAAATTTTTATTAATATATTTAACCAATGTATCAAAAATACTACCATTTCAATATGCAATCAATATAAAAAATTGAGGTATTTTACATTTTTTCCATACTAAATCTTTGAAATCCAGTGTTTATTTTATACACCAAGCATATCTCAAGTCTAACTCCCTTCTAACTCCAAGTTTAATAGTCACCTGAAAATGTACAAAAACAGCACATAAAAGTTGATCCAAAGTTAAAACGGCAAGTGAAAAGATACATGTTACAGGGTTTAGAATTTTCTAATTATCTAAACAAGAAATTTGCTTTTAAGAAAGGCTTTGTAAATTTTTATTTAATGTCTACACCCAACGTAAGGCTCAAACTCACAAGTCTGAGATCAAAAGTCGTATACGTTCCTGACTGAGCTGGCCAGGCACTCCAAAGGGGTAAGTTTCTTTTAAGTCTTTTTTTTTTTTCTTTTTAAGTAAAGTCTACACCCAATGTGGGGCTAGAACTTAACAACCCTGAGATCAAGAGTCATGTGCTCTATCAGCTGAGCCAGCTAGGTATCCTAGTTTTGTAAATTTTTCTACATCAATATTACAAATGTCTTGAAAACCATCTTCTTGCCATTACCTCATCAAGTCTTTCTGGGTACTAGGTTATTTTATTATTTTTTCCCATTTGAGTTGTTCACTTTCTCATCCAATATTTACCTGGTAAAAACTATGTGCAAAATACGATAGAAGCAGTGAGAGATATTAAAGTTACCCCATCATCTCTGCTTTCACAAAGTTTCCAAACTAGATAGGAAACTAGTTTCCAAACTAGAAAGAGTGAAAATGCATCTTTGTATTTTACTGCCTCACTGTATTACTTGTTTGCGTCACTGTATTATTTGTTTGCTTATCAGTTTCCCCCTTTTTTTAATTAAAAAAAAAAACTTTTCCAATATTTATTTTTGAAAGAGACAGCATGAACAGGGGCGGTGCAGTGAGAGAGGGAGACACAGAATCCAAAGCAGGCTCCAGGCTCTGAGCTGTCAGCAGAGCCCAAAGCGGGGCTCACACTCACGAACTGTGAGATCATGACCTGAGCAGTAAATTGGACGCTTAACCCACTGAGCCACCCAGGAGCCCCTTCCCCCAGTTTTTAACAATAAAGGAAATAACTTTTATCTTCTTTTTGTTATCCTCTGAAGGCCTGACAGAATGCCTTGATAAATATTTGTGGAATTCACTGTTAACAAATTATGTGTTATTTTCTAGAATAGAAGTCCCTGTAAGTACACCAAGTACTTGAGGAAATATTTCATCTTCCCTAAGGGGAACAGAAAAACTGTTCAGGCAGAAGAGTTATCAGGCCTTGAAAAAACTGACACAAATAGAAGGTGGGGACATTTGAAGAAAGGAATGAGTAAGTTTTTACAGCTGAAAAAGTATTACGATAGAAGAGTTTATCACTTATGAGAGAAACTCTCTGAACGTTTGCTTATTAAATGCACAAGCAAATTTAAAAAAAAACAAAAACCTGAATGACCTGAGAATATCAGTGACAGAGATAGAAATGGAAGCTTTAAGGAAGGGAGTGGCGGTGCTGAACAAGCTGTATGGAAAAAAGTGACAACATGAGTAAGCATTTGCAATTGTGAACTAAAGCAAAACAACAGCAACAACCCTCCCAACCATACAAGGTACAGAGTAGTGTGCCCTAGAGTCTTACTTTTGAGATAATGTCTATTGTATCCATTTTTACAATTTCAGTAACTCCATAATCTTTTATTACTGTGAACAATTTCTTCACACATTTATGGGCAGGGTAAAAAAAAAAGAAACTAGCACAGTAACATGCTTTTATTTTATCACGATGCATATACAGAAGGACAAACATCCCAATGGCACATTTCCAATTTGAAAGAGCAAGCTCACAAGTATTTATGATATTTAGGAAAAAAGACACATTGTTTAAGAAAGACAATCAAGTCAAACATCTTTTTGTAGGTTATTTTTCCATGAAGACAACAATTTCCAGTCTTCAGAATCTGACAAAACCAAGTTACTCAAATTATATTTCTAAGGACACAGTTTTAACAGAAACAAGTTGAAAACTCATATTCATTTAAGTCTCTATATCTTACAGGAAAGCTGTTATTTTTCCAAATGTTCCCAATTGAAAGCAAAAAGAAAGCCTGTACAACTCAATTTTCTCATTAAGCAGAAACAGAAAATGTTATTTTACTAAACACTAGTGAAACAAAAAACACGATATTAACCTTCCACATAAATTAAATGAAAATAAGAGAAAGCACCCAAAGTTGCTTTGTTTCTTTAAAGTATTCTTTTCTAAGCAACACATTTAACAATTCTCCCATGGAAATCCTGAGAAAAAGTATTTCTCCTCCCATTACCACTGACAGAAAAAGAACCTTTTCCTTGAAGCCTCCTTAATCTGAGGCCCAATTTTTATCTTGCTCATTTTTGCCTGTGGTCATCTGTTGTTTCCCCGGCTTAGAGCACCCATCAAAATCTCTAGTTCTTCCATCGACTATGAACTAGATACCACTTTTCATTTCATCTAGCTCTGTCTCCCTTTCAACCCTCTGGGTGTCGCTAAAGGGAATGGAGGATGGGGAAGAGAGCAGAGGGAACTAAGAGCTCTAGCAGTCTATTTTTACCGGACAACCTGTCCCTGGAAATAATGAAGAGCTAAAACTAAATTAAAACGCCTACTTTTGAGCTATCATGTTTTTTTTAAGAGACAAGAGGCAGACAGAGAGAAAGTGTACTACCACCTGGCACTTAATCATGTTCAGGGTAAGGAAAAGAGGCACAAAGAGGTATACCTAGGTTTTGTGTGAATTTACTAGTGAAGGCTGAGAAAGCCTGGTACTTGGAATGGACACCATCCTTACTATTGCAATAAGAATAAAGTNGGGGGGGGGGGGGGGGGGAAGGGATGGAGGATGGAATCAAGGTCTTTTAGGAAAGGATTGTATCTTTTGTGTGCTGGTAGGAAATCTGGGTCCATCACCAGCTCTAGGGATTCTTCTTTAAAAGAAATGAGACCACAGTGGGGCTGACAATGATCTACAAGGTATTCATCCAGTAGGTAGTATCCCAAGGTGGGTGGGCATAGCCAGTAGTAGGCAGTAGGAGGTAACTAGAGGTGCAAGAAGAGCAATGGAGTCATATAAATCAGACCAGCTGGCCAACTGCTGCTCTCTTGATATCATTAATGCCCCACAATTGTCCACAGGCTACATACCTGTACTGCAGAGCAGAGTGGGCAGAATGGCTCCTAGATAAAGCTACAATTCCAGGTGTAAAGAGTCAGACAAAAAGCCCTAGGAACAAACAGGGCCCATGCAGTGCAGATAAGGGCAATGCAATTTACAGCAGCATTTGCTTCGCTTAGGAGTGATGTGTATCATGACCACACAGCATGTGATAGTAATGCAGAACAAAATGAAGGCCATGTGGAAATGGAAGGGTATGGCCTTGAAAATCTCAATCTTGAGGTTGAGAAAACTATCCAGAGGAAAAAAGTTGTAGAAATGTCAGGAGAATAAAGAAAAAAAAAAGAAAAAAAAAAAAAAGGTAGAAGGCATACCCATTTCTTGTTGTCCAAGCACGGGTCCAGCAAGATGTGGTAAGGGACCCTGTGCAGTATTTCCAAAGGCAGAGATTAACCAGACTGGAATCCAAAGGGCCTAGGGATCTCTACAGGCTCTCTTATTGGACGACGTCTGGCTCTACGCACTCCTTCACGCAACAGGTAATACTGCAGTGGATTTGGCCACAAGTCCTCTTTGATAATTTCAGCAATCTTGTCAGACTCCGGAAGGCTATGGTCTGAAAACCAGGTGAAGAAATTGCAGACGACATCTTGGTTCCTGCGAATGAAGGACTGGGGTTCATGGCCCCGGCGCCATATGATTGGAGTGGAGAGAGACACCACTCGGCCAGAGGCTCTGACCTCATATTCTTTGACAATAAGCTTGTTTCTGAAGTAGGGGTTTCTTCGAAAGAAGAACTTGAACTTACAGCCAGTTCTAGGGTGTCTGAGCTCCTTTACCTCCAAATTGGTTATGTATCTTAACATTTCTGCATCTTGGCCCCTAATCATGGGGGACAACTGGGGGTGGTTCCGAAAAGCGGTAACCCAGAAGCCCGGGATATTCTGAATGATGTAGTTCCTCCTCTCCAGGTAATGACGACGCATGCGCCCAAATTTCTGCTCCAGTTGTTGAAAGGCCCTGTCAGCCTGAGCATTCACAGTGTCCAGTTCCAGTTGGATGGCTTCCAGGGGGTTCATGCGGAGATCCATATTCAAGGGTCGGAGCCCTGCTTCCTCATTCATCTCCTCTACCACTCTATTCTCCTCCATCATTTCTATTTCTTCCCCTACTTGCTTCTCTATCTCCATCTTCTGCTCCACCACCTCCTCCTCCTCCACTCCTTTCTCCACCATCTCTTCCTTCTCCACCATCTCCTCCTCCTTCACCACCTCATCCAGCGCTACCGAGAAAATGGTGCACTTTTCAGTCTCCACTTCATTCGTCTTCACCTCTTCCAACACCTCAGACCCGGACCTCTCTGCACCACAGGTTCCTGGGGGCTTCTCCCCACCTGGGCTGCGCGGCTCCCCACTCTGACAGCCATTTTTCAAGTTGTCCGTTGCCACGGACACAGCCCCGGCTTCCAGGCCTTCCGTAAGAGGCGGAGCCTCCGCCCGCTCGGCTTCTTTCGCTAGGAAACCTCCATCCCCACCTCCTCCGATCCGGGGAGTTTGGCCACAGCCCACGCGGGAGTGGAAGGCTCCCGGCTCCTCTGGAAGCTGAGGCGGTGAGAACGCGACGGTCTGCAAGCTTCCCTCACCCGGCTCCGCCATCACCTGTGACGCCTGGGTTTCCTCACGGACTTTCAGGCCCTGGTGTGGGTCGAGGTCTCCTGCGGTACGATCGAGAGTCGTGAGACTGCGGGTCTGGGTAAACGAAGACGTCTCAGGACCATCCTGGCCGCTCATATTTAACAGCAGCCTGACCAACGACAGCTTAACGGCTGTTTCCCTCACAGAAAACGCCCCCTTGCAAGCCGGCGCTCGCGCCACCCACCCTGGAGTCCCGCGAGAGTCTCCGCGAGAGTGACGTCAGGGCCGTGGATCTCCTCAGAACCCGACTGCTGGCTGCTTGCTCCGCCCTCGCTTGCGGTTCCAGCTTGTTATCTTTAGATTTACTTGTTTGGGTTTAGTGGGTTGAGGCAGTAATTTGACGTATGTAGTTGAATGTTATTTCGGACTCAGAAACTGAAGGCAGTGAGGGCACTCCCAGCGACGCATCTGTAAACTGCCTCCAGCATCTAAGCTGGGGTAGTTGTAGCTGTGCCAGCACTACACTGCTTGTTGTCTGAAAACATATGTTTTACTGGGTCTGCGTATGTATTTTTTAGACAGGAAGATAAATCTTTTACCTGCTACCCAGTAATGTCCAGAAACAAAGATCTTTACTTTCAAACTAAGATGAATAGCAATTTCTCTTTTCTCCAGTAGAAATGGCATGAAAGTATCAATTCCAACCTCTAACATTTGTGGGAGAAAAACTACTCAGCGTTTAGCCACCTAAGTGATGTATAGTATTCCTTGCTAGTTCTAAATTTATAATATGCATCAAAGAAGAGTCTGTGCTACATAATGTTTGCAGGAATTAAGCCAGGGTCAGCTAGCTAACTGTTGCTCCATGGCCCCTCTCTGCAGGAAATTAGAAAAGCTATTTCCAGTCCCATAAACTATTACTCTTTTAACTAATTTAGTTCTGCAGAGAGGTTGGAAAGTTTGGCCCTAATGAACTATGTATTCATGGCAGTCAGTTCATTTTAGAGGGATGTCAGGGTCTCTAGTTTTTAGTTTGTTAACTTGTGAGAAAAGCTTGTGTTCGAGAGTTACAAGGCCTCAGAGAAATATCAGTGGGGGACTACCCACCACCATTTTTATAAAGAAAAGCTAATTAAAACGAATAATCAAGATGCTCCTGAAGTAGAAAAAAAGTTGCAGAATGCCAGTGTGCAGTTAGTTGACTCAAGGTGTAAAGCAGGCAAACATTTTTTCCTATTTGCTTTGCCTTAATAATAGCCCCCTAAGACGTTCACTTCCTAATCTTCAGAACCTGTGAATATGTTACCTTATGTGGCAAAAGGGACTTTGCAGATATGATTAGATTGAGGATCTGCAGATGGGAGGATTACACTGAATTATCCAGGTGGACACCATGGAATTCCAATGGTCCTTATAAGAAGGGGTAGGAGTACCAGTATGAGAATATTGACAATCAAGTCAGAAGTGAGAAGAAAAGAGAAAGAGATGTGAGGATGCTATGCTGCTGGCTTTGAAGATGGAGGAAGGAACCAGGATCCAAGGAATAAAGGCAGCCTCTAGAAGCTGGAAAGGTAAGGAAATAGATTACCCTGTAGAGCCTCCAAAGGAATGCAGCACTGCCAACATCTTCATGATGTCTCACTTCCAGAACTCTACAAAAATTAATTTGTGTGTTTTAAACTATTAAGTTTGTGGTCATTTGCTACGAAAGCAATATGAAACGAATGCTCCTTGGATTGAGGTTTGGTTGCATCTCTGTGTGTGCCCTGTCTTCCCTAGCAGCAGCTCCTTCCTTGCCCATCACTTCCTCTGAGGTCCTGCCTCCTGCCCAACAGCTGTGATGTATCATATCCTGAGCCTCTTTTTGGTTATCAAGACCAGAATTAGGCAACACCCAGAAAGAAAATTAAAGCTAAAACCTACCACAAAAGATATTTGAGAAGACTGTGAACTCCGAGGACAGTCATAGTTTTGTTTACTACTGTTTACCTAGTGCCTACCACCCTGTGTTACACTACTGGAATGTTGAATAAGGGAACAAATGGACAGAATACAGTTTCTCCTGCCTGCAGTGTGGTGCTTGGTGCTTGGCTGAAATTACTGTAGCATAGATAGGAATGAATAATGGAATTTTCCACAAGGCCCATTTCTTTCTAATTGCCATGAAACCATCCTCTATCTTGGAACTGGAATAATCTAATTTGGCCTAAAGTGGAAACTTTTTTTAATGTTCATTTATTTATTTTTGTGAGAGAGCGAGCGCACGAGTTGGGGAGACAGACAGAGAGACAAGGAGAGAGAATCCTAAGCAGGTTCCATGCTGTCCACGCAGGGCCCGACACAGGGCTCCATGTCACAACTGTGAGAACATAACCTGAGCCATAATCAACAGCCAGATGCTTAACCGACTGAGCCACCCAGGTGCCCCCTAAAGTGGAAACCTTTATTACTCTAATATGTCTTCTGTTTTTAAACAGAGGTGGTATCTCAGTGTGGTTTTGACTTGTAGTTCCCTGATGATGAGTGACACTGAGCATCGTTTCATGTGTCTGTTGGCCATCTGGATGTCCTCTTTGGAGAAGTGTCCGTTCATGTCTTTTACCCATTTCTTCACTGGATTATTTGTTTTTCGGGTGTGGAGTTTGGTGAGTTCCTTATAGATTTTGGATACTAGCCCTTTATCTGATATGTCATTTGCAACTATCTTTTCCCATTCCATCAGTTGCCTATTAGTTTTACTGATTGTTTCCTTTGCTGTGCAGAAGCTTTTTATCTTGATGAGGTCCCAATAGTTCATTTTTTGCTCTTGATTCCCTTGCCTTTGGGGATGTGTCAAGTAAGAAATTCTGCAAGTGTATTTAATTAGTGCTCTGATAATGTTAGGAAAGACTCCAATCAGAGATGATGAATGTAAATGTAATAAGGATTTTAGTGTAATTTCTCCAAATAGTGTTGAGACACTGTGGAGGAACCTTTCCTTTTCTTACTGTCAGTACATTTGGAAAAGCCATGGTATGGGATATTTGGTTGAATATATACAGAAAATGAGGAAAAACTTAAATTTCTCCTGATTTTAATTGTCTGAAAGTCACAGTAGAGAAATGATTGTGGTGATCATTATAGAAGACGAAAGTCCAAGTTATGATCACTTTTGAATAAGAGAAGGTGTAGCAAGAAACAAGAATTAAGAGGGAAAACAGATTTATGTAGTTTATGCCACTTTTTTTTTTAAAGAAAGAATCTTTGCATTGAAGAAGGCATTCTTTAGTATTTCAGTCTGCACCAAGCGTCATGTACTCAAGGAGTTATTTTGCCATGTAGGAAAAAGAAAGAATATATGATTGCCATTTACTACAGAAAATTATACTTAATATATATATAGTATTACATGTCGCTATTACTTGTGGAAGTTTTTCCTTATCTTTTTGAACCTAAAGTCTTAAAAGGACTATATGTTTCTTTTACATGACACAGTTGTCTTACTAGCTGAAACATTCTCTTTTTAGGCAGATACTGTTCATTCTCTAAGATGCCATCACAAACTTGTCTTGCTTTAGAATGTGCTAGGCATTTTACATGCATTAAATTGTCAAATTTTATAAAAGAGGAAACAATAACTCTGAGAGGTTAACTAACTTAACCAAGGTGATCCATAAAAACTGCTACATTCCCCCTTTCTTTTCCTAAGAGCAACTTTCCTGTACACGGACTCATTAATCTTCCTGTTCTGAATTCCTACAAATGTTTTATTAGCTGTGCCGTGAAATTTAGCACTTAATCCTACTCGTCCTCTTAGTGACTCTGATTGTTTTATGCATGTCAACCTCTGCATCCCAGCATCATCCTTTGGAAGAGGAGTACAGTGCTTTTTTTTTTTTTTTTTTTTTTTTTTTTTTTTT
>NW_027531012.1:1392067-1462010 GCF_008692635.1 Crocuta crocuta | reverse complement strand
GGGTACATGTTTTTTTTTTTTTTTTTTTTTTTTTTTGCATTTACTCAGCATAATGTGGAGCTGAGATTCTGGTAGATCCTTAATGATATTTGTTGATTTGAATAAAATGAAATTCTAAATCATTTTACAAAAACTAACAATGTGTCTATACTGGCATTACATTTTATTTGATGGGGAAAATATATTTTGGCTATGCTTCATATATTACCTTTTGTGCATTTTTTAATATAAGCTATATTTGTACATGACAGAGCATTTCTGTGGCAATTTGCCGTAAACTTTGCTGCCCAAAAGATAGCCTAATCTTTTCTAATTGGTTTTGTGAGAAACCATTCACAAAAACCATGAAGTTATACTCCATTATAATCAAAGAATCCTAGATTCTTCAGGAATGATTTCTCAGGTGGTAAGGTGTTTAATAAAAGTTCAGACTTTTTTTGCAGAAAGATGTATTTTGTGGTTGTAATTAATGACAGCTTTAATGTATTTATTGCTTCTGATGTATATACTGGCCACTGTTGTAACCCTCCCATGTATTTTATCATTTAGTTCTAATAAAGAATCCTGTGAGGTAGTGCTATTATGATCTTTATTTTACTCACTAGGGATCTGAGGCAAAGAGGGACTGAGTTACGTATTACTCAAAATGACATTAAAAAAAAAAAAATGGTAGGCCCGGGGTGCCTGGTTGGCTCAGTTTATTGTCAAGTTGGTTTCCATGTAACACCCAGTGCTCATCCCAACAAGTGCCCTCCCCCATGCCCATCACCCCCCTTCCCCTCTACCCCACCCCCATCAGCCCTCAGTTTGTTCTCAGCATTCAGAGTCTCTCATGGTTTGCCTCCCTCCCTCTCTCCAACTAAGATACGCCGAAAGGAAGGTATATCTACTGAGAATCTGTTACTCAGTGGTTATGGAATTACCATGAATTTTCACTAGAGGGAGCAACTGGTCTTTAAGAAAATGACATGTCTTTGGAATTGTCTTTCACTATAAATGAAATACTCTTGTAATTTAAATTGAATCAAATGTTTTACTCCTATTAAGCTGTAATTTTCTACTACTGCAAAGTAATTTCTACTACTGCAAAGTAGTTTTCTCATATGGGGCTTAGATTTGTTCTAATGGCTTCCAATAATTAAATCAGGCTAAAATATCTCAATATCTCATATGACCCTACCTACTCCCAACAAGGTCTCTACCTGTGTAGACTAGAGTCATGGACTTGATTTCAAGTTCCAGCTGTGCCACTCACTAGTTGTTTAACCCAGACAAGTCACTTCTACTCTCTGAGCCAGTTTCTTCATATGTTAAATAGAGACTATAATATATACTTTACCAGCCTATTATGAAGATGAAATAAAACATGCATAAAGTGTTTAGCACTGTAAGCTGTCAATGAATAAAAGCTAATAGTATTATTTGTATTGTTTTATGCTAAAACTTATATATATTAAAATTAAACTATTGTGCAAGTTACAGTCAGGCACTAAATTCCTTTATAAAGCAGTTGTGTTTAGGCTTCAAACAAGAAAGACATCCATGTGTATTAAAGTGGTCAATGAAAGCTTTATCCAGGGAATGACACTTGTTTTGTACCCTACTATATGTAAGAATTGAACAACATGAAAAAGAAGTGGGGATGAGGGCATAGTAATCATACTTATTTACTGTTCCAGCTATTTCAACATGCATTCCAGACCTGCACTATCCATTACAGCCACATGTGGCTATTTAAATTTAAATTAATTAAAATTAAAAATTCAATTCATCAGTCTGATGAACTAACCACATTGTAAGAGCTCAGTAGCAACATCTGGCTAGTGGCCACCTTATTGGAAAGCATGCATGGCAGAAAGTTCTATTAGACAACACTAACATTTTAGACATATAGTATCATCAGGTGTGGGAAAAAAGGAGGCTTGCTAGAACTAAAATACTGTACCACAGAGATAGCAGGCCTATACTTTATAAAGGTCTTAAGGGTAAAAGAAAATCACTTATTAAAATTCATGCTTTTAGTTAGCATTTTTTGGAGCAAAAATTGTGTGTATTTATAATTGGAGCTAGTATTTTCACCAGTAGTATTTATCTGCTGGCTCATGTAGTATCAAAAAGACAATCTAAATATTATGTTCCTTCACTATAAAACTTATAGATTAAAATTATTTACAAAAGTGAGCCATTACTTCATAGAGAAGAATGAAGCTAAATCAAATGCAGGAAGCATTAGTTAAGTAACTTGTGTAATTAGGTTAGTCATTAAAAAAAAATTTTTTTTATAACATTTATTTTTGAGAGACAGAGAGAGACAGATCATGAGCAGGGGAGGGGAGAAAAAGAGACACACAGAATACAAAGCAGGCTCCAGGCTCTGAGCTGTCAGCACAGACAGAGCCTGATGCAGGGCTCAAACCCATGAATCGTGAGATCATGACCTAAGCCAAAGTCTGATGCTTAACTGCTTAACCAGCTGAGCTACCCAGACTCTCCTACAGTTGTTATTTAAATAACCAATGAAATGTATGCTTGGTGGGACAAACCCATACTGTACTTTTAGTGAAGTGAAAAAATTTAAAAATGAAAAGAAAATAACAAATGTGAAACAATTAATGAAAATAATTATATAGAATTTTATGTCACTGTGAGTCATAGTGATTGTTTAGTACAATACCAAAAGTAAACAAGCCATTTAATGTCCATTTAATTTTATATTTGAAAGCATCTCAGAGTCCTAAGGTTAAGAAATCTCATCCAAGGGAAAATATTTCTATATAGTATGAAGTTTAGATAAATAGCTAAATCCTTTAAAAATTGTTCCCATGAATTTGTGTTGCCCTATTCATTAGACTCTGGAGTTCATATATAATCTTACAAAGATATTAGTAATTTTGTTTTTAGGACAGAACCAAGGTCAAAAACATTTTTACAACAATAAGACTTTCATGATAAAAAGAAAAAAAAAAACAGCCCTCTTGTTTTAAAACAAGTTGCATCTAAGTCACTTACCACTTTCCACATAAAAATTAATTCAATATGAAAAATTCATATTATAGTATATAACTTGATATTTGATTGTTATAACACTTCATCTGTTAGCTGAGAACTCTGATTTGTGACTTCTTTGGCTCTAATACTATATTACAATTTCCTTTGGTTTGTAAGCAGGCTATTCTATGCACATCTGTTTTTAAAGTGTGAAAAGTTGATTTGGAAAGAGACCATGATTCATTTACTTGGCCATTAGTAGAAATTTTCTCATCCCCTCTATGACATAAGTAGAATTCACCTTATTATACAGATTAGGGAATCTCAGAGAGGTCAAGTGACTTACTGAAAGTTACATAGCTAGTAATTAATGGAGTGTGGATATAAACCCAATTTGCCTAACTTTAGAGTTCTCTTTACTTGCCATGTTGCTTTTTGATTTCTTGAAATCTTTGACAGTAACTGGGGAACTCAAGGACTCCTGATAACCTCTTTTTTCAGGGTTTGTGTCTTCAGTAGCACCCAGAGGATTCTTATGCAATGTTGGCTATGTTGATTGAATGATTGCACACTGAAGGCTAACCATACAGCCATGAGAACTTCAGTATATTAATCTAAACAGAACTTATGGCTTTTAGGAGACAAGTGCCCTCAGTGGAAGCATTTATTAAATGTGGGACAGATTTAGGAAAAAATACCTCCTGCTACCGCTGATATTTCTAACTTAACAGCATTTCCAGATTCTTACACTTGGGGTTTAGAGATTTCAGTTGCTGATGAATGAACTCAAGGATAAAAGAGCACTAGCCAATAAATATTTCACTAGATTTTACTGTTCTATACTCAGGAGGAAATTTTTTAAATAAAAAATTTGTTATCAGGAAATACATTGTCCAATTTGGAAATAATTCTTTCTAACTCATCCTAAGAAGAGAGAGGAAATCTGCATCCTTCCCACTTAACATATCATCTACCCATATTGGAAACTTTTTGCAGATTTAAAAAACAGAAAGATCATCTTAACTGCTTTCTTCTCTCTGGAAGAGAAAATTTTCACTGTTCAACTCCAGTGAACTTACTGATTAAATGCTGATGGAAACACTGGAGCAAGGACCCCAATGGCAAGCAGGAAGCCCAGACAGCTTGAGGAATGGCTAAAAGATAAAGCAGTTAGTGGGGGGTGGGGGAGGTGATGGTTAGAATCATCAAATAGAATCTGATGGCTAAGGGCCTTATGTATGAGAAAGTTATTGTTTTATGTGTATAGTATGTAATTATAGATGAATTTTAAAATCCTATATTAGAGGATATTGGAGGTATTAAAATGGGACTGACATGAGTGTGTCAGAAAGTAATTGATTGCTGTATGGAAATGGCTTGAAGGT
Organism: Crocuta crocuta; assembly: GCF_008692635.1. Taxonomy (NCBI): domain Eukaryota; kingdom Metazoa; phylum Chordata; class Mammalia; order Carnivora; family Hyaenidae; genus Crocuta; species Crocuta crocuta. The sequence continues at coordinate 1,457,637 of NW_027531012.1, read as the reverse complement.
TGTATCAGTAAAGACTAGGAAATTAGTTTTGAAGTGTTGTAATAATTCAGGCAAATATTGATGAAAGTATCTTTAGAAATGTGGTATTGACAAAACAGAATATTTCAGAGAAATGATAAAAGTACTTACTGAAATACTAGTTATGAATATGGGAGAGGAGTGGAGGAAGATTGAGTTGTTTCAGTCTGGACAACAGGGATGGGTGGAAATGAGAGTGAGCTATGGAGTATAGGAAAAACATCAGGTTATAATCTGGCTATTATGGGAGGGAAGACATCATAAATTCAGTTATAGACAAGGAGAATTTATTTTTATTTTTATTATTTTTTTTTAGAGAGAGAAAAAGAGAACACAAGCAGAGGAGAAGGGCAGAGGTAGAAAGAGAGGGAGAGAATCTTAAGCAGACTTCACACTCAGCATGGAGCCCAACCCAGGGCTCCATGATGACCCTGGCATCAAGAGTCAGATTCTCAAACTACTGAGCCGCCCAGGAGTCCCAAGGAGAGTTTCATTGTGAATCTGAGGCAGCCCATTCAAAATATTGGAAAATAGATTTGGGCAGAAGACCAAAGAAAAAGGCTGACAAGTCCAGCTTGACAGGATGTGGTTTAAGGGGACTTATGGATAGAAGCATGTCTTGGTCTGCCACAAGACAAGAAGATCTCCACAATCCCACCTCCCTTAAGACCTACTTTTATAGCCCTTGTTCCTGGGAGTACAGGTTGAGGGACCACCAAGAGGAGAACGGTTTAGAATAGTCATATCTCCAGGGAAGATTAAGGATGTTCTGCTCTGCAAAAATGAAATATTGGGACCTCATGAGGATAAAAAGCTTCTGCATGGCAAAGGAAACAATCAATAAAACTAATAGACAACCGACGGAATGGGAAAAGATAGCTGCTAATGACATATCAGATAAAGGGCTGGTATACAAAATCTATAAGGAACTCACCAAATTCCACACCCGAAAAACAAATAATCCAGTGAAGAAATGGGCAGAAGACATGAACAGACACTTCTCCAAAGAAGACATCCAGATGGCCAACAGACACATGAAACGATGCTCAGCATCACTCCTCATCAGGGAAATACAAATCAAAACCACACTGAGATACCACCTTTTGCTGGTCAGAGTGGCGAAAATAAACAAATCAGCAGACTCTAGATGCTGGCGAAGATGTGGAGAAACGGGCACCCTCCTACACTGTTGGTGGGAATGTAAACTGGTGCAGCCCCTCTGGAAAACAGTGTGGAGGCTCCTCAAAAAATTAACAATAGAACTCCCCTATGACCCAGCAATAGCACTGCTAGGAACTTACCTAGGGTATACAGGAGTGCTGATGCATAGGAGCACATGTACCCCAATGTTCACAGCAGCATTCTCAACAATAGCCAAAACATGGAAAGAGCCTAAGTGTCGATCAACTGACAAATGGATCAAGAAGATGTGGTTCATCTATACAACGGAATACTACATGGCAATGAGAAAGATGAAATCTGGCCATGTGTAGCAACATGGATGGAACTTGAGGGTGTTTTGCTGAACGAAATAAGTCAGGCAGAGGAGGACAGATACCACATATTTGCACTTATAGGTGGATTAGAAGGAACTTAATGGAGGACCATGGGGGAGAAGAAGGGAAAAAATAGTTGGGGAGAGGGAAGGAGGAAAAACCATGAGAGACTCTTGAATGCTGAAACAAACTGAGGGCTGATAGGGGTGGGGGAGAGGGGTAGGGGGGTGATGGGCATGGAGGAGGGTGCTTGTTGGGATGAGCACTGGGTGTTATATGGAAACCAATTTGACAGTAAACTATTTAAAAAAAAAAAAAAAGGATGTTCTGCTCTGACAGTGTAATTAAGGGTGTGGCTGAATAAAAGAATGGAGAGATTGGGCTCAAGGTTTCCGATCACAGAATGGTCATCATGGCAGATTTGTCCAAGATGGCATTAGTCTGATTGACACAGGGGTCTACAGATACATTTGGGAGTCATTAAAGTATAGGTGATAGTTGAAACTATCATAGTGGATGAGAACCCAGAAAGACGGAAGAGAAGAAAGGAGACCCAAGAGAAGTCTGTGGAACACTGACATGAGAGAGACAGGGGAAGTAGGACAAACAGAGGAATTGAAAAGTAGCCATTAGTGATAATAAGTAGGGAAAGAGTTAACGGTAGGCAAGGATAGGTAAAGGACCTTTGGGGAGGCTGATTGCAGCTGTGGTGACTCCACCTGGCTATCCCCTAGGCTTCAATTCAAGGTTCAGGNCTATTGCTGTGGATGGGTTTTGGGAAAAAAAGGGTAAACCCATTCCAGAACCTGCCCATGCTAGGTGCCATGGATAGAGTCTCACAAACTGTTATCCAGTTCTTGATAAGTTCCCAATAAAAAGTCAGAGACAGAAATCCTTGGTGGCAACCCAGTTGGGACCCCTCTCACTTTTGAGAGCTTTGTACTTTCACTCAATAATCTGTATGTCTTTCTCTCTCTCTGCTGTCCCTGAGATTTCATTCTTCCATTCTGTGAGGCAAGGACCAGCATCTCTCCCACCCACCTATAACAATAGAAGAACCAAAAGAATGTTGTCCCAGAAGGCAAGGGAGGGAATGAAGTTAAGGACCCTAGTATTCAGGGGATGCAGCCATGTCAAGTGAAGCAAAGACTAGGAAGAAAAGTTTCTGAATTGGGTGGCTGTGTGGGCATGGGTGTCTTTAGTTAGAGCAATTTAGAAGAGTAGAGGGAGAGATGGTTACAGAGTTGAGGAATAAATGAGAAATGAAGAAAGTATAAACACATAAGTCAGTTCTTTCATAACTGGCAGTTCAGAAAAGGAGAGTGAATAGGGGATATATTCAGGGAGATGTTGAGTTGAAGGAAGAAAGTTTGTAAGGAGAAGTCAGATTGAAAGAAGTCCCCTGTTTATTGGGATAAATATGTGTGCCCAGCAAAACTGGTCTCCAGGGTATTGGGGATGGGAAAGGGGAAGGAGGCTTTAACTTTTCGCTGACTACAATTTTAAAGAGTTGGTTACATTAAGATGAGTTTTACACTTTAAAAAATTATTTTAGGGACTCCTAGGTGACTCAGTTGGTTAAGCTTCTAATTTCACCTCAGGTCGTGATCTGGCAGTTCACAAGTTTGAGCCCTGAAAACTTTGAGTTTGAGTTTGAGTGCTGAAAGCTCAGAGCCTGGAGCCAGCTTCAGATTCTGTGCCTCTCTCTCTGCCCCTCCCCTGCTTGTGCTCCATCTGTCTCTCTGTCTGTCTCTCTTTCAAAAATAAACATTAAAAAATTAAAAACAATTTTTTAATTTATTAATTTATTTTGAGAGAGAGAACATGAGCAGGGGAGGGGAAGAGAGAAAGAGGAATCCACGAACCATGAGATCATGACCTGAGCTGAGATCAAAAGTTGGATGCTCACCCAACTGAGCCACCCAGATGCTCCTGACTTTTACACTTTGAATTTAAAATATTTTTTTAACAAACATTAAAGAAAACCCTCTCGTACACTGATTAAACAATTGGACTTTACTTGATCAAATATAGAATTTAATATTCACTAAAAAGAAGAAAATAATGCAAACTAACACATTTGCTTTGAAAACTTTTTGGATTGGTATTTAAAGGTTGAAGCAAAAACATTTGTTCAAAATGTGATATTGAGTTCAAGGTGAATTAAGGCTTTCCTCCCCGCCCCTTATATCTCTGGGGTAAGGCAAATATTAGGTTAGAGAATTATTTAAAACAGCTGAAACTCAGTCAAACTTAATTTATTGAGATGAACTTCTGTATTGTGGATTATTGGTTGCTTTAAAAATTGAGCTAGAAGTGACCTTGGGGATTTATTTCTATTTCTGTTATATAAAGTATGTTTTAAAATCTGTGTTAGTCAGTGTTCTTCGGGGAAACAGAATTAATAGGAGGTTTATATAGATGTAGATATAGATATGGAGATTTATTTTGATGAATTGGTTCATGTGATTATGGAAGCTGAGAATGATCTACTATCTACAAACTAGAGACCTAAGAAGGCCAGTGGTGTAATTCAGTCTGAATCTGAAGGCCTGAGAACCAGGGAGCAGATAGGGTAAATCCTAGTCCCAAGGCTGGAAAAAATATGAGATGTCCCAGCTCATTCAGTGAGGCAGGAAAAAGGGGTGAATTCCTTCTTTTTCTGCTGAGAGTGGATTGGATGAGGGCTACCTCCATGGGGGAGGCAGTCTATTGAGTTCTTCATTCAAATGCTAATCTCTTCTGGAAACACTCTTCCTAGACACACCCAGAATGTTTAATCTGGACACCATAGTGAAGTTGATGCTTAAAATTAAAGGTCATAAAGTGGGCCTGGATGGCTCATTGGGTTGAGCATCTGACTTCGGCTCAGGTCATGGTCTCATGGTTTGTGAGTTCAAGCCCTGCATCAGGCTCTGTGCAGACAGCTTGTTGCCTGGAGCCTGCTTCAGATTCTGTGTCTTCCTCTCTCTCTGTCCTCCTCTACTCATGCTCTGTCTGTCTGTCTTTCTCTCTCTCAAAAATAAACACTAAAAAAATTAAAGGTCATAATATGCAAGTTAGTAATTAGTGAATAGTTAATAAAAATGTATATTTTTATAGAAATTTATTTTATACATAAGGCTTAGATGTAGAGTGCTTGAACTAGTAAAAAACAGCTAGCTTTTAAGTTAAAAATGGTTTACTTATTAGAATTTCATTGGAAGTAACATGCTTTTAAAATAGAAAGGATCCTATATTCATAAATTTAAGTAATTCATATATTTACTTATAATTTAAGTAAGTCTAGATATATGTAAAAAAGAGTCAAGGGAAAAGAGCCCTAATAGGGAACTTTGAAAGTTTGAGGGTACAAGGACTGTTGGAAGGGAGAGTAGACGGGAGATGAGTTTGTAAAAAGAGATAAGTCAGAGAAAAGCCCTGAAATATGATGCCTGAGTCCTGGGGTCAGAGGTGTCACATAAGATGACACATAAGGTGTCAGAACCTCAGTCCAGTCTCTTCATCTAGTCACTATCCCGTCTTGGCTCCAAAAGAGAGTATATAGGGAAAAAGAGGAGACATGGACATAACAAGTCTCTCCTCCAATCCCCCACTTACCCATCTCCATTACCAATTACCACTGTAGAGCAAAATAACATGCAGAACATATCCTCTTAGAATCCTGAGGTGTGTTGAAATGAGTAGAATATTCACCAACCACTGAGAGGGCACTGCCTATAGTGAGTGTGGTAAGTGTTGAGGATTGCAGGATAGGTGCCATTCTTGCCCTGAGAGATTGTCTGGCAGGATGGATGATGATTTGAACATAAATCACTACACTGCAGTTTGAAAATGGAATGTTAGGCATATTTTACCAAATATAATTTGAACACTGAGCATAGGAATAAAGACCCAGCAAGCATCTGGGGGTTTGGAGAGAGATTCCTAGAAGGAGACTTGAGCTGGGACTTGAAGAAAGAAGAAAGGTGTGAGTGTAGAGATGTGGACAGGATGGGAGACAGGCTCAGGAACAATCCAGGCAAAGTCAGACAAGAAGGAAGAAGCCTGGTTGTGTAACAAGTGGAAACAAAATGGGGTAGCTGGTGGGGTGCAGGGGGGAGGGCAGGAGGGAAGGGAAGGAAGAAGGCTGGAATGTGGGTTGGGCTATATTTGAAGAACTTTGAGACTTACTGTAGAGTATTGTGTTCTGTTATCAGTGTCCTATTGAACTCTGATGGTGTGCATTTATTTTTTTCTATTTTTAAAATTTGCCAACTTCATTCCAAATTATTAATTGGGTCTTTATATAAGATGAAATATGATACAACATCTAAATTAGTCAACAGTAGAACAGGAAAGCAAGAACCACAATACAGAAGATTTAAAAAAAAAAGCCTCAATTTAAAGATTTAGACAAAGTAGAGCTGTCTAGGTTTTCAGAAAGCAATGATTTACTACCTAGAAGTTGGTCGATAGGGTTTTTGATGCTGTTAGTTTCAGCTATTGTTTAACACAGTGGCTAAACCCTGGAAGAGAATAATTTTAATCCAAAGCTATAATAGATTTACTTAAGAAAATTGAAAGTTGTCATTTTATTTCCACTCTAAGAATAGCCAGAACATTATCATTAGAAGCCTCTTTGAAAGTAGAACTTTATTAACCGGGACTCCACTGATGAAAAATTTTTCATAATCTCATCAGTTTTGCTTTTGCTTGGTAAACCATTTCTTCATGATTATTGTGAACCAGTAATAAACATGGTATATTGAAATTACAATATTCAAAAGAGATAAGTCTTTCCATTCAACCTCATTCATCTTGGAAACAGTTTTTTTAGTAAAAAATATTTCTGAAATCCTTACATACTGGGAATATAGTTTTGAACAAGACACAAATCACTGCCCTTTAGATTACATTCTAATGTTCAGAGAGACAATAAATATGAAAACATATAAAAAGATCTTTTGAGGGACCAATAATTGCCCTAAGAAAGTTAGTGAAAAGAATGACTGGGGCTAAGGTAATAAATAAGAAAAAGCATTTGTGTGGAGGTGATATTTGAGTTAAACCTGAATTGTGGGAAGGTGATCCACTGGGAAAAGCATTGTAAACAGAAGAACCAAAGAGCAAAGACTGACACAAGTCTAATCAACAAAAAGAAGAAAAGATAGCTGAGTGGTGAACAAGCTTTATTTAGGAGGTAAGATCAGAGAGATGGGGTAGTCAGACCATGTAAGGCTTTGGAGGCTATGAGGAAGCGAGATTCTAGCTGGTAACAAGAACCTGTCTGAGTGTTTGCTAGGGTTGTGGTACGTAATTAGATTTATGCTTTGGAAAACACATTGGGCTGTTTTGTAGGGTTTTGGGTGGGGAGGAAGAGTGGAGGCAAGGAAACCAATGAGGAAGCTGCTGCAGTGGTGGCTTGGACTAGGATTGTCACTGCAGAAATTGTGAGAAGTGGGAAGGCTCAGGAAATGATTTGAATAGACAAATTAGAACTATTGGGGCTCTGCCCGTATCCCCTTGGCATTCACTGCTTCAGTTCATGCTGAAGGTTTCCTACTTCCTGGCTAGAATGCTAGGGAGCTGGAGGATAAACATCCCAACTTCCTCACTTTTGCAGTGGAAACAGCCCTGATGTATGTTCTACACCATCTTCTCAAAGGCTGCAATGGGATCTGTCCATTATCAGTAACCTTGTCCATTATCAGCAATCCAACTGCCCTTATCAGTAACCTGCTCATCATCATCCACTATCTTGGCTTCCTTCCTTCCTTCTCTTTCCTGGCCTCTACAAATGCCTCTTGGAATCACCTCCTAAATAAAGTGCACCCCAGTCCTTGCCCCAGGGTCAGTTTCTTACGGAACTCAATTTAAGACACTAATTTTGGTAGGGGCATCTGGGTAGTTCAGTCAGTTCAGTCTCCAACTTTGGCTCAGGTCACCATCTCATGGTTCGTGAGTTTAAGGCCAGAGTTGGCTCTATACTGACAGCTAGGAGCCTGCTTCAGATTCTACGTCTCCCTCTCTCTCTGCCCTCCCCATGTGTGGTCTCTCTCTCTCTCTCAAAAATAAATAAAACAATAAAAACAATTTTTAAGACACTAATTTTAGTAAATTCTAAATAATTAATTACTGTGAACGATAGGACCTTTAATAGGTAATCTTTTTAGGATTATTTGTTTTGTTACATAGACACCAGGACTACATTTCCACCTCAAGTGTATTTTTCCATCTCTCAAGTTCCTTCAGAACATCCTTGAGAAGTTCCTATGAATCTTCTTGGAGTAAGTTATCTGGAAAATATTTAGCAAATGTATCTTTTTATCAAACCATAGCTGGGTTGTAGGGGTACAAGAGCACCTGGCTTCAGGGGTCCCAAGCAGACCAGGTTTGGCCACCTACTGCTGACAAAATCCAAAGGCAGAGAAACAAGTGGTCGTGATAGAAGAAAGGAATTTATTTCAGTGAGGCCAATGGACTAACCTCTCAAAGACTGTCTCCAAAATGCCAAAAATACTTCCAAGTTTACATCAGGAAAATGGGACAAAGACCAGTGGGTACATTCAGGTAGGCAGTAAAAACCAGGGCATCATTGTCTTGGGAGAGGTCTTGCTGTTTCAGGGAAGTCCCTATTGCTTGAGGGGATAGTTTCAGTTCCCATTGGGGATGCTTTGCCTGCAGGGTCTTTTGCCTGAGTGAAAATATAAGCTGGAAAGAAGAACTTAATCAATTAGAAAGAACAGGTTGAGGTCAAAGTGGTGTTGAAGTCCTCTTTCAAAACCAGGGAAAAGTTAACTTGGAATAAGATGTAGAGATTCTTTGCCATCTCTGTGTATCGTAAAGACCCATCTCCCACGACAATGGAGCCCTCTAGAATTAAGTTATTGTCTATGATCACCAGGCTTTTAATAAATTCTCACGAAACTATTGTAATAGGGATTTGGGTTAAATGAGCAGATGTGATGATTAACCATCCTCGTTTGCCTGCCTCAGAGAGGTTTTCCTGGCTTGGGAAATTCAGCGTTAAAACTGGTCATTAACCTGGAACTGACAGGTTTTTGGTGGTTTGTTGTTGTTGTTGTTTGCATGTTTATTTATTTTTGAGAAAAAGAGAGCTACCACACAAGCAGAGAGAGAGGAGGGCAGAGGATCCAAAGCAGGCTCTGTGCTGACTACAGAAAGCTCACTGTGGGGCTCGAACTCTTGAACCACAAGATCATGACCTGAGCTGAAGTCAGATGCTTAACCAAGTGAGCCACTTAGGTGCCCCTGGGACTGACAGATTTTAACACTGAATTATTGGTCACTTTAAAGTGACCCAGATTTTCGGTCACTTTATCAGAGTATATAGGCTCTGGAGTAAAAAATATTTGAGTTCTCATTTCTGATCTGCTACTTACTGGCTTGGTAATCATGGGTAAATCACTTAATCTTCCTATTCCATCATTTCTTATCTATAGACTTAACACTAGTACCAAAATCATAAATCTGTTATAAAGATTAAATGAGATTATATGTAATAGGCAGAATAATGGCCTCCCAAAGATATCCACATACTAATCCTTGGAATCTGTGAATACAATGTTACATGGCAAAAAGAAATTAGGATTGCTAATCAGCTGGCTTTGAGATGAGAGATTTTCCTGTATTTTGTGGGTAGGCCCAATGTAAACACAAGTCTCCTTTCTTTTTTGAACTCTTAGCACTGTTTGTTTATCTATTATAATTACTTGTTTTGTTTTACTTTGTTTTAGTTATTTGTGAATTTATTTATCCTTCTTAGTTTGGAAACAAGATAAACATGAGGACAGTTTTTACTAGCTTTTCTCTTCCCAGGATGGTATCAATATTCATAAGGTAGTTAATAATTATCAAGTATTATTGAGGAATAAATATATGGGGAAAGAGGAAGTGAAGGCAAGCAGTTTTTTAATTTGACCTGAAAATTCCACAGTCATATTCACTCACATGCCAATGGCAAAACTTCGTTTGCAAGGGAAGCAGAGAGAAATTAGTCTTCAGCTAATGTGGTTTTGTGCTCACCCAAAGTGAAGTGGCAAAGAGAGGACTAAATATGGAGGAACAGTTAGCAGTTTCTCCCTCTATTGGTTTTAAAAATAATTGGAATCTATTAAAAGTTATCTATAATTGGAGCCCCTGCATGGCTCAGTCGGTTAAGCCTCCCACTTAGGCTCAGGTCATGATCTCATGGTTTGTGGGTTTGTTTCTGCAGTAGGCTCTGTGCTGACAGCTCATAGACTGGAGCCTGCTTTGGATTGTGTGTCTCCCACTCTCTCTCTGCCCCCTTCTCCTACTCACACTTTGCCTGTTTCTCTCTCAAAAATAAATAAACATAAAAAAATTGTTTAAAAAACAAGTTGTCTGGAGTTTAGAAAGCTCTTAGAAAACAAAATGCACCAAAAGCATGGTAAACTAAAATTGTAGGTAAATTCTCTCATCCTGAAAGGTAAATTCCCATTCCTTAGAAAAGGAAGGAAAAAAATTATTCTGTGACTTTGAGTTTCATAGAATTTGAACTCATAAATCTTCCAACTATTATAACTAGACTATATTAGGCAATACTGGGCCAAAATTTTTAAAAGTATACGCCAAGTTAAGTCAGTTTTGTAGAATCTGCCCTTCAGAACGTCCTCATTTTTGAATTCCTGGCTTTAATAGCAAACAGAGCGAAAAAGAAAAAAAAAAGCAGAAGAAATGTGTGCCACGTTTGTGGGTAGTGGAGAGACGGTAAACATGGAGTTCTGAGTAGGGTTACAAATATGTATTAACTCAAGTTCTGAATGGATTTTTGATGTCAGCTGGTTGGGCCACCAAAGTTTTTTAGGAAGAAGAAATAAACACAAAATTCTAAACTGCTTTAATCGTCTGGAGGATGTTACCATTTTTACTTGGGGCTTTTCTCCAGAGTTGTATTAAGTCTTTTAGCTAATGCAGCAGCCCTGGCAGAATGTGTTTAAGCTACTTTAAAATATGGGCGGGTTGCTTTCTCCTAAATGAGTCAGGCATTCTAAGCATATAGCGCATCATACAAAATCTATAGATCAGATAAATATAGACTAGATAGAGGTATAGACACAGAGAGGGACAGGAGGAAGGTTTCTGCCACTCAACTCGTACCAAATAGGATTTCAAAACTTGAACAAAACTATTCACATCCTTTTTTTTTTCTAACATAAGAGGGCCAAGATAATCTTTCAGTGCACATCTTTAAGTTATTAATGTTGAAATGGATAATTCCACGGTATATTGTGAACTGAAGTTGACCCAGTAAAATTAGTATGGCATAAAAGAAAGTTACTGAACACACTGCTGTTTTCTGAGGTTGCTAGTTTTGGTGAGGTTGGCTGTGGGCAAGGATAATGTGGAACGTTAGATGGAAATACAATTGTGGAATTTTAATAAACTGACAATCTGCTAATGATATGCTTTTGTTCAAACAATTTTTAAAATTTGGCAGTTATTCACAAATCTTATTCCAGAAAAAAAAAGTATAAATTTTTCTTAGGGAGGTGTGTATAGTATTTGGAGAATAAAGAAAAGACAGACCTTCACACCTTCCAGAAAGAGACTTTATTCAGACACTAACTACTGAATTTGTACTTTCAGAGGTTGCTGTAATCCTTTGGGATCCAAAGTCACAATTAGAGGAACAATTGGAAATAATAGAGTCATATTTGAGTGGTAAGTTTCAAGTAGTGCATTTTAGGTGGCTGTTACTATTTTTGGCACGTTAAACAGTCCTTGGTATATAATACTCATTTCCTTCCATATTTGAATATTATTTTCATACAAATACAAAAATGAAAAGAAAAAAAAAGCCCAACTTCAAATGTACAAGTTCATTTAACTTCTGAATTTATAATTTTACCACTCTTGATAAAATTTCAGAGTAGTGAAGACCTGGAACATTTTAGAATTCAGAGGGACTGTGTATAATATTTGGCAAGGGCATAAATATGCTTCATGACATATATTTATCTTATCTTTCCCCTCCTGCTAGAGATATACTTTGCATAATTGCTTTCCTGACTATTCTGCCTCAGGCTATTAAGTCTAATGAGGGATTTTTGGCCTTCTTCTAACTAGTGTCAAAGAACTATTGTCCTTCCTCCATTCCTCCTACCCTTTGAATCTAAGTCCAAAATAAATGAATGGTAACAAGTTTTCTTCACGGCTTTTTAGTGTAGAGTTTCAGTTCAGGAAAAGTTCTGTTCAAGAATGAATTCCAGCAGTGTTCCTAATGCCAGCAGGCAGCATAAAAGTCTTGGAGTATGGAAGTAAGCCAAAGTAAATTCTGCTCTATTTGAGTGAAGAATCATGATAACATATGATTATGATTCTTTTTTTTTAAGTTCATGTATTTTTTTGAGGGAGAGATAGCATGAGTGGGGGAAGAACAGAGAGAGATAGGGAGAGAGAGAAAATCCCAAGCAGGCTCCACACTGTCAGTGCAGAGTCAGACTCAGGGCTCAAATTCACAAACCGTGAGTCATGACCCGAGCCTAAATCAAGAGTCAGATGCTTAACCAACCGAGTCACCCAGGGAGGGGGTGGAAGGGCCATTAATGATTTTTAATGCAAACTTCATGGCCATCTTTCCTTAAGAGTTTAAATAGCATTTATGGACAACTAATTGAAAGGTGAAATCATCCCAACTGGTTTTTATATACTATTCAAACACAAAATATGGAGCAAGGTGCTGACATAGAGCATTCTTTGGCTATGGAACGGTGGTTCTACTACTGAGGGAGTCATGCTGAAAGGTTTTAGAGTGGATGTATGGGCGAACGTAGAGCAGGCAGCCTTTTCTGGGATAGGCTTCACCCTTGAAGGTGGAAAGCAGTTCTTAGTACGGAGAGAGTGTCTTGTACTTCTTCCTCTTGTCCAGGCATTCTTGGAAGCCATGGCCTCACCCATGTGGAACTAGGCTACTGACCCAGGGCTTCAAGAGCCAGGAGGTGCAGTCTTACTCAGGGTCATGAGAAGAACCATTTTATTCAATTCGTCATGCACTCAAGGTCATATCCTTACTTAAAACCCCTCAATGGTGAATTGAGCAAAATTTTTTTACTTCACCCTAGGCTCTCTCTCTCCTTGCTAGCCACAGTTATGGCTTCCACATTCACATTTAGGCCAAGCTCCTTCCTGCCTTGCATCCTTCAAATGCAATTTGCTTTGCCTGGAATTCTCTCCACCTCCATCCTTCCTGCCCCTCTCACCCTTTTCACCTAGCTGCTTCCTACTCATCCTTCTCATCTCAACTCAAAAGTCCCTTCCTCCAGGAACCCTTTCCTGAGCCTCTACACCAGGTTAGGCCCCTTCTTTCCTATCCCCTTGTACATACTCACTGCATCTCCATTTGTAGCACTAACTACAGTTGTAGCTAATTGTTTATTTAATACCTGTTTCCCTTGCTAGATTGTAAACTCAATGTTGACATCAAATATCTCTGTTAATTGCTATACCTCAGGTAGCTAGGATAGCATTTTGCACATCATAGATTTTCAATATAGATTTCTTGAATGAATAAATGAATAAATGGTTAGCCAACCAATGGCCAACTGGATGGTTGAATGGCTGGCTGGTCTGATACCTTTTTTGCCTACTTCCCTATCTCCCAGGGTGTGGGGCAGGCCAGCAGGATACAGGTGCAAGAGATAAGTCCCATAGGGCACAGCACATTGAGGGTGGGGAAGGACTGGCAAGGGAAAGGGGGCTGGTAAGCTCTATTCTTTTTATTTTTTAATTTTTTAATGTTTTATTTTTGAAAGAGAGAAAGACAGAGCGTGAGAGGGGGAGGGGCAGAGAGAGAGGGAGACACAGAGTCCTAAGTAGGCTCCAGGCTCTGGGCTGTCAGCACAGAGCCTGTTGTGGGGCTCTAACTCACAGACTGTGAGATCATGACCTAAGCTGAAGTCAGACACTTAACTGACAGAACCACCCAGGTGCCCCATGGTAAGCTCTATTCTTAGAGGCAGTTATGGTTCAGGAGGGTCAAAGATCAAATAGCGAAAGCTATATCCAGAAGAAGAGTGAGGGCTTTGGATGCAGTGGTAAACCAGGTCTGTGATGAATGCTGAGGGACAGAATGAAGCAAAGAGCCAAAGATGCTGAAATGGACAGTGAGTCAGAAGAGGCAAAATGAAGTCCCTCTCTGTAGTTCCAGATGTAAGATGCCAAAGCCTAGGGACACTTCTGTGAGGTCCATTCACATTTTCGTGAGTGAAATGTTCATTTAAAGGTATTAGTCTAGGTTGCAAAGGTAATAATTACCCAACTTTTCAAATATACTTCCACATTTCCTTATCTGAAATCTCTACAGTCTCATGAGTTTAAAATACAGAATTTTGGGGGTTTTAGAAAGGAGATAGTTAGGGTGCATATTAAGTACTACCCCCAGGGAATGTTGAGACAACACTTTATTATCAAACACGTTAGTAGTGATGCAGAGAAATGTATGAATATGCACAGCAAGTGTAATAAAGAAACACCATCAAGAGTCTCAGATCAACTCAGTTCAGATTTTGCTGCCAGATGAGATACAAAAATAACTTTCAAAGTTTTTTTGGGTTTGGAAATTCTGGGTGAGGGATGGTGGGCCTTGTACAAAGCATTGAGTGCTTCTGACACCTCTTAATTCCTGTTTGACTGATTCTCAGCAGCAGGGGAGGAGATGCCGTGGTCTGCTGACCCAGGGTATCCTCAATACTTTTTCTTTTTAGATTTTGTTTTTAAGTAATCCCCACACCCAACATGGGGCTCAAGTCACAACCCCAGCAGTCAAAAATTGCATATTGCACTGACTGAACTAGCCAGGCACTGCAGGGAAATCCCCAGATTCTTCTCAGCCTTTCTTTGCCTGGAAGGAAACTTAGCCACCCTTTCTCTTTTCCTGAGGCTTCTAAGAAATGGTTGTGCATCTACAATCCTTATTAAGTATCTTCTGTGCTTAGGGCTCAGCTGGGGAGTAGAAAGATAAGCAGAATGTGGGTTGTTTAGGTTTATCTTCTTTAGGTAATCCTTCCCTCTTTTAGACATTTTAGACATTTCACCTCAGCTCTGTATCTTGTTTCCAACATTACAGATCTGCTCAGCATTAAATAACAAACTGGTTATCCTCCTTCAACCTAAAACCAAACAAAAATCAAAATCTACTACTTATAATCCTTATCACCATCCATTAAATGTCCCAGGTTAGAATCACGTTTTCACTTCCTTTACATTTCACATGTAATCTGTTCTAAATGCTGTTCAAGACTGCTACATGGAAGCCCTTCTCTCCCATCTCGTGAGCCCTTCATCATTTCAGCTGGTTCAGTCTGGTCTCTCTTCCCTTATTCTTATTCCCTTATTCCTTTTCTTATCCATCAATATCTTTCTTGCTGACCTTAGTCATTTTTCAATAATAATGTATTTTAGGGGGCACCTTGGCGGCATCATCGACTCTTGATTTCGGCTCAGTTCATGATTTCGGTTTGTGGATCCAGCCCCACATTGAACCCCACATTGGGCTCCGCAATGACAGCAGGGAGCCTGCTTGGGATTCTCTATCTCCCTCTCTCTCTATTCCTGTCCTGCTTATGTCCTCTCTCAAAATAAATAAATAAACTTTAAAAGTAATAAGAGTAATGTATTTTTAACATACCATTTTCTTTAAAAATTCTCACTGTATTTTAAAAATCTCAATGTTATGAAAAACAAAGCCTGGAGAACATTTCAGATTAGAAGAGACTAAAGGTACAAAAAAATGAAATACAATACACAATCCTGGATTTGGTCCTACACAAGAAAAAATTGCCATAGTAAAAATGTCATTATTGCAAAGTTGACAAAATTGGAATAAAATATTATATCAGTGTTTCCTAAATCTGATGCCTGTAATATGGTAATAAAAGAGAATGTCTTTATTCTTGAAAAGTATACACTGAATTATTAAAAGGTAAAGGAATTGGGGCACCTGGGTGGCTCAGTGAGTTAAGCATGCAACTTCAGCTCAGGTCATGATCTCACAGTTCATGGGTTTGAGTCCCATGTCCAGCTCTGTGCTGACAGCTCAGAGTCTGGAGCCTGCTTTGGATTCTATGTCTCCCTCTCTTTCTGACCCTCCCCTGCTCATGCTGTATCTCTCTCTGTCTCTCTCTCTGTCTCTCTCTCTCTCTCCCCCTCTCTTTCTCTTAGAAATAAATAAAACATTAAAAAATTTTTTAAAAAAGAAATGAATTATACATAAACTTAAACCCTCCTATGCACAGAGCAATTTTCTATGCTGTTTACATCAGTTTTCACTGTACTTATCTTTTCTTTCAAGGCTCTTAGCCACTGCCTTACTGATTTATTTTTTCCATTTTTTTTTTCCCCTGTCAATTTAATCTCCTACCCTAAACCAAGGTTTACTGTTTTGTCTTTTTCTTTTCCGGTCCATGTGCTTTCACAATATGGATAAAAGAAGATTTTTCTGTATTATCATAAGGCAAGACTCTAACAGAGCAAATTACATTTTTCAAATAAGTTCTAGTATGGATTACAACATATTTAAAGTGATTGCTCCTCCTTCCTTTACTCAAGTTCAGATTTAATTTTTAATTAAATTTGAATTCAGTTCTTGCTTTTTCTTCTCACTTTTTTTTTTTATTTTTTTGACACGAGGGTCATGAGAATAAGTTTGAGCTTAGCCACTTATACGGGTTATAATCTTCATAGTTATTTTGTAACCCAAACAAATATTAGTCATTCTAAGAAAGGGTTAGAGGAATTATTTGGACATTTCACAGGACTTTAGCTCAGATAAGTTATTCCAATAATACATTTTTACCAAAAATTGGCTTTAATTATTGTTTTCTTAACTTATCTGCTTGTAAGTTTTCTAAGTTCCATCATACTCCAGGACTGCTTTAAAATAATGCTTTGGCCTAAATATATTTGGAGAAATTATCAGATTTTCTTTAATCACAAGATGTATCATTTTTAAGGGAAATTTCTAATAATTATTATATTGTGTAAAAAAATGCATTTTATAGTTTCCTTTTACCTTTTTCCTCAGCCATTGTTTACCTATTCATGATGTACATAAGACCAGTAGATACCCTTTATATGACTATCATAGTATAAAGACACTTAAGGAGTTGGCTAGAGCTACACAAAATGTGTGTTCCTTTAACCCGTTGTCTTATCCCTGTCCTCCAGCATGCCAAATAAAAGTAACATTCAGCAATATATGCTTCTGATGTATAGCACCAGCAAGAGCCACATTCAGGAACAAGAATCTGTGTCAAGAGTTAGGCTCTGTGCTTCAGATTCTGTGTCTCCCTCTCTCTCTGCCCCTCCCCTGCTCCCGCTGTGTCTCTCTCACAAAGGTAAATAAACATTAAAAAAAAAAAAAAAAAAAGCTGGACTCTGGCCCCATTGTTTTAGCATTTGTCTTCCAGCCCCAGACTGAAATGAATGTAGGGGTGAGTTGAGGTAGGTGAGGCATGGGTAGCCTCCTAAGCCTGATTCACCTTCTGTCTTAATTACTTGGGCAGATTCCTCCACCTCTCTGAGTATCAGTTTCCTCATTAATAAAATGAGGGAATGACCAATAGTAGTTACTGAACAGTTCCAGGCACTTTTCTAAGCACCTTACATCTCTGTAAGTGTGAAAGATCCAACACACACATACTCTCAATGCCTCCACCTTTTCCCCCTTAATATCTTATAATCTTCAAATATATATATTTTTTAAAATATTATGTTTTGTCAGTTTCTTTGTTCTAGATGTAAATAAATGTTCCCAGGGCAGGAATTTCCACTGATATACCTTTAGAACATGGCCTGGCACTCAACAAAATATACATTGGATATTGAATAAGTAAAGTACAGAGAGATTAAATAATTTACTGATGCTCACAAAGCTAGTAAAAGGCAGACTTAGGAATTGATCCCAGGCTTTTTATCTCCAGAACCCATACTCTAAAGCACTGTGTTATGCTACATAAAATTAGACAATTGATGACTTCCAAGCTATGGCTCATAATGTTGGTTTTACATCAGTTATATCTGGTGCTTTAAAAAATACAGATGGCTACTGCTGCCCACTATCTTCCATTAAATACTCTGATTCCACTTTAGTGGGTCTGGAGTCACTACATTTTGTCACAAAATTCCCAAATGAACTAAATTTGCATCTAAGGTGTAGAATCAATGCTTGAAGTTTATCTCAATAAACTGCTTAATATTATAAATCTTGGAAATTTATTCTGAAAGGAGCTCAGACTGAGGCTAAAACAACAGAAGGGCAAATGGAAGACAAGAAAACCAAAACCTGCTTCTGAGTTAGGATCTTGTTCAGGTTCACAGTTGGGTTCATGGTTGCGTTTATGGATCTTTCTATAAAGACTTTCCAACTAATCCTAAATGTTAAATAGAATTGGCCTCCAACTCATAACTAGAGACTTTTTTTTTTTTTTTTTTTACCATGAGAGTTATTATAATTTGAAATTGCTATAAACTGGGGTGGGGAGGATGCGAAAGAACAGGGAAAGGAAGCCCTGGCTGAGGTCAAACAGGAGGGAACCAACTTGGCCACAGCTCGCTGGCTCTCTGGCTTCCAAGATACTAGCTGCTCCTCTTGTACACAGATGCTGGGCTCAGTTACAAAGGGTCTGGAACTTGTCAGTCAGGGACTGCATGGCCGCAAGTTGCTCTTAAAGGTTATCTATTTCTCTCTGTAACACGAGATACTGAGGAGAGCCCTGTTCTCCAGATGGTTGCTGCTGTCTTTCCAGTCTCGAGGGGTGATCAAGCTATTTCTGGTCCCCAGAGAGTGCAGGATCTCTAGACAAGACATCTCCATGGCTTAGAGCCAAGGGCTGTGAGATTTCTGGAACTTGGGGGCTCTGGTGTTGAGGTCACCACTGCTGCAGTTTCCACAATGCATGCACAAATAAGATGGCCCTGGCCTATGTGTTGGAAGTTGGCCCTTTGAGGCTGCATCTTTGGCTGGTAATGAGCTAATAGTAATATATGTGATTTAAAATCAGTGGTTTCAGAGTTTAATAATTTAACCATTTGCCTAAATGTTCTGTATTATGTATAATATGCTCTGTCCTAAATGTGAGACAGAAAACCATCAGAACACTAGAGAAGAAAACAGACAACAACCTCAGCTGCAGCAACTTCTTACTGAACATATTTCTGAAGGCAAGGGAAATAAAAGCAAAAATGAACTATTGGGGTCTCATCAAGATAAACAGCTTCTGCAGTACAAAGGAAACAGTCAACAAAACTAAAAGGCAACCGACAGAATGAGAGAAGATATTTGCAAATGACATATCACATAAAGGGTTAATATCCAAAGTCTATAAATAACTTACCAAACTCAACACCCAAAAAACAAATAATCCAGTGAAGAAATGGGCAGAAGATATGAATAGACACTTCTCCAAAGAAGACATCTAGATGGCCAACAAACACATGAAAAGACGCTCAACATCACTCATCATCAGGGAAATACAAATCGAAACCACAGTAAGGTACCACCTCACACTGCTCAGAGTGGCTAAAATTAACAACTCAGGAAACAACAGATGTTGACAAGGATGTGGAGAAATGGGCACCCTCTTGCACTGTTGGTGGGAATGCAAACTGGTGCAGCCACTCTGGAAAACAGTGGGGAGGTTCCTCAAAAAATTAAAAATAGAATTACCCTATGGCCCAGGAACATCACTACTGGGAATTTATCCTAAGGATACAGGAGTGCTGATTCACGAAGCATATGCACCCCAATGTTTATAGCAGCACTATCACAAGAGCCAAATTATGGAAAGAGCCCAAATGTCCATCAACTGATAAATGGATAAAGAAGATGTGGTTTATATATACAGTGGAATACTACTTGGCAATGAGAAAGAATGAAATCTTGCCATTTGCAACAACGTGGATGGAACTGGAGAGTATTATGCTAAGTGAAATAAGTCAGTCAGAGAAAGACAGATATCATGTTTTCACTCATATGTGGAATTTGAAAAACTTAACAGAAGACCATCAGGGAAGGGAAGGGGAAAAAATAGTTTCAGAGAGGAAGGCAAACCATAAGAGACTCAAATACAGAGAACAAACTGAGGGTTGGGGCAGGGGGCTGGGGAGAGGGGGAAAATGGGTGATGGGCATTAAGGAGGACACTTGTTGGAATGAGCACTGGGTGTTGTATGTAAGCAATGAATCATGGGAATCTACTCCCAAAGCCAAGAGCACTGTATACACTGCATGTTAGCTAATTTGACAATAAATTATATTAAAAATAATAAAATAAAATAGAATAAAATGAAGTCAGTGTTTCACAATTTAGTGATTTAACCATTTGTCTAAATGCTCTGTAGTATGTAGAATATACTGCACATCTTGTGGAAAAGTAGCAGTAATAAAGAATGTTCTTAATAGAAAATGTTATCCTTATTTTTATTAAAATAATCATTAATAATTTCAAGATTCTACTTTTTTAGATATCTGTGTTTAACAAATGGATAGAACTGCACTTGAGGAAATTTGGTTTTCATAGCTTTTAACTAATGATCAAACTCTACTAGATAAGCAGGATTTTTAAAAAATACTTTTTGATGATTCATTATTCCTTCAGGTCATGAGGTAATCTTTACCACAACAATGCATTGGAACATGGTGCTACATAACAGGAAATAACAGCTATCCCAGAAAGATGGACTCTGGTTGTCCTGTAGGTGACTTCCTGATCCTAAAGCTAATTATAGTAAAGAATATATTTAACAGGTATCTGTGAAATTGAGAACCTTTTTTTTTTAAGTACAATACAGAAATCTTAACTCATTTACTTCTAAAAACTTCTGTGAGTTACTTTGGCATGGATTCTCCAAGAAGCAGATGCTAATTCAGGATTAAATGTGCAAGAAATTTATTAGAGTAAATGCCTGGGACAGAGAATGAGGAGAGAAAATGGGGAATATGAAATGTGAATCTGATCATATCCTGGTCCTTCTTAAAATCCTACAATGTCTTCTTATGGTCCTTAGATTATATACAATATCTTTAACATGACCGGTGAGGCTCTGCATGATCTGGCCTTTACCTCACAACCTCAACTTTTGATTCTTTCTTCATTGGCTTCTTTACCCCCGACATGTTGGTGAACTCTTAGCTTCTTAAAAATGCCCTTCTCTTTCCTGTTCATAGGCCTTTGCACTTGACTTTCTGTTCCTCCCTTTTCATATAGCTAACTCCTACTCCTTTTCATCTCAGCTTAATCATGACTTATTCTGGATAACTGTCCCTGACTTCTATAGTTAAGAGTCGGTACGAGTTACCTTATGTATGAACTCAACAGTCAGTAGATTCCCCTTCCACTGCTCATCTCCAGCCCACAAAGGTATTTTCTTATATGCAAGAAATACAGGTCCCAAAGCCATATCTGCTGTTGGCCCTCCCAACTAATTCCACCATCATTTTGATGTGAATTTATATCTTATTTAATCATCTTGCCAGTGGTAAGTGGGAAGATTTTCCTTAGTTTTTGGTCTGACTCTGAGGTATGTGCAATAGCAGGCCTAATCAGGGAAATAAAGATATTTTGCCTATTTCCCCTGGACTGTTTTAATATCTGGAAATGAGTAACCTGCTGGGAGTTGGTTGTTTGGATTTATGGCTAGAATATTAGTTTGGGGGTCAAACACAGGTTGTAATCCTAACTACACCCCTAATAGCTGTTTAGGTTGATTCTATGAGTCTCGAGTTTTCATCAGTCAGAAGGGCAGGGAAATCGTGACAGACATGGAAGAACATAGTTGCACGGTCTATAGCTGTGGAAACGTTATGAGATTGTGAGGATTGAGGATTACATGCAGTGACATATATATATGTAAAGTACAAAGAGAGTGTGACTTTGTTGGGTACCTGCCAATTTGTAGCTCAATCAGCTTGAGCTCAAGGGAAGAACAGATTGATAATTCGACTATGTCCTTACATAGATGTTCACTGCCCTTCCCTTCCCTATCCCTGTCAATGAGTGGTGGATTCTAGGGGCCAGCCTCATCCTTCTGAGGGTGCATGCAGTCCTTGTCTGCCTGACTTAAATTGTGGGTAATGAAGGCAGAGGCGATTGTGTTTGCTGTCCTACTTGCCTGCTTTTAAGTTTACTCTCAATTTACTCCATTTCATATTTGCATCATGAGGCAATAATAATGAGTGCCCATGACCTCTCTTCATGACATTTGGAGACCAAGTAGGGACACATACCACCTATTCCAGTATTTTGTGGCTTTGAAAGCAGCAGAGTTTCACTGCTCACAAGGATGGGAAACAGCCCTCTTGTGGAGTGGGGGAAGTCACCTGAAAGTCTAGGGCCATGTGTTCCTGTCCCAGAATCATGTTCTGTGGCATCAGAGGAATCCTTCAGACACCAAAGCTCCCAAACTCACAAGTCACTGGAAAGAGGTGGATTATCTATAAAAGGAAAACCCAGAACACTGAGACACTAGTTGCCTGATTTTTGCAAAGTCCCAAGGCCTCCCTCTCAGTTATTTTACCAGGTCTGGAGTAAGGCCAGACATGTTTTTGAAAATGTCGGTCACAAGTTGTGATGTGTCCCCCTGGGTGAGGACTGCTAGAATAAGCCATCACCAAAATCCCATTGGCTCTTTAGTCAAGAGTCAGGCTGAGTTGTAAACATATAGGTTTTCTGTCTTGTTTTCTTGGATAAATTGTATAAAATAATTTGTAATTTCTACCTTGCCCTCATCCCTAAATGTCTTGTACCTTTTATTACTTTCATAGAACTGAGTGTCCACTGTAGCAACTGGGGTAGGTAGATGGTCTCCTGCAAAGTTAAGATGTGTATATAATTTTTGTTACATTGTGATGCTCTGATGTATGTTGTGAAATTTTCTTCCGTTTCCTGCGTAGAGACCACTACTCTCTGATTTACAATTATGCCTTTTTATTTATTTTTTTAAAATGTTTATTTATGTATTTTGAGAGAGAGAGAGAGAGAGAGAGAACGCATGTGAGTAGGGAAGGGGCAGATAGAGAATCCCAAGCAGGCTCCACCTGCCAGTTCAGAGCCCGACATGGGACTCAATCCCACAAACTGTGAAATCATGACCTGAGCCAAAATCAAGAGTTGGATGCTTTACTGACTGAATCACCCAGGTGGGTCCTCTGCCTTTTTAAATGAGTAACCCATTTATAATTTACTGACTAACTTTGCAGCATGCATTCAGATATTTTCCTGATCCATTACTATAGTAACGGGGAGAGAGGCCTCATCCTGGAGGAGTTCAGAGGAGAGAAAGCAGAAGCCTGAGGAATAAGAGCCTACACAGAAAAAAGGAAAATCTGAGGTAAGGGTTCTCTTCAGCTCTTTCTTCGAAAGAAAGACCTTTATGTTTGAAATATCGTAGGGCCAGCTTGTGCCAAGAGTGATGAAACCTTTTGGCAGTTACTGTGATCTTCAGGCCAATTCACCTCTTTAGATCTTGCTGATAATATGTAAAGGGGGCCAACATAACACTGTTTGACCATTGTCCCTCTTCATTGCCATGTACTTTCATCCAATGCTGTGGCAGTAGTTATAGTTTAGCTGATGCTGAGGAAGCCAAATCATGACTCATTACAGTTGTAACTCCATGTCTCTTTTACTTGGCCAAGATCACTGTTACATTCTCTCTTCATTTGTCAAATGTAAAGATATTGGGCGCTCCCTAAAGCTTACTGCTGAGCTGCAGAGTATCAATTGGGAGGAAGACTTCATGGAAAGTAAAGTAAAATATATCAAAATCTGAATGAGGGAGGTAATGTGTAAGAGCAAAATGAAGTAGAAAAATCACTCAAGAGATGAATATATATACTCATACACACACACACACACACACACACATTTTTTTCCCTAAATCCATTCCATTGGAACAGTCTATAAAGAAGGAAAGCCCAAGTCAAAATATTACATATGGTTTGCAAAATGATTACAGTCAGGCAGTAGAGTTCATGACATTTCATGTTTACCTAACTGTAGCCTTGAGGTTGATGTTGGGGGTCACTTGTGTGATCTTCAAATATGCATGCCTTCTGGGGAAAATGGAGGGGTTTCCCCCAAAGGGAAATTAATTAATGGAAAATGGTTTACAGTGTAGACACTAAGGAAATAAAAGAACAGGAAAAAGTCCGGAGAATGTATCGTTAGCTGATAATAGTGCCATCCTTCTCCAGAACAGACTCCATTTTTCTCAGTGACTTAGTTAGCCAGCACATCACAAAGAGTAATTTCTTGGCCCTTAGGTACAAAAAGAGGTAAGTCAGAGACTTTACAGGATTATTTCCTAGTAGAAAATTAAATATTTCATGGATTTCTCCTTCTCTTCCATCACAAGGTGAACAAATACATAAGGAAGAAGAGGATGAGGTTAATGGACAAGGGTAAAATGAGCTTTTGAGCTCACAGATATGACCTAGGGAGGGTCATAACTGACCCTGAACTGCCTCTTATCATTTTGGGGTTCCAGAAAAGGTAGAGTTGAAGGAGGATGGATTTTCTTGTCAGGATCTCAAGCAAATGATTTTGCTGACATCCAAAGGAGAGAAATCATTGGGATTATAGGGTATTTAGAGTTTAAAATTTTAAAGCATTGTAGTAGTAGTTGACTCCAAAATGTTCCCTTTATATATTCTCTTTGTTATCAATGGGACCATTATTACTATATGCTTCCTACTTCATTGGCCATTTTTACATATCTTTTAGAAAATGGTTTATTGTATATTTTATCTGCCTGACTTTGTGAGCAGTTGAAACCATTATGTGTGTTACTACAGAAATTATAGTCTTACCCAAATAAACTTACAGATGCAACTGGTAAACATCAGACTTGTAATTGGCATTTTCACTGCTTTTAATACAAGTTCAGCTCTGTTCCTCTGTACAGTGCACTTCTGCTACAGAGGCCAGAGCAGCACATCAAAGCCAGAAGTACACAGAGTCATCAGAGTTCAAATTTTTTCCTGCTTCCCTGTGGAGGGGTCAAGAACATGGACATCCTCAATTGCTACAGCAGGAGGAAATATTAGTCCCATCAACAGAACCAAACAGGAAACACCAAACAGGCATTTCTTCTATTTATTTTGTTACTGGTAGGAAGGATGTAGGTTATTTCTTTCAACCAAATTTGTTGATAAAGCATAAAAAACATACAAGATGTAGTCATTTTAGTTTCAAGAAGACCTAATGCTGCTTTCCAGTTATTTTACTTACTACAATTTCTGCAGTACCACATTCTTCAGATGTTGGAATTTTACTATATCTGAAGTCATTTTTCTCTTTTTTTAAACTGTGAACCAGAAACTTGACATTTGCTGCAACCTATTGAGATTCATGTGATTATTCACCCCAAATTTAATTAAATTTCTCAGAACCTTTTCTTTTCAGATCCAGGAAGATGCACATATATTGAACAGCATGACTTTGCCTCCCTTCAGTTTGCGATAAGAGGCTAAATGCATCAGATAAGGCCAGGAAATACCTCAAATGGCACTTCTGAGGTTTGTTCGCCTTACCAACATTTTTAATCTTGGTGTATCAGTTGGTTATCCACTCCATGACATCAGAGCCAGTTCTGTTACTGCACTCCCAGTGATGGCAGATAAGCAAAAATGAGGCACATTGTAAGTATTTGAACAAGCCTAGTGAAGGAGCAAAAGTAAATGTAATTTGTATTTTTAATGAATATTTCCAGAAATAAATCAACAAGCCACTTCATTATTCTTGTAATTACTTGGCATCCCTTAATTCCAGAAGACTCTTTGGCCTGCTGGTAAAAAGGAAATGAATGTTTCTTTTCAGCTTCCCTCATTATTTTTCTCATCTGTCCAGAGGTATACCAAGGATGAGATGGCGACAGTGGTCTATCCCTACTAGTATAGGCAGTAAAGGAGTGCTTTGTGTGTAGAAAATTTAAAAGGAATAAAATTAAATAATAGTAAAAGTCTGTCTTCATTTATTAATACTATGCACTGACAATTCTAAGCAATGCCAGTGATACTACTTTTATCTGAAAAAGCAATCTTTTATAGGTTTAAGTTCTAAACACCTGGTGCACTTACTGAAATATAATAATACATATGTAAGTCTTAGAGTACCATGTTTTTAAAAATTTTTTTTTAGTCTTTATTTTTGAGAGAGAGAGAGATCAGGGGAGGAACAGAGAGAGAGGGAGATACAGAATCCTCTGAACTATCAGCACTGAGCCTGACACGAAGCTCAAACTCACAAACCGTGAGATCATGACCTGAGCCAAAGTTGGACATTTAACCAACTGAGCCACCCTGGTGCCCCATCCATTTTTTTTTAAGCTTATTTACTTACTTTAAGAGAGAGAGAGAGAGCATGTGCAAGTGGGGGAGGGCCAGGAGGAGAAGGAGAGAATCCCAAGCATGTTCCCCTGGCAGCACAGAGCCTAATATGGGGTTTGATCCCATGAACTGTGAGATCATAACCTGAACTGAAATCAAGAGTTGGATGCTTAACCAGCTGAGCCACCCAGGCGCCCTTATCCTGTTTTTCTATTTCTTATTCTTCAATAAACATTGTGTTCTACATGGGAGTAATTCCAGCTCCCCTACAGGTGAACTCAGCTACACTTTTATTTTAAGAATAAGCAATCAACTTCTGTTTTTTGTTTTCATAATCACTCTGGTATAATTGTTTATTTTGAAACTGTATTTAAACACAAAATCACATAGTACATAGGGTTAGAGATAGGAATTGAACCTGAAGCAAGCTCAAATAACTTACAGTCATTATAAGCTTTGGGAGAATTTTATTAAATATAACAGAAATTGATGATGAATTTTCTGGTGAGGGTATTTTAGTGGAAATTTTCAACTGCAGAAACATTTGAAGGCTGCTACAATGAATCCCAGAGAACAAAGACATGGACAACTTCTCAAATTTAGTAAGTGAAATTAAAATAAATAAAAAGTGTCCTTCAACCAACTATTAGTGTGGATGATTGACAGACCTGATATATACTGTATACTGATTCTATTGATCATGAATATTTGAATATCAATTTTGACAATCCCATTGACAAATTTGCAGAAGTGAACTTTCAAAGCCAGAAACCACAACAGGATTATTCATCACTGTGGCAGACCAATAGGTAGGTATAAATATTTTTCTCCTGTTTTCAAAAAATTAATGTACTTTAAAAGTATTAAAACTTTATTTCCTGCATTTTATTAATTCTTTACTAGCACTGTTTTATACGCAAAATTTAATAAAGGAAAATTGTAACTGCAGCACCTTTCTGTACATAATCATTGTTATTTATTTCATTTCATTATTATTGCTGAAAATACTTTAAAAAATTTTTAATATTTATTTTTGAGAGAGAGACATGTGAGCAGGGGAGGGGCAGAGAGAGGGAGACACAGAATCCGAAGCAGGAGCCAGGCTCCCAGGTGTCAGCACAGAGCCCAAGCAGGGCTCGAACCCACACACTGCCAGATCATGACCTGAGTCAAAGTTGGACACCTAACCGACTGAGTCAACCAGACTCCCCTAAAAATACTTTTATCTTATAGAGGAAGGGTTGCTAAAAATGGTCCTTTTCAGGTGTCAAGTCACTAGGTATGCCACTGTATCCATCTTCTCAGTTTAACTCAAAACAAATAAAACAATGATCNAAAAAAAAAGAAACTTAAACATGAACAAATAATGAAGATTTCATAACAGCCAAAAAAAAAAAAAAAGATGAATCTCTAATTTAAAACCTTCCATACAGGTCCAGATAGTTTAACTGTTTAACTCTAGAAAATGTTTAAGGAATAAATATATTTATGCCTTTTCAGAAAACAAAAACAGGGAATGCTATCCAACTTAATTTATGAGGCTAGCATAACCTTGGTATCAAAACAAGTATAGGAAATTATGAGGAAAAACTGGTGGGCAACCTCAGTCATAAAACACAAATAACAAAATTCTTTTTTTAAATGTTTATTTATTTTTGGAAGAAAAGAGAGAGAGAGAACGAGTGGGGGAGAAGCAGAGAGAGAAGGAGACACAGAATCTGAAGCAGCCTCCAGGCTCTGAGCTATCAGCACAGAGCCTGATGTAGGGCTTGAACTTACAGATCAAGAGATCTGTGGAGGCTTAACTGACTTAGCCACCCAAGCACCACCAAAATTCTTAATATCAGCTAACCAAACAATATGTCCAAATGATAACATGTCACACATAAGCTGAGTTTGTTGTAATCATGCAGTGTTAATTTAACATTAGAAAACCAATTACAATTTAACAGAATAAAGGGAAGAAATTGTATGATCATCTTTCTGGAAAAGCAGTTGCTTAAAGTCAGCATTTGTTTCTGGTTAAAATACATCTTTTGGCAAACTAAGAAAATAATTTCTTTCATAGAGGATATCTGTAAAACACTAATAGACACCACAGATCTATTGAAAGCTTTGCTTCTGAGATTAGGAATAAGACATGTATGAGAATTATCACCAGTTCTGGTCAGCCTTATACTAGAGGTTCTAGTCAATGTGGTAAGGAAAGAAAGAATTTTTAAAAAACTTAAAACTGTTATTATTTAAAGTGACTTATCTATGTAGAAAATCTCAAAGTTTCTTTTTTTTTTTAATGTTTTTTATTTATTTCTAGGAGAGAGAGAGAGACAGCGTGAGCAGGGGAGGGTCAGAGAGAGAGAGAGGGAGTCACAGACTCTGAAACAGGCTCCAGGCTCCGAGCTGGCAGTCAGCACAGAGCCCGACGCGGGGCTCGAACCCACGAACCGCGAGATCATGACCCAAGCGAAAGTCGGACGCTTAACCGACTAAGCCACCCAGGCGCCCCGAAAATCCCAAAGTTTCTATAGATAGAAGTAAATGAATTTAACGACTATGTATTTCAAAAATTGCATTTCTAGAGGCGCCTGGGTGGCTCAGTCAGTTGAGCATCCGACTTCAGCTCAGGTCGTGATCTTGTGCTCCATCTCTCTCTCTCTACCTCAAAATTAAATAAACATTAAAAAAATTTTAATTGCATTTCTATGACAGAAAACAACAGAAAATAAAACAAAAAAATTACAATAGTATAAAAATATTTAAAACCTGGGAATATTTTAAAATTGTGAAAGAAACATAAAACACTCCTGAGAGACATTACAAAACACTAATGCAGGCCTACACCAACATTCATATATTGGAAGACTCAGCATTTAAAATGTTAATATTGTTGAAACTAAGCTTTAGATTCAATAAAATTGCAATCAAGATCCTACTAGGTCTGTATATGTGCTTAACTATATGTGTGTATTTGTATGTATCTGTGCATGTCAGAGAGAGAAAGGAACTTGAAAATATTCTAAATATATACATATATGTGTGTGTGTGTGAAAATTCAGAGGACCAAGTACAGACAAGACACTTTTTTATAATTAAAAATGTTTTTTAATGTTTATTTTTGAGAGAGACAGAGACAGAGCGTGAGCTGGGGAGAAACAGAGAGAGGGAGACACAGAATCTGAAGCAGGCTCCAGGCTTCGAGCTGTCAGCACAGAGCCCGATGTGGGGCTCAAACTCACAAACCATGAGATGGTGACCTGAGCCAAAGTCAAACGCTTAACCAACTGAGCCTCTCAGGTACCCCCAGACAAGATACTTTTGAATAAGAGAGAAGAGGTACAATTTTCTTTAATGGGTATTAATACTTACTATATGTCTATAATAATTAAAGCAGTGTAGTATTGAGGTAAGATTAAACCAAAAGATCAGTGGGAAAAAATCAGAGTCCAGAAGAAGACTCACCTTTGAAATAAGTTCTTTATATATTATATAGGACACAAAAGTACCTACAAAAGGATAATGCAAAACTTAACTTTTTAATTTCCATTTTATCAAAAGACACCTTTAATTACTTGTAGTCAAGCTACAGGGTAGAAGAACATATTATGGAGGCTCCTGGGTGGCTCAGACATTTAAGTATCTGACTCTTGATTTCTGCTCAGGTCATGATCTCACGTTTCTGAGTCGAGCCCCATGTCAGGCTCTAGGCTAATAGTGCAGAGTCTGCTGTGGATTTTCTCTCCCTCACTCTCTGCCCCTCCCCTGCCCATGTTTGCTCTCTCTCTCTGTCTCTAAAAATAAATAAATAGACTAAAAAAATTAAAAAAGGATGTATTAGATATGAAAGTCTTATATCCAGCATATATATAAAGAATATCTGCAGGGCCCCTGGGTGGCTCAGGCAGTCCAGCTCCAGCTCAGGTCACAATCTCCGGGCTCATGAGTTCAAGCCTCACATCAGGCTCTCAGCTGTCAGCGTTGAAGCACACTTCAGATCCTCTGTCTCCCTCTCTCTGCCCCTCCCTGCTAGCACTCTCTCTTTCTCTGTCTCAAAAATAATAAACATTAAAAAAAAAGAATATCTGCAAATCAGTATATGAAACAACCCATATGAAAAATAAGTAAGACATTAGAACAGGCATTTTAGGGGCACCTGAGTGGCTCAATTGGCTAAGCAGCCTACTTCAGTTCAGGTCATGATCTCATGGTTAGTGAATTCGAGCCCTGTGTCAGGCTCTGTGCTGACAGCTCAGAGCATGGAGCCTGCTTCAGATTCTGTGTTTCTGTCTCTTTCTCTCCCTCCTCTTCTCACATTCTGTCTTTCTCTCTCTCAAAAATAAATGTAAAAACATTAAAAAACATTTTTTAATAAAAATTTTAAAAAAGAACAGACATTTTACACATGTACATACAAAAAGGATATCCCAACTGCCAAAAATATAAGAAACGTCTATAATTTCCTTAGTAATCAGGGAAATACAAATTAAATTAAATGCAAATTAAAGCTACAGTTAAATACCACTAGATTTTTTCCAGAATAGCTAAAATTAAAAATACTGACAATCTCAAATATGGGTGAAAATGTGGAACAACAGGTATTCTCCTTCACTATTAAGATGAAAACTAGTAAATTGTCCATAAAAAGAATACGGAGTTAACATGTTTTCATATCAATTCAAACAACATTGTATCTTAACTGTCCTTCAGAGTTGGTATCATTTTTAGTCTACAAATAAGAAAAGTGAGGCTCAGGAAAGTCAAAGATCTTTAATAAATCTATAAATCTACTAAGTGGAAATGCCAGCATCTAAATCATGTCTTTCCAACTCTTCATGTTCTTTTCAGAGCATCTGTAAAAGCATCCTTTTTATATGCTATCCTCTTTTTAAATATATATATATACACATATATATATAAATTTTTTCTATTTACAAATTAAGAAATGTTACTCAAATTGTATTACTTGATGCCTTTTGCTTCTTACCCAGAGGTAAAGCAATGGAATTTAGGAAGTAGAAATGTGAAAGAAGTTCATTTGTTTGCTATCTTGCTCTCTATCCTAGTTGGTTTATTTAAATTTGTTTTAACTTTAGTGAACATTACTGTACTAATCTGTTTACACATTTGTCTCTCACTATTAGATTCTAGTATTTTTGAGGGCAAGCTCTTATCTTTATGTCTTTATTATTCCCAGTGTATCACACATATATGTCTGTTGAATGAATGAATGAGCTTATATATTCAACATCTTGACTCAGTAGGTAAGTTCCCATTCTAACCCTTTTTAAAGGGTTTTTTAGAAAACCTTTNATTTATTTTTGAGAGAGAGACATGTGAGCAGGGGAGGGGCAGAGAGAGGGAGACACAGAATCCGAAGCAGGAGCCAGGCTCCCAGGTGTCAGCACAGAGCCCAAGCAGGGCTCGAACCCACACACTGCCAGATCATGACCTGAGTCAAAGTTGGACACCTAACCGACTGAGTCAACCAGACTCCCCTAAAAATACTTTTATCTTATAGAGGAAGGGTTGCTAAAAATGGTCCTTTTCAGGTGTCAAGTCACTAGGTATGCCACTGTATCCATCTTCTCAGTTTAACTCAAAACAAATAAAACAATGATCAGTCGTTTTAGCTCAACTCTGTTTTTAAAAATTATA
The DNA here is from genome assembly GCF_008692635.1 of Crocuta crocuta. Classification (NCBI taxonomy): domain Eukaryota; kingdom Metazoa; phylum Chordata; class Mammalia; order Carnivora; family Hyaenidae; genus Crocuta; species Crocuta crocuta. Next base: position 1,426,123 of record NW_027531012.1, on the reverse strand, counting down.
CCAAAAAGCAATTGTTTTTAATAAGGCAGTCTCTTAATAATCAAGAAATAGGGGTGCTTGGGTGGCCTAGTCGGTTCAGTGTCTGACTCTTGATTTCAGCTCGGATCATGATCTCACAGTTTTATGAGTTTGAGCCCCACATTGGACTCTCCGCACTGACTGTGCAGAGCCTGCTTGGGATTCTCCCTCTCTCCCTCTTTCTGCCTCTTCTTCACTCATGCTCTCTCTAACTAAATAAACTAACTGGAAAAAAAAGAAAGAACTACCCTTAAATATAGCTCTCTCATATACCATAGCTTTGGGTTAAATATATATACTTATGTATAATTATTAANAGATCATGACCTGAGCAAAAGTCGGACGCTTAACTGACTAAGCCACCCAGGCGCCCCTAGAAAACCTTTTAAAGAAACCCTGAAATTACTGTGCTACCTTCCAACAGAATTAAAGCCAAATCACATTTGTTTGTTTGTTTTGATGGTGGTGGGGGGCAGAGAGAAGGGAGAGAATCCCAAGCATGCTCAGTGTTGTGAGCACAGAGCCCAGAGTGAGCCTCCATCTCAAGAACCATGAGATCATGACCTGAGCTGAAATCAAGAGTCAGATGCTCAACCAACTGAGCCACCTAGGAGCCCCAAAGCCAAATCACATTCTGAAAGATAAAAGATTCTACCTTATTTTTTCATTTGATATAATTCACTTCCTGTGTCTCACTTCACACACTTCTCAAGTTTCACAAACTATATCCAGAGAATAAGGCTCTCTTTGCTGATAGTATTGTTTTCTTCTCTCTGTGTGTACTTAATCACGAACATCTCTCTCAGAATTGTGTTCAGTATATGAACATCCCTGTTGTACATTTGTATTCAGATGTCAACTTCTTTGGAATCCAAGAGAAATTTTATTTAATAATCTGTTTTATAGAATAAAAATCTAAAGGTATGAATCTTGCAGTATAGTAACGGAAAGTATACCCTTTTGAAAAGGATCATGATGGCTTAGGCAGAATCTAAGAAGTTTAGTGAAAGAATGATATACAAGCCTACAAGCTGCTAAATAATGTGATGGAGTTAATTTTGGCTAAAGACTTGCTCATTTGAATGTACAGTTTTAATCTAAAAATTGTTCTAAAAATACACATTATTTTAAAACTAATACAGAATGCCACCTACCTGAATGACACGTGGACTGCTATATTTGTTTGCATGTTTTAAGGGAAAAAAAGAACATTAAAGTATGTTAATATAATTATATTGTGCCCAAAATATCTGACTATATACTTTAGGCCAAGTTCATAGTCTTTGTTGCAAAATATTAATGACTGATACATATGTATTAATATTATGACTATAATGAGAATAGCTAATGATAGTGATATACTGATAATGCCCATGTTTACATTTTATCTTTTTATTTTATTTTTTTTAAGTTTTTTAATGTTTATTTATTTTTGAGACAGAGACAGAGCATGAGCGGTGGAGCGGCAGAGAGAGAGAGAGAGAGAGAGAGACAGGATCAGAAATAGGCTCCAGGCTCCAGGCTCCAAGCTGTCAGCCCAGAGCCCAATGCGGGGCTCAAACCCACAAACCGTGAGATCATGACCTGAGCTGAAGTCAGACGCTTAACCGACTGAGCTACCCAGGCATCCCACATTTTATCTTTTTAAAACCAATAACCCTCTGAGTTATAAATACTATCATCACCCATTTTACAGATAAGGAAACTGAAGCACAGATAATAAATATTTGTTCGATGTCACACAACTGGTAAGTGATAGAGCTAGTACATAAATCTAAATGATCTGGTTCCAGAACCCTTGCTCCTCACAGTCGTGGTATAGTATCTTGTAAACATAAAGAACACCTATATAAGAAAAGTTACTTTGTGCAGGATTTACTTTAGCTAAATTTTGCAAGAGTATTCATCATTCAAAATTAGAAAATCTCTAATCTCAGAATTAAAAATTGAAAAGCATTAGTGTTACTGATGATTACAGAGGGTCGGAGGTCAAATAAAGGCCAAATATTTAGGGAAAACTATGGGGGCACCTGGGTGGTTCAGTCGGTTGAGCATCAGATTGTTGATTTCAGCTCAGGTCATGTTCCCAGGATTGTAGGATTGAGCCCTGTGTCAGGCTTCGCACTGAGCATGGAGCCTGCTTAAAATTCTTTCTCTCTTCATCTGCCCCTCTTCCCTACTCATGCACACTCTCTCCAAAATAAAAAAAGAAAGCAAGAAAAATTATGTTCTGGTGAAGTCTTAGATCTCAGATATATAGCGTAAAATGGTTTGACATACTGCTTAATGACTATTAGCAAAAATGACCTGTGTGATTTGTGATTTGGTTTTTTAGAAATGACTCTAAGAACCTTAAATATAAGTTAAGTCTGCTCTGATTTATATAGACTTTTTACTCCTGCATTCAATAACCTTTGGCAGTTTTGTAGGGCATTATGAAATTTGAAATAATTATGAAAATGACACCTTAAAAATGCCAGCAGAAATTCTGCACTTACCTTGATTGTGTCTGGTGACAGAAAAAAATCCACAAAGAATGAAATTCATGAGTTCGTTCCTATAACAGAGCTCTTGTTATACTTCACATCTGTTTGGTGTCCCAATTAACCTTCCTTTTTGACTCTATTTATTGTTAATTAATATGTGTCCTTTCATAGTGAAATGTTTTAAATTTAGATCATATGAATTTAGAATTCATTATAATTCAGAGACTGAACCAAAGACTACCTTTGGCATAAGTACAGAGAGAGTGGAAAGCTTAGCTAAACAATTTGACCCACACCCAACCAGCATCTGCAGTTTTTGTTACCTAATTTGCAAAATCCATGCAGCTTATTCCATTCACAAAGCTGTAGAGTAATAGAAAGCTTTTTCCATTTTCCAGCAAAATACTGGACAGGCAGCAACATGTTTATAAAAACAAAGCAGCTTTATGCCAGTTCATTGAGATTCTCCAGCTTCTCACTGTCAAGGGTCTCTGGACCGTTGAAGGCTTGCCTAGACATCCTTGCTCAGGTCCATCTGGAACTACAATTCCTCTGTGGTTCCAAATAGCAAAACTGAGTATTTCAGAAATGTTTTCTGTAATCTTTGTTTTATTTGTCTCATGCACCCTGTGCTAGAATCTTTATTCATCTGTATCCATTTACTAGTAACATGGTTTTTCTCAGTAGATAAAGTAGTTTGTCTTCTGGTCTTGAACTGGCTGAAAAGGTCCAGGGAGGGATCTCCTCCACCCCAGTCCTGTCCATCTGCTTACTATATTCCATGGCCACGTGTCCTGGACTTCTCATCTCCCATAGCTGATGTGGCCACTCTACACTTCCAAGAACTTACATAATGCTAAATCTTAGAACATTTGCAAGTTGTCAGGAAACATGTACCCACCCACAAGTAATTATCTTTTTTCCCTTTTTTTCTCCTCCTCTTTTTCTTCCTTTTAAAACTTATTTCAGTTGAATTGGGGAAAGTCTCCAAAAATTTTTTCACGACTTGAATTTTAGGGTGATGAAGGGAAGTGCTAAATACAATTTAAAAAGTAATGTTCTGTTGGGATGCCTAGGTGGCTCAGTTGGTTAATCACCCCACTTTGGCTCAAGTCATGAATTCAAGCCCCACTTTGGGCTCTGTGCTGACAGCTCAGAGCCTGGAGCCTGCTTTGGATTTTGTGTCTACCTCTCTTTCTTCCTATTCCACCCTCATGTTCTGTCTCTCTCTCTCTCTCTAAAATAAATAAACATTAAAAAAATTTTAAAGCAATTGTTCTGTTAACAAACTCATTTTATTTTTTGAGCCATTTGTGGTCATTTTAACAGGGAGTGAAATAATCAGAGCTAGGTTTTTAAGAATATTAATCTGAATACTATGTTTTGGATGGATTAAAGAGAGAAGAAAACAAGGTCATGAAAACCAGCGGTAAGATCAGTCTGGGCGAGGAAGCAATGAAATCCTAAACTAAGGAAGTAGTATTGGAAATGAATAGGAAGAAAAAAATTATTTAGTAGAATTGTCAGGACGTAGCAACTGAGTAAGGTTGGGGGAGAAGGATAATCAAAGGCAACTGAGGTTTCAGGTTTCCTGTTTCCCACTCTTAGTGCTAATACTATTATGGAAATGTGAAACAACAGAAGAATTTCTCTTCTGCAATTAGTGGACTAGTGAAATATCCAAGAAGAGGTATTTAACCAGACAACCTGGTTATGAGATTCAATAGTCTTTTAATGATAGTCTGTGAAAATGGATGGAATTTATTTTTTTTATTCAAAAAAATGTTTATTGTTAGAGAGAGAACGAGTGAGCACGCGCACAAGCAGGGAAGGGGCAGAGAGAGAGAGAGAGAGGGAGACACAGAATCCAAAGCAGGCTCCCGGCTGTGAACTGTCAGCACAGATCTTGACACAGGACTCAAACCCACAAACTGTATGATCATGACCTGAACCCAAGTCAGACTTTCAACTGACTGAACCACCTAGGTGCTCCCCAAAATGGATGGAATTTCTATGTGAGAGTATGTGATATAGAAAATAAGAGTTGCATGGGATTTTAAAATACACCCACATATACACACACACTCACTGGAAAAAAAAAAGTATTGAGAAAGAAAAGTATATAAGGAAGGAGCAGTCATGGAAGCAGGAGGGCACCCACGAGAGTACACAATCACAGAAAGCTGGGGAGGAGAGTTTCATGCAGGTTTATCTATTTGGAATTCATTGAGCCTCTAGGATAAGGAGATTAGTGTTTTGTTTTGTTTTTTAATCAAATGTGGTAAGTTTTCAGTCATTTATTTTCACATATTTTTTCCACATCCTTATCCTCCTTTCCTTGGTTAACTCCCATTAAATGGATCTGTTGTTCTATAGCCTATGTTCAGCTTGGATCATTTCTACTGACCTGTCTTCCAGATCATTGATTTTTAACTCTGTAATCTTGAATCTGATATTGAATCCTTCTAGTAAATGTTTCATTTTGATTTTCAAATCTAGAATATGCATTTCATTCTTTTTTTAAATTTCTACCACCTTACTGAGGTTTTCTATTTGTTGATTCATTGCTGTAATACTTTCCTTTATTTCTTTTTTTTTTTTTCCCTAGGAGAGAGAGAGAGACAGTGTGAGCAGGGGAGGGTCAGAGAGAGAGGGAGTCACAGACTCTGAAACAGGCTCCAGGCTCTAAGCTGGCAGTTAGCACAGAGCCTGACGCGGGGCTCGAACCCACGAACCGCAAGACCGTGACCCAAGCGAAAGTCGGATGCTTAACCGACCAAGCCACCTAGGCGCCCCACTTTCCTTTATTTCTTAAAGCATGGTTTACTTCAGTTCTTTGAACTAGATAGCTGATTTTAAAAATAAGTGCTTTGTATTTTTTTGTCTACAAAATCCACCTTTTGGGTTTTGGGGACAACCAGAGACTTTTTTTATAAACCAGAGACTGTTTATATTGACTGTTTTATTTTCTGAATATTGGTCATATGTTCTTGTTTCTTTGCATACTTCATAATTATTTAGTTGAAACTAGGCATATTAAACAGCATATTGTCTAGATTCATTATTTTATTTATTTACTTATATATTTATTGTTTACTTTAGAAGGTTATTGTTGCTGTTGATTCTTTTATTAGTTTAGTAACTTGCTTGAACTAAATTTATGTAATTTTTCTCCCTTACCTTTTGCACGTGCTAATGTCTCCAGATAAGCATATATATCTGTATATTACATATGTCATATACGTGTATATCTATTTTTTAACTGAGTAGAGCTTTATTTATATACATATATACATTATATTTGTATACATAGACACACATATACATGTAAATATAGTATATCTACACACACACACATACACACACAGTTGTTTTTATTTCTAAGTCCAGTTTCCCTGTATCTGCATGACTTAGTGATTTGACAGGTTGTGCTCAACATCTTGAGCCAGTAAGGTCTCTGTCCTCTGCCAATGGATCTTTGTGGGAGTAGGGGACCTCACTGAAAGTTCAGGCTAATTTTAGGGGCACCTGGGTGGCTCAGTTGGTGAAGTGTCTGACTTCAACTCAGGCCATGATCTCATAGTTCATGAGTTTGAGTATGGCATCAGGCTCTCTGCTGTCAGCACAAAGCCTGCTTTAGATCCTCTATGCCCTTTACCCTCTTGCATGCACACCTGTATTCTCTCTCTCTCTCTCTCTCTCTCTCAAAAAAAAAAAAAAAAAGTTCAGGCTATTTTCAAGTCTGCTCCAGCTTCAGCTTTTACTTTCCTATCTCCTTCTCCTATCTCCTCTGTGCATGTACACAGCTCCAGGGCTAGCCAGGAACGGGTAACTAGCTTGTGCCCTCCCTTGTCTCCACGTATACACAGACAGGAATATGCCTCAACGATGACCACAGCCTCGGACTAGTAGAGCTGTTGGCTCTCTCTGTTCACCCACCCAAGAGATCATTACTTTCGCTAATAATACTCTTGGGAGTGGTTGTCTCCCACCACTCCAAATTGAGTGAACTCATGCTTACCATGACAGAGAAGTTGCCAGTGCTTATGGCTTACCCAGCCTCTACAAAACCTCTATCCTCACTGAGGAGGCATCAGGGGATGGAAAGAAGTTCCAGGCCAGAATGCCACATGCTCTTTATTACTCAAAATTCAGCAGTTTATCAAGCCTAAACACTTCTCAAAATGTTGTATGCCTTTGGTCGATTTTCAGAGTGCTGACATGACGGGTTTTGTCAATTTTATCTAATGTTATAATTGTGCATTAGAAAGAAGTTTTATACTTTACTTTCAAGTTTTATATTTTACTTTTTCTCTATTTCAAAGTGATTTCTGTGTCTTAAAGGAATAAGATAATAAGAAAAGTGCAAAGTGATCAGGCCATTTTAGATGCCTTGATAAAAACTATTGAAGAGGATATGGCTGAGGAATAGTTTGGCAGGTCAATGTAGTACCATTCTACATTATTCCAAGATCTACTTACTTCCTCACAGAATGGAAGCCTTCTGCTCTCTAACTCAGAACTCTTTCTTCACAGAAAGGCACCTGCACCTCTCCTTTTTGTATCATAAAAGCTTATGCCAGAGGACTCTGGATAAACCAATCTGCAAATCACATTTTGAGCTTCTATTCAAATTTCCTTAGGGACAAACTCCTGACACATTGTTTACTCTCAGAGGATGCAAAAAATCTAGTCAGGCATTGTGTTATGTTCAATTGGTAGCTACATTATTTAAAACTATTCCTTAAAGAGCAAAGTTTATGGCTCTCTAAGTATCAGGCAGGTCTTCACTGTTGTGATGGTATTCTCAAAAAGGAGTTATGTTTCAAACATGTATTTCCACTAAACATGTACACTGCATGTACACATGTAATCTGCTTCCAAGTAGGGGGAAAAAAACTAGAGCAATATTTGGGTATTTTTGTATGAAGTTATACATGATGAAGATAGATTTTCATTGTGAAATTGTTTCCCCGGCATATCTTCCTTTCAGAAAACGAAGTCTTGAAAGTCACTTTGTTTCATGAAATATTCCAGTCTCTGTTCTGCATGGTATTATTTTACACAGAGTTTACAGTCTTAGAAAAGAATGTTTGTTCATTTGGTAAAAGCTACTGAAACTGGCTAGTATTATTGATACTATAGTTTGTTTTTATACTGAGATTAATAGAAAATTTGTCGTGATTGAGCTCAAAGTTAGTTTCCTAACTTTCTCTTTCTTCAAAATACTCAACACCATTAATAACTTTCCTACAGCAGAGATATGAATGTTTTTCCTCTTGCTGAATCCTCAGTCTCATGAATCCACAGTCTCAGAATGCTTATTTTAACAGAACAGTCATCTGATCTCAGTTTGGCTATCCCATACCCAGATCTCCTGGCAGCCACAGAGTAACCCTTGCTGGTACCCGAGAGAGAAAACAAAGGGTCTGTTTGAGTACGGTAGAAGATAAAAAATTAACCTCGTACTTCATTTCACATCTTAAAACTGTTGTTTTTTACTTAGGAAAATGTATTAATAAATTAGTAACTTTACTGATATTTAAATTCTTAAGAAGTATTTTTGTAGCTGATCACATTATATTCTTATTGGCTGTATCACAACTATATTCTATATTTTATAGTGGTGTTTGTTATTTATTAATAACTCATTATTTTACCTCATAAAATAGCTCTCTATATACTGAAGTTTTGAATAACATTCCATAAAGAGAGGGGAAAAATAAGGATTATTGACCATCTTGGAGTATTTTTCATGAATCCAGTGTCCTCAAGTATGTAATTTTAGAAACTCAAGTTATCAGTTTAATTCAAATGATGTCTTTTCTGATTAGAATAGTATTCTCTATCATTCAGTGTATTCCAACTCTAATTTTAGGGCATTTAGGAATATGAGTTTGTAATCAGAAAGCTCCCTGGTGAGCTATGAATGAAGACAAAAATCTTGAATTTTCATCTCAACTCTGGTGAAACCTGGAGAAACTCTGTCTCTCATAGTTTATAATATATGCTTCTAGTGGCTTCAGTTCTCCTATTCAGAGTGATACTTTTTAGTTAATGAGAACTTTAAGTCCATCATTAAACCTTTACTAACTGTCTGTAACCTCCTTGGTTACACTTAGTGTCCATGAGACTATAACCAAAGAGATTTCATTCCAATCTCTCTTTTCGTCTAGGAAAAATTAGTTAAAATCCCCAGACCTCAGTTCTGTCCTTAAATATGTAAAATGAAAGGGTTAAACTAGATGTCCAGACATAACATTTTATGATTGTAGGTGTTTATACATTCTTGGGATCAGTATCCGTACATAGTGGTGACTTACTGAATGTTATGTTGAGCAAATCTACTATTATCTATCTATCTATATGTAGCTTCCCTGGCACAACCAACCCATTCAGACTTAGCTTATCCCGTTTCTATAGCTAAAGATCAGTTCAACTAAAATGACCAGTCAGAGCCATTTCTTCTCTCAATCACAAGGACTCCCCAGACACAGCACTATTTCAAATGATGAAGTACCTGCCCTAGAAAAATCTCTCAATATGGTACTGAATTGGCATGTATCATTGATCCTAATTTCTAGACCCTGCACAGAGGTAACTGTGTTTGGAATGGTTGTTCTTAAAAGTCAAAAGACTTAACATCCACAGAGTTAGCATTAAGTAGGGCAGAGGTCAGTAGCTCTTGAACTGGGTGGTAAATATCAAAGAATTGAGAAATATAAAGCAGGAACTTTGGGATATTTTGAGGAGTGCGCGTCAAACCACCACAGCCTCAGATGTTGTGCTAAAGAAGTAAGAGGGCCAAGAAGCAAAACATTAGTCAGGTCTGGGACTCCACTCATTCCGAAAATATGCTTGGCAGAGAAATTACTACCTGTTTTGCAACATAGCCTTAGGGCAAGTCTGGGCAAGCTTTGGGTGGGCAAAAAATTGGCTTCCCAAAACTGACCTGGTTTGCCAAGCCAACCCACATACATGCCTCACACATGGAATCTTCCTTTTCCCCTCCTTTCTTTCCTCTTTTCCTACCCCTTCCTTTCTTCCTTCCTTTCTCACATCATGCCTCTCTTTCTCCTCCTCCAACTTTCTCCTCCCTCTCCTCCTGCTGGCCTCCTCCTCACAGCCTCTGTCTGTTCCTCTCTCTTTCTTTTTCAGAATGATTTGTGAAAATGTGGAATGTGTTTGTCAGACAACTGCATCAGGGACAGTTAAACATAAGCCAGAGACAGGAGTTTTGTGGTCATCATAAGTGCTTGGGCTTCCCTACCAGCTCATTTGTTTATGTCAGCTAAGTACTAAAATCAAGCTCTTTACTAATTTATAGATCAAATACACATATGAGTAAATGTGCATGTATGTGTGTACCTAGAAGTATATATGTATGTGAGTCTGAGTTTGTATAAACACTGATGGATGTTTTTCCAAATGAACTGATGATGACCTCTAATTTGTGGTTTAACAGAAGGAACTTTATGTCCTACTTTTCCTCTGGAGAAATTAAAAGACTACTAAGGGTGGTGGTGGGGCAGAATTGTGCATATTTGTGTATGAGTATGGGAGTGTTAGGTAATATTGGGTGGAAAATTTGGGGATCTTTTCCTTTGTAGTATTCCAAAGAAATCTGTTTATGTCATGGATGGTTACTGGGAATAAATATCTTTCTTCATGAAAGCCTTCTTAATTTCCAGATAATCTTATTCATGTTTATTTATAAATAGACTTTGCTTCATCAGTAATTGCTACCTTTGAGCATTTACTCTGTCTGGCATTGTCTAACACTTTACATTCTTCGTGTTTAATCCTCGTAACCTTGAAAGATATGCATTAATGTCCCTAAGAAAGATGAGATTTAGGGAGGCTAAGCAATTTTCCTGAGGTTATGGAGCAAATAAGTTGTTCAGCTGTTACTTGAACATAGATCTCTCTCTACCCACAGAACAGCTACCATTGTGACATACAGATAGGGGCCTTATTTGCTGAGAGCTTGTCTGTAAAGAAGACTGCTTTTGGTCAATTTTAAGCTAATGTAAAATAAGTTGATAATTACTATTTTAAGTGATTATCTTATAGTCAGTCTAAAGATACTCATATGCCATGTATAAAAATTCTTAGAAAAGATTTTAGAGTAGCTGTAAGCAGGCTTCAGATGTGGAATCATAATGGTTATCTGCTTTCAAAGAGTGACATAGTATCATTTTCTAGACTTAAGATAGCTTTCAAATAATACACATACCTGAAGCAATATTTCCTGATATATATCCCTCTTAAAGAGAATGAAGATAATATTTAGTGCAGGCTACACAGGAATAGAGAGAGACTCTTTCCTCATATTTGTCTTTGATACGTGAGGCAAGGATTGGGGGACTCATAGAGTAAATATTGACCCAAAATACATAAATTTAATGGTCAAAATCCCTTTTTAAAAATATGTTTAAGGTTAGAAAATATTTTATTTCCAACCAATAAATAAATGTTTATTTCCTGAAAGCCTATTCTTAAAGCTATATGCTATTTAGGTCTTAGACCACACAAACCTGTTGTAGACCTTACAGCCACTCTAGGGATTGGCCATTATTCTCAAATCAGGCTCTTTTGGTTGCAAGAAACAGAGTTCCTCTTCTCATAATGTCTCAAAAGTGGTAAGTTATTTTAAGGGTGGATGGAGAATTTATAGAATAAGGGAGCCAAGAAACTCATGGTATTGCTGTACAATAAAACCTTACAAGAACTTCAGTTAGAACTCGGTCAGAATGGGAAGTAGTTCAAGAAACTCACTCCTTCCACTCAGGAAAGGATGATATTTTTCTGGCATTAACTTTTCTTTAAATGTTTGGTGGCATTAACCACTGAAACCAACTGGTCCTGGTATATTCTTCACTGAGGGGATTTTGATTGCTGATTTAAACTCCTTACTCATTATTGGTTTGTTCAGATTTTCTATTTCTTCATGATTCAGTTTTGGTAGGTTGTAAGTTTCTAGGAATTTATCCATTTCTTCTAAGTCATGCAATTTGTTGGCCTATAATTGTTCATGGTTGTCTTATCATCCTATATATATTGCTGTGGTGTCAGTTGTAATATCTCCTATTTCATTTCCAACTTTGAGTTCTCTCACCTTCTCCCACCCCCTCCATCCCCCCTCCCAGTTTAGTCTAGTTTGCCAGACTGGTTTCTTAGTCTAGTTCTTAGTTTGTCATTTTCATCTTTTTGTAAAACCATTCATTGTCATTGATCTTTTCTATTGTCTTTCTGATCTCTATTTCATTTCTTTCTGCTCTTTGTTATTTCCTCCCTTCTGCTAATTTAGGGCTTTGCTTTGCTTTTTCTAGTCCTTGAAGTGTAAAGTTAGCTTGTTTATTTAGGATCTCTCTTTTTTCTTAATGTAGGTTTAAACTACTTTTGCAGCATCCCATAGGTTTCACATAGATGTGTAGTGTTTTCATTTTCATTTGTTTCAAGATATTTTTTGATTTCTCTTTTGATTTCTTCTTTGACTCATTGGTTGTTCATGATTGTGTTGTTTAATTTCTATAAACTTAAGAATTTTTCAACTTTTTTCCTGTTATTCATTTCTAGTTTTCAACCATTATTGTTGGAAAAGATACTTGGTGTGATTTTAGATTTCTGAAAGTCGCTAAGACTTGTTTTCTGACTTATCATATAACCTATCCTGGAGGATCTTCTGTGTGTACTTCAGTAGAATATGTTTTCTGATGCTGTTGGATGGAGTATGCTATATATATTAGGTCTATTTGGCCTAAAGTATGGGTCTAGTCTAAGTTTTTGTTGTTGATTTTCCATCTGATAATTACCTATTGTTGAAAGTGGGGTATTAACGTCCCCTAATATTGTATTATTGTCTATCCTTCCTTCAATCTGTTAGTATTTGCTTAATATATATAAGTGCTTGAATGTTGGATACTTATATATTAATGATTGTTATATCTTCTTGATGAATTGACCCCTTTATCATTATATAATGATCTTCTCTGTCTCCTGTTCCTATTTTTGGCTTAAAGTCTATCTTGTCTGATATAAGTATATATACTCCTGCTTTGTTTTGGTTTTCATTTGCATGAAATACTTCCTTCTGTCCCTTCACTTTGAATCTAATGTGTTCTGAAAGCTGAAGTGAGTCTCTTGTAGGCAGCAAATAATTGGCTTTTGTTGCTTTTATCCATCCAGACTCCATATGCCTTGTGTGGTTTTTTGTTTTTGTTTTTTTACTTTTTATTATTGAAATATAGCTGACATGCCTCAGTAGGTCTTTTGATTGGATAACTCAATCCATATATTTAGAATAATTGATAGGTAAGGACTTACTAATGCCATCTTACTGTTTTCTGGTGTTTTGTAGTTCCCTTGTTCCTTTCTTCTTCTCTTGCTGCGTTCCTTTGTCAAGTGATGATTTATCATAATGGTATGCTTTGATTCTCTTCTTACCTTTTATGAATCTACTGTAAGTTTTTACTTTGTGATTAACATAAAGTCTACATAAAACATCTTGTAGATAGGGGGGCTCAGTTGATTAAGGGTTCAACTTTAGCTCAGGTCATGATCTCACAGTTCGTGAGTTTGAGCTCTGCATTGGGCTCTGTGCTGACAGCTCAGAGCCTGGAGCCTGCTTCAGATTCTGTTTCCATCTCTCTTTCCCCCTTCCCCACTCATAGTCTGTCTCTGTCTCTGTCTCTGTCTCTGTTTCTCTCTCTCCTTCCCCTCTCTCTCAAAAATAAACATTAAGAAAAGTTTTTAAAAATTTTAAATCTTGTAGATAAAACAGTCTATTTTATGCTGATAGCAACTTAACTTTGATTGCATACCACAACTATACCCATTTACTGTCTTTCTTGTATGTTTTAGTTGTTATAATTTACCTCTTTTTATTTTATTTTTTAGTTTTTAAATGTTTATTTATTTTTGAGAAAGAAAGTTTGCATGAACAAGGTAGGGACAGAGAGAGGGGCACAGAGGGTCGGAAGTAGGCTCTGCACTGCCAGCACAGAGCCTGATGTGGGGCTTGATATCTTGAACTGTGAGATCATGACCTGAGCCAAAGTCAGATGCTTACCTGACTGAGCCACTCAGGCACCCTACCTCTTTTTATATTGTGTATCTACTTCTTTCACCATTTTTCTTAAATGGTGATGAACTTCCTCAGCTTTTGTTTGTTAGGGAAAGTCTTTATCTCACCTTTATTTCTGAAGTTCAGTTTCACCAGATAAAGTAAAGCATTCTTGTTGGCAGTTTCTTTCTTTTAGCACTTGGAATATATTAGTCCATTCTCACCTGGCCGGCAAAATCTCTACTGAGAAATCTGCTGATAGCTTTCCCTTGTATGAGATAAATTACTTTTCTCTTGATTTCGTTAGAATTCTTTACTTGTCTTTGATTTTAGACAGTTTTATTATAATGTGCCTTGGAGAATATTGTTTAGGATTTAAAGTTTTGAGATGACCTATTAGCTTCATGAACTTGGATGTGCAAATCTTTCCCCAGGTTTGGGATGTTCTCAGCCATTATTCCTTTAAATAAGCTCTCTTGCTCCCTGTCTTCTTCTGGGACTCCAATGATGCAAACATTGTTTTTGGAATCGTCTCTATAAGGCCCATAGCCTTTCTTCTTTTTTTTTTTCTTTTTTCTTTTTCTTCTCTCATTAGATCATTTCATTGATCTGTTTTGTAGATCATTGATTCATTTTCTTGGTCAACTTTGCTGCTGAAGCTCTCTTCAGTGCAGTCACTGTATTCTTCAGCTCTAAAATTTCTTCTTCTTTTTTTAACGTTTTTTATCTCTTTTTTGAACTTTTCATATTGTTCTTGTATTATTTCCTGATATTATTAAACTAGGAAAATTCTGATAAATTAAATCAGGAAAATCCTGATGTTATTAAATCTGATATTCTCTTGTAGCTCTCTGAGCATCTTAAGGACAATTATTTTAAATTTTTTGTTGGGAAATCCCTGGACATCCATTTTTGGGGAGCCAGTTACTAAGGGTTTTACTGTATTCCCTGAGTGGAATCATTTGTCCCTGATTCTTTGTGATCTCTGTACCCTTGTGTAGGTGTCTATGCATTTGAAGAAATAGTGACTTCTTCTGTGGGGAAATAGTTTCAAGAATTCCCTATGCTTACATAAATGGGTTAAAAAAAACTTAGGGTGGAAAGCTGTCACCACTGGGCAAAAGCGCCCAAGGTTAGTTAGTGAGATGGTGTAATGGGATCACGAGTAACTTGTTATATCACCTGCAGGAAACTTCTCTCCATCTGGAGCCAATATACTTTGATCACTTCAAACTCCAGACCCTGTGCTTCTTACACACACACGTTAATGATTATCTGATTGTTTTCTTCATTTTCACCACATGCGTAAGATCTTGAGCGCTCAGTAAATACAGAGATGAAACCCCTGTTTGGGACTCTTGCCTCCTCCCAGATATTAGCCCTCTCTTGTATTCAATTCTGCATTCTTTCTCTTGCTGGACAAGAGAGAACTCCAGACTCCTTGTCTGTAACACTCTTCCAGGTATTATGGACTGACTTCATTAAGGGAAGACTTTCACCTGTGGGTGGGGCACACTGGAGCATACTGTGATCCCAGGTCTGCTGGTACTGAGCACCGAGTTTTGGGTGCGATGTAGCACCCCTGTGGCATGTGGCATGTGGTACCACTATGTTGGGGCTGGGAGGCACATGATGTCTCTGGCTCAGGCTACTGGGGTCCACAGTACTGACAAATGTATAATGCTTAGTGAGCACAGCAGGGGTCCGTGGTGGCTACAAAGGCTGTTGGGTTCTCAGTGGCTTCCAGATCCAGTGGCTAGGGAGCAGGGCAGGCAGCAGGCAGACTGGAGCTGGTGATCTGCATATAGTCTGCTATAGGGGGCAGCTGCAGGTGCCTGTGTAGTGGTAGGATTTGGTTGCAGACATAGTTGGGGGCTGGTAGGGGACAGGCAGCATTGGCTGGGGCATCTGCAGGGGCTATTTTCTTGGCATGCTCTCCAGTGGTTGCACAATCACCCCCTATGCTTGAGCCTGCAGGGGAGGCGGATAAGGGGGATGAGTCAGGGGCATACAGGTGCATAGCTGGAGGGACCAGCTGCAGGAAACACAGTGGTGAAGCTAGGACAAAAGACAAGGCCTGAAGTGGGCCCACAAGCAGGTGTGGAGGCCCTAGCTGTCAGTTTATCCTTCTGTGGCTCCAGGAGGTCTCCCTCGGCATGCACCCTGCAGTTGAGGTCAGGGACAGTTGTTAGGCCTTTGGGTGCAAGTGCACAGTTAGAGCGACTAACTGTGAATGTGCACATGGCAGTGGGGGTCAGCTGTGGGGGTTTGTGCTGGTGTCTTGCACTTTTGCAGCTGTAGAGGCCTGGGCTGGTTGCTGGTGTAGTTTCAGTCTCTGATGGGGGTATGGCAGGGGAAGGATGAGAGCAGAGGGTCTCGGGTGGCTGGCATCAATAAATGAGAATCCTGTGGGGTGAGAGCTGGCAAAATCTGCAGGGTTTCTGTTGCACCTGTGCTGGCCATCCATTTATCCAGTAGCAAAATCTGCTGCATTTGTCTGCAGATCAGGTCCCTGTGAACTGTGACTGCTCCTGTTGCATTGCTGCTAATGGTAGCACCTGCTTTCCTTCTTCATTCCTAGCTATCTCTCTCTCAGCTCTGCTGGTCTGGGTGGGGTGAAACCAAAGCAGGGTCTTCATGTAGTGTCCCAAATGACTGGGTGAGCTGGTTGCTCCCCCACTAGCCCTTTCCTGACAAAGAGAACTCTTTCTACCTGGGAAGTTTCCTCTTGGTTCTTGAACAGTGCTGGCTGGTGGATGGGATGATGCAGGAAAAATGAAGCTGTGTTCATTCTCTTCTTATGAATATGCAGGTTTTCTGTTCCACTATGTTGCTAAAGTTTCTTAAATGAACTCCAGAGCTCTCCTAGAACTCATTTTGTTTGTAGATAGCTGTCTAATTGTTGATCTTTGTTGGGGGTGAGAAGGCGGGGAGGAGGAGGCTGGGCTCTCCTATGTCACCATTTTGGTCTCATCTGTTCTTTTTTGGCTGGTAGTTACAACCCTTCTCCTCCAGTTAAGCCACAAATACTCTCATCTACATTTAAGACCCCTTTCTTTTCCCTTTGGGATAACATTGGCTAGAGCTCAGTCAACCAGCTCATTTCAATGTATCTGTTTTTTGAAAATTCCCTAAGTCGCCTCTTTTGTCAATGCTTAAATGATTATGGGAGTCTAGAAGGGAGACTTCTTTTTTTTAATTTTTTGAGAGAGAGAGAGAGACAGAGACAGAGACAGAGTGTGAGCGGGCTAGGGACAGAGAGAGAGGGAGACACAGAATCCAAAGCAGGCTCCAGGCTCCTAGCCATCAACACAGAGCCTGACACGGGGCTCAAATCCCATGAACTGTGAGATCATGACCTCAGCTCAAGTAGGACGCCTAAGCGACTGAGCCACCCAGGCGCCCCTAGAAGGAAGACTTCTAATACATACACCTATTTTTTTTCATGTCAGTAAAATGAAAGTATTATGGGACTCTGATAAGTTTTCTCAACTGCTCGGTTACCACTCAACTAAAGACATCTAGAGGGTGAGAATCGGTCCCAGATTGAGGGCAACTAGTGTCCACAGAAATGTTAAATGGGCTCAAAAACAGTTATGTAGTTGCAGCTGTAGCTCCATCAAGTCACCAGCTGGACACACCCTGCAGAGTAGAATCTGGGTTTTTTGTTTTGCAACATCAGCTCATTGTTCTTTAGTACATTTTAACTTGAAAATGTTTGACAACCTTTAATAATTAAAAGCACTCTATGCTATCAAGGTTAGTGTTGAAATCTTCCAGCCCACTGAATAGACAGATAGTAGTCCTTTGATAACTATCTGAAGCATCTCTGGAGAGGACGATAACCACATGACCACTGCTTCCTTTATTCCACCAACCTCTGAACAGCATGAGTCTTCGTTCAGTCAGTAAGGACATTTTTAAACACTACCTTGCAGACTGGCATGAACTGGCTGCGCGTCAGATTTATCTGGGGAGATTCTTCTAAGATATGACTCATGTTCAAGGAAGAGGGTGGACTCAGAAATATTTTTTTAGGTTCCTCCAGTAATGTTGGTGAATAGCCAGGCTTTGGAACCATGGTCCAGAGCATCAAGCAGACCCAGGAGCTCCTGCTCGTATCTTGTGAACTTGACACTACTGTCTAGAGTAGTGATGTCCAGGATGGTAGACGGTAGCCACTAGCTATGTATGGCCTTTGAGCACTTGAAGTGCGTGTGGTACTTGAGACTTCAAAGACATTTAAAAACTATTTATTTATTTATTTAGACAGACAGACAGAAACAGAGAGAGGGCGAGAGAATGAGCAGGGAAGGGGCAGAGACAGAGGGAGAGACAGAATCTTAAGCAGGCTCCTCACTGTCAGTGCAGAGCCTGACTTGAGGCTCAGTCTCACAAACTGCAAGATAATTACCTGAACTGACATCAAGAGTTGGATGCTTAACTAATGGAGCCACCCAGGGGCCCCTAAAGACAAGTTGACATAGCAATATTTTGAACATATTGGGTCATGCCAAAATTTTATAAAGCCTCATTTCTCCTGTTCCCATGTGTTTGTTTATTTATTATTTATTGTATATAGACGGCATCACCAAAGTGTCATGATTTTTCTTTTCTCGAAGATTTTACTTAAGTAATCTCTATACCCTATGTGGGACTCAAACTTACAACCCCAAGATCAAGAGTCCCATGCTTTACTGACTGAACCAGCCAGGCACCCTCCCTTTTGTGTATTTTATTTTAATTCATTTAATGTTTGTTTTTGATATACAGATAAAGAGTGTGAGCAGGGGAGGGATAGAGAGAGAAAGGGAGACACAGAGTATGAAGCAGGCTCCAGGCTCCAACCTGTCAGCACAGAGCCTGATGCAGGGTTGGACACATGAACTATGAAATCATGACGTGAGCCCAAGTTGGACGCTTAACCAACTGAGCCACCCAGGTGTCCCCCGCTTTTGCATATTTTAGTGGAGCTACTAACCTTTCAAAATTACATATGTGGCCTGCATTATATTTCTGCTGGATAGTTCTGATCTGGAAGCCGTTTGTTCCATGGCTCAGGAATTTTGAGTCATAAAATTCTAAAGTTCAAGGACTCTTATAGATGATACAACCCTTTCATTTCCTAAATGAGGATCCTGGCACCCAGGTGGGTGGAGTGACTTATTTAGGTCACCTGAATTGATGGTAGAGCCAGGATATTACTCAATCTTATATACCTGTATGCCTATCCAGTGCTAACTGCTCTCTCCCCTGCTGCCTGTGTTTGGCTGCAGTAGGTATACTAAGTGCTTCAGGGTTCCTACAAGTCTGGGGCATAGAAAGTTTCACCATCCACAGCTCCTATTGGAGTCTCTGCTGTAGGCTCCTGTCTGCATAGCTAGTCCTTCTAAAATTCATTACTATAAACAGCCACATTATGGCCTTAAGTTACTGTCTCCCCTTTTCACCACCTCACATTAATTTCTAGTTTTGACTACACAGAGCTATGGTTTTAGTGAGGTCTTGGTATTTTTCCAAAGCATGGCTCAAAAAACTAACAAACAAACAAAACCTGTCTAGCTAATGAAGAAGTGTGAACTTTAGAAATTCCTTAATAATGTTTTCCCCCAATGTCTGTTACATCCTGGTTTTCTCTGGCATCCACAAAACAGTGTTCCTTCTCTTCCCTTCTCGGGTACTAGTTTGCTCTTCAGAAGGGTCAAGTGCTGATGGGTGGTGAGCCACTCCCTGGCTCTCACCCTTTAGACATAAAAACAAGTTGTTTTTTTACATGGCATCAGCAGAGACTTGCTGATGACTTTTAGACTTTTCTAAAAACCAAAAAATATTTTTTTCCTTTTCTCTCCTCCTTTAATAAACTATCTGGGAATTTTAAGAAAATAATATTATTGGTAACATCCATAATATTTCTTTTTTTTAATTTTTTTTAATGTTTTTTATTTATTTCTAGGAGAGAGAGAGAGAGACAGCGTGAGCAGGAGAGGGTCAGAGAGAGAAGGAGTCACAGACTCCGAAACAGGCTCCAGGCTCTGAGCTGGCAGTAAGCACAGAGCCCGACGCGGGGCTCAAACCCAGAACCGTGAGATCATGACCTAAGCGAAAGTCGGAAGCTTAACCGACTAAGCCACCCAGGCGCCCCGCATCCATAATATTTCTAGAATCCTCCCTGCACCTCCATAGGAATGTTTGCTGCTACAGTGGTACATTCCAGGGACCTACTTCCCTGGATGTTTCCAGGTCTGTTAAGATCCATGTATATACGTGTCCAAAATGTATAAAAAAAATTTATGTGTGTCAAGGTCAGTGAAGATGAAAAGAAATACCTGGCTGGTAGCTTTGCATTTTGATATATATCCTTCTGGATCCCTTAGAATCCAGAATTAAGCTTAGCTGTCAAGTATAGAATTTATAGAGTAATTAACCCAAGTCACTGATTAAAATGCCCCACATAAATAAGAATATGTGAATGAATCTGGTTATGGGATTTCTCAGGCCTAGGTCATAAAATTCTTCCAGGCTTCAGTACTTTTTCTGTCTAGTTGAATTCTTGCCTCTGGAAGAAGGCATGCAAGTTTTCCTTGACTGACTCCAAAGTCCTGCCTGTATCCAATGTAGCAAAAATTTCTGATCATGACCCCCTTTCTCTCATCCTGTATGGAGTCTTTTACTGCTGCTGATTCTTTCTTACCATAAAGATATTTTTACTCCATGAAAAGAATGAAAATAATAATCAATAGATGACATTTTTTTTTTAATTTCTTAAAATGTTTTATTTATTTCAAGAGAGAGGGGGATACAGAATCTGAAGCAGCCTCCAGGCTCTGAGCTAGCTGTCAGCACAGAGCCTGATGTGGGGCTCAAACCCCCAAACCATGAGATCATGACCTGAGCTGAAGTCGGACGCTTAACCGACTGAGCCACCCAGGCACCCCTAGATGACATGTTCAGAGATCACAATATCATCACCATCCACAACAGCAGACTGCAGCCTATTGTGGCATGTATACTACCATACAATTATTTATAAATGGAGGAGGTGAGAAGAGGTGGTTTTTTTTTTCAATGTTTGTTTATTTTTGAAGGAGAGAGAGACAGAGCATGAGCAGGGGAGGATCAGATAGAGAGTGAGATACAGAATCTGAAGCAAGTTCCAGACTCTGAGCTAGTTGTCAGCACAGAGTCCAATGTGGGGCTCAAACTCAGGAGCTGTGAGATCATGACCAGAGCCAAAGTTAGACGCTTAACCGACTGAGCCACCCAGGCGCCCCCGAGTTTTTAAGTCTCTAGCTTTGTCAAGGGGAAGAGCTATTCTTTAATTACTAAAAACCTGAGATATGGTGGGTGTCTGGGATGGGCTGTCTTTGGAAGTACCCTTCCCAGTGGCAAGAACTGATGACTCATAATCATCCAGGTGGATCTTCTCTTTTTTTTTTAAATTTTTTTAAATGTTTTATTTATTTCTGAGAGAGAGACAGGGTGAACAGGGGAGGGTCAGAAAGAGAGGGGACACAGAATCCGAAATAGGCTCCAGGCTCTGAGCTGGCTATCAGCACAGAGCCTGATGTGGGGCTCGAACCCACGAACCACGAGATCATGACCTGAGCTGAAGTCAGTCGTTTAACTGACTGAGCCACTCAGGCACCCCAAGATCTTCTCATTTGATGAACTAATGATTTCTAGGCTGTGCCTTACAGGTCTAACTCTTGCACAATTTATTGGTGTGTCTCACAAACACATAATCTTCCTGTTAGAAGATCTATGTGGCCCTTGGGAAAATTTTAAAGGTTACATATTACTTTAAGCCTTACCTATTTACCACCGTTTCCTTCTCCTCCCACCAGTATGAGTAGGCTGCTAACTGCCACACAATATTTATTTTTAAGCAAATTTGTCTTCTTGTTTGAGTAAAGCATTAAGGTATCTTCCTATGTGTGTATTAGCCAGATTTACTGGAGTTAGAAAGAATTCAGAAGACTTTGTTTCAGTTTCATATTTCTTAGAGTTCTGTACTCTTAAACTCTAAAAATAAACATGAAAGATATTTTCTTCACATACAGCATAAGCCCAGTGCAGTGTTTTTAAGCTACAAGTTGCAATCTATTTAGTGAGTCTTGAAATCTGTTTAATCAACCAGAATCTCCGTTTTTAAATGTAATACACTAAAATAAAAAATGTATAGAAATATTGGTTTCTAGACCTTTTTTATACATATCTATTTATATATCTTTATCATCTGTCTATCATCTGTTGCCTATCATCTGTATATCCATATTAATTTTTAGTTTTTTAAAAAAGCACCTGGGTAGCTCAGTTGGTTGAGTGCCTGACTTTGGCTCACATCATGATCTCCCAGTGCAGGAGTTGGAGCCCCACATCAGGCTCGCTGCTGTCAGCCTGTCAGCACAGAGCCTGCTTCAGATCCTCTGTCTCCCTCTCTGCCCCTCCCCTGCTTGCACCCCCCCCCAAAAAAAAAAAAAAAGCTTGAAGAGGTGTGCCTGGGTAGCTCAGTCAGTTAAGCATTCGACTCTTGGTTTCAGCTCAGGTCATGATCTCCCAGTTTGTGAGTTCAAGCCCTACATCTGGCTCTGTGCTGACAGTAGAGAGCCCACTTGGGATTCTCTCTCTCTCTCTCTCTCTCTCTCTGCCTCTCTTCCATTTGCATGCGTGCTTTCTCTCTCTCTCTCAAAATAATTAAAGAAACTTAAAAAAAATTGAAGAAAGTCTGCCTTAGGGGAACTATCAGAAGTAGATTATTAGACTTCCTAACAGTCTTAGGATTTCTTGGTAGATCGACTAGGGAACACTTCCTGTAAGTTTACTAGTGCAATACATCCCTCTTTTACAACCTCTTCCTCCCACAACTCCTATATTGGTGTTTTGCCTTTTAAAGCTATGGGTAGAGACATAAAAAAAGGAGGTGATAATGAGTTTTAGAGACATTTTGATAAATTATCAGAGGCCTTTGCCTGAATGGCTCCAAGTTCCCTGGGCCAAACCTGGCTGATGTTTCTCCTCGCTGATGCCATCCAGCAGAAGAGGCAAATAGAATGTCAGCTCCTCAAAAGGCTTGCCTTGATGGGAATAGACTGTCAATGGTGCATTAAATGAAAAATGTTGTAGAAAAGTTTGGGCACCTGTTCGGATACTGTGTTTCATGTATTATAACTTAAGCATGTGCTTGGAGATCAGTAGCCAATGAGACTTGTTTATACTTCTTAGCAGTAGGACTACCAAACCATTAACCAAAATTTAAAGTGAAAACTTTATAATGATATATAAAAGCAGAAGGAGAAGGTATCATGAGAAATATTGCTTCGCTATACAGTTCTGACACTTCATTCACCCACTCAGGATATAGAATGTGGTACTTTTTAAAGTGTTGATCCAGAATAATTGAGCTGTCATTTGCCATCTCAATATCAAAGCAACAAAAATCACCTACAAATATGGAGGCCAAAAATTATTTACATATTCTGATTTATCCTTCACTACATCTATTCTGCTTATTTGGAAAAGAAAGACATATTCTGCTTCAGTTTCTGGTAAAGCTGGCAATTAAGACTTGCTTATGAGTTTCTGAACTAAGAAGATACATATAGTTCTAACTGATAATACTTCTTGCAAAAAAACCAAATTTTTTGTTTAGAATGGTATTTTAACAATTTCCTCACTGAATGTGAACAGTGTATTTTGCTTAGCTTTCTAGTAATAAAATGCAATTTAAAAAATCTGTTGTTATCATTGTTTATGGATTTCAGTA
Source organism: Crocuta crocuta (assembly GCF_008692635.1). Classification (NCBI taxonomy): domain Eukaryota; kingdom Metazoa; phylum Chordata; class Mammalia; order Carnivora; family Hyaenidae; genus Crocuta; species Crocuta crocuta. The sequence goes on along the minus strand of NW_027531012.1, from coordinate 1,402,791 downwards.
GTTGTAAGCCATCATGATCAAATTTGAATATATCTTCCTATTTATAATTTTAGCTTGGCTACTATAGTCATAGGTTTTGTTTCCTATATGTAGTAAATACTATTTTCTTATTAGTGGTGTTCAGAAGCTTCTTAGCTTTCAGAGAATGACATCTGATAGATCAAGGACATGTAAAAGTTAGTACTATCCTTTTACACTCAAATAGAAACTGTGATACAGATCTTTCATTTCAATACAGTGTATATAATAGGTGATGTGGTTAAGTGGAAACCGCTGGTAGTTTTGCAATATTATTCCAAACTAGAATTCTATAATATTTCCTTTTCCCTTCAAGCATTTGTTAATCTCAGCTCGTCTGTGGTTCTAAGTGTTGATATAGCTTGCTTTCCTCATAAAATGATATCTTTGACTTGTGAAGCAAGATCTCTTAGGTTAAAGTTTGTGAGGCCGTGGTCATTCTTAGAGCATCCAACAAAAGCAAAATTCATGTGGCAGTGTTGTTTTCAAACAACTCCCTACCAAATTATATATTACTTAAAAACTTGCTTATAGAGAAGTAATATTATCCGGTATCTGCATATGGAAAGAAAGTTACAGCTTGACATGTACTCTAGCATTTCATTTATAATTTCCTTCATAATGTTTACTTACTGAAAGATGCAGAAAGTCTTTGAAAGCTAATTTTTGAAGGACTTGTAAACGGAGGTGACACCATTAGCCACCTTCCAATAGAGTATGGATTTTAGAGGAGATGTATCAATTTGATGTTAACTCTCCAGTTGCTTTGTGACCACCAGTATGGATAGTTAACTCGTTCATATGTTTGAAAATGTTGCCATTGGGGTGCCTGAGTGGCTCAGTCAGTTAAGCGTCTGGGTTAATTGTCTGTCTCCACTCTCAGGTCATGATCTCATGGTTAGTGAAAATGTAGAGCCTGCCTGGGATTCTCTCTGTGTGCCCCTTCTCACTCATGCACGTATTCTCTCCCAAAATAAATAAATAAACATTAAATAAGAAAGAAAATGTTGCTACCTTAGCCTTATCAGAACAGAATTCTAATTAAGCCAACTGCTCAAATATTGTTTTTTTTATGTTTATTTTTGAGAGAGAGAGAGCAAGAAAGAGAAAGTGAGTGAGCAAGAGTGGGGAAGGAGCAGAGACAGAAACAGAATCTGAAGCAGGCTCTAGGCTCTGAGCTGTCAGCATGGAGCCTGATGCGAAGCTCAAACTCATGAACTGTGAGACCATGACCTGAGCTGAAATCAGATGCTTAACTGACTGAGCCACCCAGGTGCCCCTCAAATACTAGCATTACTAACTCTCCCGTTAAACCCTAGAATTATTAAGGAGATTGTTAGTTTTCATTCGTTAGTGACTTGTCCCTCTCTGAGGAGTTTGATGTTTTTAACTGTTTCATGTGCCTGGAAGAGAAAAGAAAAAAATATCAAGGGGTTGTGTTTTCTACTTTTATGTGTTAACTTTTGTGCTGACATTATTAAATTCACTGGCTAGACCTCTGGCAATTTGAGATATTTTAAATTTTCATTTGTATACAACTATTATTATAAGTTTGTGGGTAAGTGGAATCTACAGTTTTAGCCATTTTTGTCCTTGTATCAAAAGAGATTTTAAAATTATATAACTTGGAACATAAGCTTTAATACTAAGAAATATTCATAGTTCCTTTATTTATATGGTTGAATGATCTTTGTGAGATTTACAAAATACAGTAAAGCCTTGGTTTGCATGCATAATTTGTTCCAGAAACATGCTTGTAATCCAAAGCACTTGTATTTCAAAGCGAATTTCTCCATAAAAATAATGGAAACTCAGATGATTTGTTCCACAGCCCAAAATGTTCATATAAAAATGATTATAATACTGTTATATAATACAAAATAATAAAGAAAATACAAAAGAAAAAGAAAAATAAACGAATTAACCTGAATTACCTTTGAAAACCTTCATGGCTGGCCTGAGGGAGACGAGAGAGAGGAGGGTTATTGTGTAGGACGATTTTCACTATCACCAGCAGCATCACTGCTATCTTTTGGCTCAATGGCATCTTTTTCTTTTCATGCAGCTTTAACAAGGAACCTATCCAATGACCTAGATGAAGCAAAGCATTCCTAAGCTTATTCTTCTATGGAAAAGCAAAGGACTGCCTCTTTCTTTTGCTGTTTAAAACTCTTTGAAGTGGCAAAAAATACACTAGTGCCAGTTGTGGGCACCTTCCAATGTTCTGAAAAATCGCTGATTTCTGCCAAACACCAGGGCCTGAGAATGAGCATCCAAGCATGAAAAACGATCACCCACAATCCCAGAGAGAGAGAGAGAGAGAGAACCATTGCTCAGTTGTGATCATGTGAGGTTCAGCGTCGTGTACTACTCGTATTGCAAGACATCACTCATTTATCAAGTTAAAATTTATTAAAAATGTTTGCTTGCCTTGCAGAACAAGTTACTCACAATCCAAGGTTTTACTATAATCATATTATGTTTGTCATTTAGAATTACCCCAGACTCTAAATTTGTAAGATTCTTTTAAAATACCTTTCCAAACCCTCATTTAGTTTTAGATAGTGGAAAGACACTGACCATCAAATAAATGTTTACTTTTTATGAAGAAAAAAGGACCATGTATCTAGCAAATGTACCCTCAAAATAGCAATCCTCAAAAAAAAATCCCCCTCTAATGCACTACATCAGGTGATTAATGAAATGGGATTAACAAATGTGTTTGTATCTGAAACTACATAATAGAGCTATCCTATCACTTTCTTTCTGATGTACATTATCTAGATTGTGTATATTACATTATATAAATAAATAAATAAATAAATAAATATGTATATATATAATTATATTAAATCCATACTCTTTTGGGACTGAAAGACCCTTAGAGATCTTCTACACTAGGGCTTCTTAGCTTGGATTCTCCTGTAGAGCTTTAAAACTTGCTTCGTATGAGCATCCAATAACAAGTGGAAATCTCTGGAATTGGACCCCAGGCATCAAAGGTTTTAAAAATCCGTAGGTGATTTAATGTACATCCTAGTGTAACAATAAGTGACCTAGGTCAGTGAGCTCAAATTTGACTGTGCATGAGAACCACTTGTAGAATTTTTTACAACATGGATTCTTGGTTCTTGCTCCCTGAGAAGCTAATTCAATACTTCTGGGCTTGGGTCTGTATGTTTTCAAAACCCAAGTGATAAGGACTGAACTGAAACCTCCTTCCCAAACCCCTCCAATTCATATGTTAAAGTACTAACCTCCAATGTGACTGTATTTGGAACTAGGGCTTTCAGGAGGTAAAATTATATGAGGTCATAAAGGTGGGGTTGTAATCCCATAGGACTGGTGGCCTTAGAAGAAGAAGAGAGAAAGATCTCTTTCTACACATGCCTGCCCCAAGGAAAGGCCACATGAGGACACAGTGAGAAAACCGAAAGAGAGCTCCCTCAGAAACTGAATTTGCCAGCACCTTGATCTTGGGCTTTCTAGCGTCCACAACTGTGAGAAATAAATTTCTCTTGTTTAAGACACACAGTTGATGGTATTCTGTTGTGGCAGCCCAAACTGACTAATACACCAAGTAATGCTGATGCTGGTGGTCCCTAGACCACATTTTGAGTACTACTAGCCTAAACCACGTCCCTCAGGAATTCTGTTTCAATTTGTCTGCGGGTAGTGCTGGACATCATTATTTTTTTAAAGTTTCCTGGGTGATTCTGATGTATAACCAGGACTGAGAACCACTGATCAAGGCCAATTGCTTTAATTTACAGCTAAAGGACACCGAGACTCAAAGAGATTAAGTGGTTTGCCCTAGTTATCATGTATCCTGTTGATGAATTTTCCAGATTTATAGAAGAAAAAATTTCTTCTGGGGTCATATGCTGGTATGTGAAACATTTAGTTCTAGAACTCAACACTCTTCATTTCCAGCATTGACCCGTTCATTTCCTCCCAAACAACTTTAATTTGTTTAATTGAGGTAGATTCACTTAAAGTGGCTTTTCCATTGTAGCACAATCCAAGAATGTTGTATTCTGTGTCCTGTGCTCCATAATAATTGCTATTTGTTGTCACATGCTTCATGACTGATCATAAAGTGTGTGTGTGTTATGTATACATATATGTGTATACATGTGCATACATGTGGCTGATCTTTACACTATAGTAGTAATGTGCCCACTATGAATAGAAACATTGCCATCTAGCATTATCCTTCTTATACAATAGGAAATGTAGAAAATTGATTCACACAATAAAAACATGAAAATTTGTTAAAACTTCTGAATGCTTTAAAATCCCAGGTATAATGAGGGATGACTCAAACTGTATTGAGGTAAAACTTTACTGAGGTAAACTTTATTGAGGATTTCACCTCAAGGACAGGAACTTGGTTAGGTAGTAATTGTGAAGTATGTGGTGATGAGCGTACTTTGCCCACATGTCAGTGGGAAATGTGACATAGATCATCTAGTTTAACAATGCTTAAATGAAGGGTGACATCCATTTACATTTTGAGTAGGCATTTGATTTTCTCCAAAAATAAAGCTTATTTTTCCTTATGCATTGACATTTTCTTAATGGAAAGAATGCAAATTCATATTTTTAAATAAGTTGCCACAGTTCATGTAGAATACAAGAACCTCAAAAGGAGAAGTTAGTTACACTTTCTTGGCCAGTAATGCAGCATAGAGAAGTGGGAAAAAGAACATGCAGCCAGGAACCAGGAGGCCTGACTTCTTTCCCCATCTCTACCAGTAATTAGCAGGAACTAGCAATCACCACCTCTGCTGACCTCAGTTTCTTTGGAAAATGAAAGGGTTGACATATGATTATTCCAAGTGTTCTTCTTTCTTGCATAGATGATGAGTGCTTCTAAGAAGTGCTGTTTCGCTGTTAGACTGTAGTTGGTTTTTTAAATTTTGCTGTTTCAGCATTTTGAAAAGACACCAGTATTTTCCATTTGGCCACGAAGAGCAAAAATGGCCACCCCAAAATGGCATTATTTATCAAAATCATGAAAACTAGAGCAGAGAGGAAACAATCTGTATTCTTTGGAGTTAGGTTAGAAAGAAGGTATAGAGGGGCGTCTGTGTGGCTCAGTCAGTTGAGCGTCCAACTTCGACTCAGGTCATGATCGCACAGTTCAGGGGTTCGAGCCCCACATCAGGCTGTGCGCTGACAGCTCAGAGCCTGGAGCCTGCTTCCGATTCTGTATGTCCCCCTCTCTCTGCCTCTCCCCTGCTCATGATCTGTCTCTCTCTGTCTCTCAAAAATAAATAAATGTTAAAAAAAAAAGAAAAAAAGGAAAAAGGTATAGAAAAATGTCATTGGGTTACGTACTTAGGTTTAACATCAACAAACTGGCAATTATTCCTATTACCCTAAATATCATCTAAAAGATACTATAAATGCAAAACAGCCAAGATTTTCTCTGCTTAATACAGTTCATCTCATTAGCAGAAGACAAAGTCCTGAATAGCCTAGCTGTTAAATGTTTCATTGGAATTTATTATTTTTAATAGTTGGGCAGCAGAAACTTGAAACATTAACTACAATCTGAAAACAACTAAACTAGTTCAGCCAATACTGAAATCAAGTATTACTTCCTCAAGCTGCATTTCCAACAACAGTACTTATAAATAAATATATTAGTGAACTGGTTATAAATAAAAAGCAATCTTCACAATATTTTATATAATTATTTAACCAGTACAAATGTGGTGAATTAACATCTAAATCTAATGCTTCCTTTGGTTCAAGTGCCCGTTTAGTAACACTTCTGCAGAATGGTGGTTCCCAAACTTTCTGTATATTGGAATCACAGAGCTTTAAACACCCCATTCAGTATGTTTTGATTAGTACAGGCTACAACCTGGGCACCAGAAGTTCTAAAAGCTCCCCAGATTGTTCTAAATGCTATGGGGCATTGGTTCTAACTTTGGCTGCACACTGGAACCATCTGGTATCTTTAATAGCATATGGGATGCTGAGGCTTCATTCTGGAAAGAATTAAATCAGGATTTCTGAGAGTGAGCCTGAGCATTGCTGTGGTTTAGGTACTCCCCCAGGTGATGCTAATATGAGGTTAGAAATACTACTACAGCACATTGCCAAGCAACTCCTTATCCTCCTGAATGCGTTAGCATAAAATCCCATAAGGCTAGGCTTCCAAAATAATGTAAATCTGGCATAATGTCAGCTACTTATAGTAGGCTGTGAATGGGGTGCATGAAGGGAGAACTTGGGTTATTTCTTGAAATAACACACTGTAATAGCACATGGACATTGGACAATCAGATTCCTGGGCTATGAACCTGTCCTCAGAACCTTCCTAAGGCAATTCTTCCTTAATTGCACTTTTCTAGAAGAAGCCAGAGTTTGGTAAAAAGAGGGGGATTAAGTACTGTCCAAGCACCTGCTATAAGAAATCACCAAATTAAATCAAGCCTCAATGAACATCTGTTTTCTAAACTCTTCAATAATGTTTACCATTCTATAAAGAATGAACTATAAAGTTCTCAAAAGCCATGTTTAAGAAAAATATTAAATGCTTAAACAACTTTTGGTTCTTTTCATGACTCAAAAAAAAAAACTGAATTTCAGTCATTCATGTGGCAAATATCAATAATCATTTGTTTAATTTCAGAGAATAGTGCTGTAACTTAGTAGGTGTATGAGACATCTTGGGTGGTTTAAAATAAATAAGTGATATAAAAATCATCTACCCAAGGTTGGTTGAGAATGGAGAAAAATTCACCTGAGGACATTCAAACCATAAGTGGGGTTTTAGATATGAAGTTAGTATAGGTCAAGTGATTTAGTGGAAAGAGCCCGGATTTGATACCAGAAAACTTAATCCTATGTGGTCTGAGCCATTTATATCTTGGGAAATTCACTTCAATTTTCTGAGCCTGTTTCCACTCAAACGGGCATAGTAATGCTGACATCACTGCCTGTGATGATAAAATGAGATACATATGGAAGTGCCTGGCATCTGGATCTGTTAGAAGATTGTGAAGCCAGGAGATATGTACCTGAAGAAGAATTATATATAAAAGCCTTAAATTGTGACTGAGGATGGAGAAGGTGCAACTCAGTTATGATTAATAACATAGGTAAACGTTTTCTTTTGTCTTAATGATGAAAACTAAGTTCAGGAAGCTTGAGTCATCTAGAGGTGAAGCAGTAGCAAGAGAACAATCTAGGTAATGAAGAGGGGCATGTCAGCACTGGACAAGTCAGGGAGGCTGCAGGCCTGGGTAAGAGGGGTTGGAGAAAACCTCTGGTGGATATCTGGCCAAGACTGAATGCTTAGAAATGGAAAACTGAAGACTATTACTAAGTGCTACTGAAGTGCAATCAGGCTGGAGCAAACCAAAAAGATCATACCTTTTCAGTGACTCAAGGATGAATCTTTTAGGTATAGGATTAGGCGGTTTTACAAATAGATTAATTTGCTTCAAGGAGGGAAAAAAAAGCATTTCAAGGATTGAGGCAATTGTACAGTCATGGACCAGCTGGCTGGTTAGTAAAGCCTAAAGGGCAAATTTGAGTTTAATGAATTAAGCAAGAGAACAGAAACCATGTACTTTGAACAGCCCTATAAAATTGGGGTCCATTAGGCTAGAGCCAAAAATAGATTAAGGACAAAAAAATATATAGCTTGTTTTGTTTATATATATTTTTTGTATTGTTCAGACAAAAAGAATATGGAAGGGATGCTCCTACTTGAGATAGATGACAAACAGAACTCATTCCTTTTTTCTTCTCTATCATGAAAAAAATAATCATTTAACTAAAAGAGTGAAATGAACATTGTAGGAGTTAGTTGAAAACTTAGGTGAAGCATTTGTGAGAAAATAACCTAGTTCTCTAAAGCTTAACTTCTCTTGTCTCCAAAAATTACATCTAAGCAAGGAGAGTTTGTAAATAAGGGCTTCCATCTCAAATCAGCACACAGAGAGATGATCAATAAAGGACCAGAAATGGAGAAGTAGAGTTCCAATTTTCAAAAAAGAACCCATGAGATTCCTGAAACCAAGACAAGGGACTTTTTACAGATCCTGAACAAAATTAATAAACCTATTCTTAAATGGTATCTGGGCACTTAGAAAAGGAAGAAATACAGAAGTTAACAAGAATTCACTAAGTAGTTGTTTCCTTTTTTCAATAATATTGCTACACTAGTAGAGCAAGGACATCTAATAGACAAAACACATCTGTTGTTTGAGCTGTATCTGGGTGGAAGAAATTGCTTTTTCTTAATCCCTTGGCGTGGGTAAGGATGGGTAACTTTTACTAATTTCCACAAAGACACCAGGCACACATGCACATTAGCTGCTGCTCTGGGACAAAAAAGAAAATAGTCTAATTAAGTAACACATGGATTCCCCATTGATGAGAATATTCATCAACAGCGCGCTGATTCAGTCAGTTGGCCTTGGAAAGTGCCTGGGACTGAGGACTTGAATGATGACATGGCATACAGACTGAATTTGTAGAAGGCAAAATTGGGAGGAAGAATTACTCAATTACACCAGTGATATTCAACATGTCAACAAGCTAAAAGAAGAGGCCTGACTTAGCACAATGAAACTTAATATAATCAATCACGTGTTAAGTGATGAACACCAGCAATAATGAGTATAGGTCAGGAAGGTGTGTTTCTGGGCAGTTGTGAAAAAGACTACTTCTTCAGCATTTTAGTAGATTATAATACAGGAGTCATCAGGGTAATACTGCTGCCATAATAGCCCACGGGATTTACTTGAGGAAATAACAGTAATTAGAAAAGCCATTAAACATCTTTTTACTCTGTGTTATTTGTGATGAAACCTTGAATTTATTATTGGGGTCACATTTTGAGAGGGACAATGGTAGAAGAAGCTGCCTTCCAAGCGCTTTTCAGAAAGGATGAGGAACAGCTGATGGAGTTGGTAGGTACCCAGGCAAACTGAAGCACTCTTCTGTAGAACTGAGGTGCCAGGCGCTTCCTGGAAGACACCAGAATTGCTGATCTTTGAGACTTGTATGGAAGAGGGGGTAGGGCTTTGCAAGAAGTAGATGTTATCCAGAATCAGATTCCAATCAATTGAAGGCAAAATTGGGAGTGAAGGGGAGCAAATGACGATGGGGACCGACACCTTTGAAGAGTTCTAAATCTTGGTTGCACATGATTACCTGGGAAGAGATTTTAAATGCTGATGGTTAGACAGTAGCCCTAGAGATTCTGATTTATTGGTTTGGTGTGGGGCCCTCGTTAAAAAGTATTTTTATCAATGCCCCTCTGCTGATTTGATGATCTAGGATGGACAAACACTGAGCTAGATGACTACTTTGTTGAGAAGTTAAATAAATCAAATCAGATGCGTTTTCTAAAGTGTTTCCCAAGTTTGAGAAGATCAGTGAAAATTAACTTCTGGATTACCTTTTACAGCTAGGCACTTTCACAATTAATCCTAATAATTGAATTAGTATATATAAATCCCTTAGCTCAGTGTCTGGCATGTAGTAACTTTCAAATATTAACTATTTTTATTGTATCCTCTGTATAACCATTCAATGGAGGGACTGTATTTCTAAGTTACAGATGAGGAAACTGAAGCTCTGCAGTTTTCTAAGGCCTCTAGTAGTAAATTGCAAAATAAGCATTTAAACCAGATTACAGCCAATTCTAAATAAGAAAGCCCTTTCTTCTCTGCCCCATCGGTCGGTCACTTTTAAACCTTTTGGAAGTTTATGCAAATCAGTGGTTTACCGGAGTGAACATTTAAAAATTTCCTCTTGACCTGTCGGGAAGGAATCTCTCTTAAAATGCGGTTTCTGAAAAAGAGAAGCATTCCACTATTGTGGCCTGGTGGAAACTGAAGGTCTTGTGAACCTGCGAGGACCCAGCAAATGGAGATGGCCCTTTAGAACTCAAAGCACTTGGAAACACACGTGAAGAAAAGCACTGCTGTCAGGTAAAACATCTCCAATTTTAATGAATCGGTAAACATCTGTCACTTTTGTACAGCTTGGCTCTGGTAGGTTTGATTACAAGCTAATACGTGGGCGGCGGGGAGCAACTTAGGCCTTAGGTCATTTAGGACACCTCCTTGGAGCCAGGTTAGACCGCGCTGCGTTCAGTGGCTACTTTAAGAAAACCGCGGACACTTCTCCAAGGGGGTCATGACTACCTCCACCTGAAAAACTCTGTTGGATGAGAGATCTCTTTTCTCTCTCCTACTCTCTCCCCCTCCTCCCCACGCGGGCCTGGGAGATTAGGAAAAAACTGCATACAACAAATGCTGTCCCTGACCCCTTTACCTTTGATAATTAAAATCCATGGAGTTTGCAGGACTTTTGGTTTTAGTGATCTTAAAGGGGATCCTTAGTGCATTTAAAGGGGAGAACTGCTTCTAAGTAGGTGATTTCCTCCCTTCTCTCTGAGAGTAAAACCAAATGCTGGAGGAAAGGAGGAGTAACTCTTGTGGAGAAGGGGAGGGGAGTGGGCAACAGCTCGGGTAGCGACGTTCTCAGCGTTTTCCTCGATTTCCTTCCCCGGCCTGGACGGAAGCATCAGCTCCTCCCCCTGGGCCTCCAAAAGTATCTTTCTGTTGGGGGCGATTCCAGAGTCGAACCCGAAACGTGTGGGCCGCTTAGAAACTAGAGCAAGTTGGAGCCAAAGAGGCCCGGCAAGGCAGGGGTGCGTGGAGTTGGGG
>NW_027531012.1:1376646-1391831 GCF_008692635.1 Crocuta crocuta | reverse complement strand
GGGTCTCGGGCGGGCCCCAGGGCCCCGGCGGGAGGCGGAAAGCCACGTCCCCTGCCCGACGCGGAGTGGCGCGGGCTGCGCGCCCGGGCCCCGCGCTTCTGGGCTGCTGGAGGGCGCGCGGAGCCGGAGCCGTGGGCATCTCGTGTCGGGGCGGCTCCTACCCCCTTCCCAGCCTTAGGGCACCCAGCACAGAGTCGGCGCGCGGTAAGGACCCCGAGATCGCTGTCGGTGCATCGGCGCCGCGGTTTCCCGGCCAGCCCACGGGGCTCCAGCTTCCCCCGACCGGCCGGCTAGCACAGCCTCGCGCCCTGCTTTCCCCGCGTGCCCTTCTGGTTGGAGAGGGGGTGGTGATGGTCGTGATGGTCGTGTGTGCGGACCCTGGCGTGCGGGCAGCCCCTCTGTGCGGCTGCGGAAGCCTGGGGAGCCCGTCCAGACCCCCCCCACCCCCCCAGAATGCTGGATTCCAGTGCCGCTTGGCTCCGCCGGACTGGGAGAAATTGTGGGTAAACCTCACTCGCAGGCAGCTCCTGGTGGTGGTGGGACGCTTGACTCACAGGCTGGGAAGCTCTAAGCAATGCCACATTGGGCTCGAGATCTGTCGAGGCTGGAATCGAAGCTAAGTTTGTGACCTGAGAACTTTGTCGTTTTCATCGCTCATTTGAGGCAGCAGCCTCCGCTTGGGCTGGCCGGCATTAAAGGTTGAAACCAAATCCACTGCTTAAAAGCAGGAGGTGAGCTTCATTTACCTGGAATTCCTTAGGTCAGGAAATGACACTTTTTAGTTTCCAAGGATCTTCGTGTAATAAAGTTCTTTACAATTTTTTTTGGTTAGTCATGGCTTAGTTAATGATACATTACATTTTAGAGTAGACTTTCTCACTTAGAAATAGTTTCAAAAACACTTTTTGCAGTATTTTTGACAGAATTTAATTTTTCAGGAGTCCCCTCTTCTTAAGGATTTTTTTTAAATTTCTTAATAAATGATAACCTCTGAAATGCTATCTGTGCAGTATTTGGTAGAATATTCAGACAGTACTCCCAAAATGGGATCACAAAAATGTAATGCTCATGGAAGAATAAAATACAGGGTTATCTGACCGTTTGTCATGTGTTAGCTTTTTTCTTTCAAGTTCACCATACAGGCACAGGTCCTTTTATGAAGTGTGTAGGTTAGATATGTTTTAGTAGAAACGGAGAAAAGATGAAATTTAATGCCTCCAACATCTAGTGACCCCTCTGTGTGAGTACAACAAAAAGTGCAAGGTGGTGTTGGTAACTGAGAGGTATATAGAGGTATATAAGAAACTGCCCTAATTCTCTTGACGCTGCCAACAGGGAAAGGGAGAAAACATAAAAGCACCTGAGAGTTTGAGCTTGGGCAGTGTCATTTTTCATTGATGAGTGTATCATGTGAGTATCAGATTCATCAATTTTTTGTTAATTAAATAAAAACTGGCCTGCAAAGTACATTTTTACATCCAGATTAATAACTATTGATAGTACAGTCACCAAGTAAAAGGGAATTCTCAAAAAAAGAATTTGGACAAAAAGGGAAATTTGTAACAAACACAGGATAGGCCTTTGCCACCATGAGGATTATTAGGCTTTTGCTGGTTCTGCTGGCTGAAAGCTGTTTAATGTTCCTCCCTCTGATTGGGGGCCTAGTGTGGGAAGACACCTGGTAAGAAGTCAGCTCCGTTGGCTACATGAGGTCAGGGCCATTATAGTGACTCACGTTTATGTGACCGTCTACCTTAGTATTTATACAGTTAATCCATAGGTTAGCGAATACAGGTTTTCAGTGAGATTTGTGGCCTGGCTAGTCCAGTATCTTTTTTTTTTTTTTAATGTTTTTTATTTATTTCTAGGAGAGAGAGAGAGAGAAACAGCGTGAGCAGGGGAGGGTCAGAGAGAGAGGGAGTCACAGACTGAAACAGGCTCCAGGCTCTGAGCTGGCAGTCAGCACAGAGCCCGACGCGGGGCTTGAACCCACGAACCGCGAGATCATGACCTAAGCGAAAGTCGGACGCTTAACCGACTAAGCCACCCAGGCGCCCCTGGCTAGTCCAGCATCTTGCAGTGCTGCCTGGAAGGGACATTGTGGTCATCCATGAAGTTCTTAACTTTACAGATGTCCTATCTTCCCCAGTGCTTGCTTTTGTCTGTTTTAATGAGAGAGAGAGAGAGAGAGAGTGCGAGGGAGCGCGAGAGCGCGCATGCTTGCCTTTGGGTGCGGGAGAGGAGCAGAGGGAAAGGGAGAATCCCAAGCAGGTTCCACACTCAGCACTGAGCCCTATGTAGGTCTTGATCCCACGACCCTGGGATCATGATCTGAGCCAAAATCAGGAGTTGGACAGTCAACTGAGACACCTAGGCACCCTCCCCTGCTGTGCTTCTTTTTAAAGATTATTTAATTTCTGAAAAAGTGTTTTGTATCATAGGTGAAATGATTTCTGCAATTACATAATAAAATATTTATATATATCTTAATGTGCTTTTTAATATTTTTTTGGTATTTATTTGTACTGCTTTGTAGCACACTGTGTTCTGTGAAAGAAATTATGTTATTCCCATTCAGTATTATGATTACAGCAAATGATTGGAGAGGAATAGAGGATAAAATATTTAAATTTGCGTTTCAATATATCAGTAATCAGTCTTTTCAAAGGGGGTAAAGAAACTAGTAAAAGACCAGCATTTCATCATTGCAGCATGTATGAAGTGCTACTTAACCATTAGCATGTTTGAGTCTAAAATATAAGAAGAATTCTTATTTTTTTTCAACCCTTCCTCCCCAGTAAAACAGAGAAATACTGTTATTGTCCTGGGATGTGTTTGTGGCAGGCCTTTGAGGAGGCAAAGAGCCTGTGGTAGAGAGAACACCCTCATGGTGGACACTGGTATTTCATTTACTGAAAGGGGCCGGACCTTGACCATTCTGAAGGAGTGGGTAGGGCAGGGCACTTGATGAAGTTCAGTGGGCATCAGCCTTATGAAGGAATGTGTCCAAGCAGAGGACAACAGAACGGTTCTTGTTACTGATGCCTTAGGGTTACTAATGTAATCTTGGAATTACATTATCTTCCCCTAACCGGGGGTCACCAAATTACCAGCAGATGTTGTGACAAAATGAAATTCTTTAAACCTAGAAGCAGTGCCCAACATGGCAATTAAGGCAGGTGTATAAGCCCAGAGGACCAAAAAGAGAAATTATCTTCCCATTTGGTGAGTTAGTAGTGGCAGAATAGGAAATAGAGATTAAAATCCCAGATTCCTGAGGCACTGATCCATGCATCCATTTGGGGACAGTGATAATTGGAAATGGATGAATTTCAAAAAGTCTTGCCAACTCTAATGGGCAATTCTAAGAGGAAGTTCCCTTTTAAAAATTAAACTCTGCATTAAGTGGATAATATCTTTAATTGAAATAATTATTCTTTGAAGAAAATCTTTGTTAGGGAATAAATTTAGTCCCACATTCTGACTCATCTAAACTTCGTGTTTAAGAGCATCTAGTCATGTATAGAAGATTGGTTTGGTTAGTTCTTGGTGGAGAAATGTTACAGAAAAGATTCAAACTAGTAGAAAGTATTAGGTCAAGAGGGGCCATTAGGATTAATAAATTCTTGTTTACAAATTCATATGTGTTTAGACAACTGAAAGAACAGAAAAATCCCTGGTGAATCATATGGCTATACTAATACTTGCATTTAAAAATTTCCTAGTACTTAAAATTTTTTTTCAAATCTAGTATTTTCTTTTTTTTAATTTTTTTTATAGTTTATTTATTTTTGAGACAGAGACCAAGCATGAGTAGGGGAGGGGCAGAGAGAGAGGGAGACACAGAATCTGAAACAGGCTCCAGGCTCTGAGCTGTCAGCACAGAGCCCGACATGGGGCTAGAACCCACGAACCGTGAGATCATGACGGGAGCCAAAGTTGGACGCTCAACCAACTGAGCCACCCAGGCGCCCCTCAAATCTAGTATTTTCATGGTTTAGCCTAGTGGAAGTGGAGAGTGATAGAGAGCAGGTGTCTTATCCTCATTTTAGGGGTGTGGAAATGGAAGTATTGTGAGGTTAAGAGACTGTCATTTTACAAGTAATTAGTGGCCTACCTTAAATACAAGAGGAACTTATGTTGCACATTTCATTCTACTTTACTCCTCCACGAGTCCAAGTTCATGTTATTAAAGACACTTACATTTCATTTTCCTACAGATCTAGTTTATCCCTTTTACTACTCACTACTATCCAGCGACTGTCAGCTCCTGTTGAATGCTTCAGTGCTTTCCAGACTTCGGTAAACTGGCTTTTTACAGACCCTCCTTCCTACAGCAACCTCCACTTCCACTCTGGGCCTTTTAAGGATTCTATTGTGGGAATGGAATTCTCTTCTAATTCCCAAATTCTTGCAGAGCCCTAGGCTCACCACTCAGTCCTCATTAGCTGACTTCAGGTCTTTGAGTGCTTTACCCTTGGTGTGGTTTGCTCCTGCCTCTCCAGACAAGCTCTAGCCTGTTGAGGGTGTGGAATCCAGATCCTCTTTCAGACACCTAGAAAAGTATAAACCTGCAGGAGGCAGAGTATTTGCTGAGCCTGGTGGAGATCACAAAGGAGAAAAGGGAATGATTTTAATTTGGCAAGAGAAGAAAAGAGAGTTGAAGCCATCTGTTTATTTCTTGAATAAAGTAGTTTGTTCAGTTCTTAATTCAGAATAACGCCGTGAGTTTTAACGTGTGTTAAGATTACCACTGGATTTCCTTCCTTGTTTCAACTTCCTTGAGATATTCTGTAAGCATGAACTTGGTATCATCAAATGTTAGTAAACAATTCCTGAAAGAACAGAATTTGCCTTTTCAGTAATATGTAGAAGCTATAACCGTACTGATAATAAGCGTAGTTTATTTTGACATTTTATATTTGGGAATGGTTATAACCATCAGATAAGTATGGTCCTGTTTTTAAAAAATAGAAGGCATATATGCAGTTAATTCTCAACATATATGTGACATATCTGCTTTGTACTAGACAGGGTCAGAGAGAGTTTGCAACAAAACGTATATGTCTGCATGCCAAAAAAATTTTTTTTTAGTTTATTATTAATCTTGAGAGAGAGAGAGAGAGAATGAGAACCAGTGGGGGAGGGGCAGAGAGCAGTAGGGAGGACAAAGGATCGAAGCAGGCTCCATGCTGACAGCAGAGAGCCTGATATGGGGCTCAAAGCCATGAACTGTGAGATCATGACCTAAACAGATGTCAGATGGGGCCACCCAGCCCCCCCCATTTTTTCATATTATTTATGGAATTAATAGTGCCTCTCTTTCCCCTAATTAATGTGAAAAAAATAGGATAAGTGTAGTAGGATTCCCTGTGTGTATTGAAATGATATACATTGCCCTTTTAGTAGATATTGAATAGGTCCGCAATCAGTTAAAGTGCTGTCATTGAAATCCTTCCATTTGAAATATTCACTGCATACACAGATGGCTTAGAGTTGTAAATTTGTATTTGTTGATTAAATCAATGCTTCTGCATTTTTCTCATGTGTAACAAACTTAGCTACTAAGCAATAAGCACTTAATGCATGCAGATGTTATACCACAACAAAGTTGAATCAGCATTTCATAACTCTTAAAAGGAATTTGTAAAGGAAATGGGTTTACCAAGCTTGTGGGTCTATAATATTTTTATTGATGAAGTACACAGGCCATATACTGGCTTTACTGTTGGAGTCTAACGGCTATTGCAAGAAAAATGGGGGTATTTGTTAGCAATTCATGAAGTGGGAGGTAAAATCATTAGGTTGGTTATATAAATTTTAGTGTAAAACATAGTAACCTCCACATTATGTTGTGAATCTAGCAGGAATTACTCATTTACAAAAGCAACAGACTACAGATTGACACTTTGATTTAGAATACTCCTTTTGGTGCCCGGGTGGCTCTGTCTGTAGAGGGTGTGACTCTTGATCTCAGGGTTGTGAATTCAAGCCCCACGTTGGATGTGGAGCCTACTTAAAATGAATTTGAAAAAATTAGAATACCCCTTTAGATTGAAGTATGGAAAGGGTTATTCATTGCTAAAGTTAGCTTGCATCCAGAAAGTTACGTCAGTGACAAGAAACTCAAGAATTGCATGATAAAAATCACCAAGTACTTTAAAAGTGTTCATGCCAAGGTGCGCTCAACACCCTGACACGGGGTAGAGCGGTAGTGAGGACCGGCTGGCTGCAGGACAACACTGCTTACCTTCTTCACAGTTCTGACTGTAATTCTTCTTGAACAGCACAGTGTTTACTGTTGGAGTCTACTGAGAATAGACTGTAATTTCAGATTTCTAGAATTCCACAAATTCTGGTGAAGAACTTTTCTTGCGGCCTTTGCTGTTTAATGATATCATTCTAGGAGGTACAAATGGGGCCTGACTCCCCAGCGAGCGGCTGGGGGGCCAGCTGCATGTGGGAATCACCTGCAGTGTTTACAGTCTCCCTGGGGGGAATGGGCCTGGCCGGAAGGAAAAAGTAGCCTGAAAGGGAATGTTGAACAGCTGTTTTCCATCTTCCCTGAAGAAAAAGAAGAGGAAACCGACTTACAGCAAGCATCAAGAGGGATTTATGCTAAATACAGGGAAGTTTTTCTGAATGTTTTAACCTTTAGAATGGCTTTCTGAAGGAGGCCTTTGGGGGTTTCTGTGTTTAGAAAGGTTTAGGTGAGGTTGTCCTAGAGGGATATTAGCTTTTGTCTTCTCAGGTTCTAATTTTATGAGTTTGGCTCATCTGGATATGAAAATCATAGGAATTAAAAAGGATTTAAGTATAGGAATATAGAAGAAATAGTTTTCGTGTTTGAAACACAAGTTGCCTTCATAGTTTCTACTTAGCATTTTTGTTTATTAGAACAAAGTATTTGCTCACTGGCTAAATATTGATCGTGTGTAAGAGTCCCTCAGCCTATTCAGTCACACATTATAATATCTGAAAATTCCCTTTTCTCTGCTTAATCTGTTCTCCCCCAAACAGGTCGCTTTTCTCCACACTTCTTTTTTAATCTAGAAAATCTTAAAAAAAAAAAAAAAAAAAGGTTTTGGCACCAGACTGTAGTATTCCATTTGGGCTTTTCAGTAATATCTTTTATGTTTTTTCTGCTCCTTTTTTATAGTATAACTAGACTGGCAGTAGTGGCCACAGGAACATATGGGGCATTCATCAGTTATGTGGTCAAAATACAGAGGTTGCCTATGTCAGAAAGAGTCTGGAAACTTCTCTCATTTACCAGATTTCTTATAACAGTATTTATGGTTAAAAATAATAATAATGGTATTTATAAAAACAGAATGTGAACTTTCTTTCATTTTTCTTTAGGAAGATAGAATCTCCAAGAGAATTGATTCTGTGATATCTGGCCAGTGGTTCTGTTTTTTCTCAATATTAAAATTAGGCAGTACTTAAGATGTAATTATCTTAAAGTCAGGTTCATTTGGATGCAACATTAGGTGTTGGAAAAAGCACTCTCAGCCATTATTGGGTCAGTGGGCAAGAAGTGGAACCCAGCAGTCAGTGTTTTAGGCAATTGGAATTAAGTGTTTCAACTTACTTTTATAGTCCATGGTTTTAAAGCAGTGTTGAAATGTTTTCACAATTACCTTTTTCAAAGGAAACTCTGATTCTTGGAAGCACTGAAAAACATACAGAGTGATCTTAAGTAAGAGTGTCTTTTGCTGGCCCATTTGGTGGTGAAGTTAGTTTCTTCTTTCCCTCCTTTATCTTTACTTTAAGTCTTCCACAAGTTAGAGCCTGTTTATTCTACTGAGAAACCCAGTAGAAGTAGAGAATAAAATAAGAATCAATCTGTTGCTTTTCTGCAATAGTACAATTTGTCCTTTCTTAAACATTAGTGTGAAATTTAGGGGCATCTGGTAGCTCAGTCGGTTAAGTGTCCAACTCGGCTCAGGTCATGATCTCGCGTTGGTGAGTTTGAGTCCCATGTCGGGCTCTGTGCTGACAGCTCAGAGCCTGGAGCCTGCTTCAGATTCTGTGTCTCCTCTTCTCTCTCTGCCCCTTTCCCGCTCTTTCACTCGCACTCTGTCTCTCTCTCTCTCTCTCTCTCTCAAAAATAAATAAGCATTAAAAATTGTTTTTAAACACTAGCATGAAATTTTAAGCTCCTCTGTTTCTTCTGAGGAAATCAGCCTTGTTCAGATTGGATTCATCACATGTTAACCATGCTTGTGGTTAACCATTCACTTCTACTTGTTGAATTTCATCTTTCAAGTTTCAGGTTAAGTTGGTCCACTTTCAGTATCTCTTTCTTGGGGAAGCAATGTGTATAGTATTTATACTACTAAATTGCCATAAAATGATAAATCCTGTGCTCAGAGAAGCTGAATGAGCTAGTAGCGTCAGTGTGGTTATATAACAGATCCCTCTTTGTGTGCCTACACCTTTTTTTCTTGTTGGTGAAGCCACTGAAGTTTGGTTCAGTGATTGCAAGTTTTAGAAAAGATAAATCTGTGTTCTTGGGAATGAATGCTTTGATATATAACTTCTTCCAATGTACTTTTGAGCCTGGAGGGTTAGATGAAAGAACATTATACTTTAGCGATAGAAATACTGAAAGGATTTAGTCATTCAGCAACTATTTGCCAGGTACTTCTGTGTTTGAAGGGACCTCTGTGTGAAGGCAAAGAGGGGAAACATACAAAATAAATATGACATGGGTTTCCAGCCTTGGGTAGCTGTAAAATCTGGTTGAAGAAGGATAATCAAGTATGAAACTTTATGAGAAACAACTAAGTGCTGAACAGAGCTGAATGCATGCAGTAGAATTGCAGGAAAGAGGAGATTTGTAGGGTTACAGAGAATACCCATCTAGGAGGGGAGAATGAATTGGGCCTCAGGGGACTTTATGCCAAATAGGGGAAGGGAAAAAGCATCACAAGCAGGTCAACTGAGCCAAAGCTCTGGAAGAGGAGTCAACAGAGAAAGGGAGTGGCTGCCAGGTTGGGGAGAACTTGGGAAAAGCATGGGAGTTCACTTCTCCTATAACATTCTATTTCCTTTCTTCCTTCATTCTGCATCTGTTCTTTCATTGTTTTCCACAAGTACTTCTTGAAGGTCATATTGCATGTAATCAGTGGTACATGACACTATAAGAAAAGATCGGACTAAGAGCCCTGCTGATATAATTAGTACTAAACGCATGTATTGATAAACACATATAAAGCTATAGACATTTTTATTGACACCTTTTTAGGTCCAATTCAGCTACCACCTTCTTAGTACATCCTTCTTTCTCCACCCCAGCCAGATGTGTAACTTCTATAAATCTAACTAGTAGTTTGTTACTCTCTTGCAAACATCCTCCTTTTCATTTTAGTGGTGTGTGTAAAATTTCATTTCATCTTAGAAGATGATGTAAGCATCTTCTTGGCTGGCATTATTCCTGAATTCTCAAAGAACATTGAACAATGCAGGTATGAAGTCACAGGGGAGACCACTTATGCATGGAGTTGTCAGGGAAGGCTTCATAAAGAACCTTGTGTTCTTTGAAAAAGATAAGAGGTTGAGTGTGGAGCAGCACAGAGGGGAGCCTCACAGAAGAGAGTGATGGTTTGCTAGGAATTTACCCAAGGGATACAGAAATGCTGAGGCATAGGAGCACATGTACCCCAGTGTTCACAGCAGCACTCTCAACAATAGCCAAAACATGGAAAGAGCCTAAGTGTCCATCAACGGACGAATGCATCAAGAAGATGTGGTTTATCTATACCATGGAATACTACCTGGCAACGAGAAACAATGAAATCTGGCCTTGTGTAGCAACATGGGTGGACCTTGAGGGTGTTATGCTGAGCGAAATAAGTCAGGCAGAGAAGGACAAATGATCATATGTTTGCACGTATAGGAGGATTAGGAGGAACTTAACAGAGGACCATGGGGGAGAAGAAGGGGGGAAATGGTGGGGGAAAGGGAGAGAGGCAAATCATGAGAGACTCTTGAATGCTGACAAAAACTGAGGACTGATGGATGGGGGGGGAGGGGGGAGGGGCACGGAGGGAGCCACTTGTGAGGATGAGCACTGGGTGTTATATGGAAACCAACTTGACAATAAACTATTTGTAAAAAAAAAAAAATTAAAAAAAAAAGAGAGTGATGGTGGGACTAAAGAACAAAATGTGAGTTGTGCTCGAGCAAGGAAGAGCAGGTAAGTGTGAGGAGAGAATTTGGATAGGGAAGAGGTGAGTGATAAAATGAAGATAGGTAAGTGTTAGGTTATGGAAACTCTTGGATGAGAAGGTTTTTTTGGTTTTTTGTTTTTGTTTTTTTTTGTGGTAAATAGAGGCCCTTGAGTAGGAAGGTGATATGATAATGGTGATTCTTTAATTTGTAAAGAATTTTGTAGTTTACAAAGTTAAGTGTTTCGTGGGTAGTATGATCAGACTGTGTGGGTTTCTCTCTTGGCTCCTTCACTTTCTGTGTGACCTTAGATAGCATACTCAACCACCTATGCCTCAGTTTCCTCATCTATAAAAAGAGGATGATATTAGCATTCACATTATGGACTGTGGTGAGATTAAATGAGTTAATCCATGTGAAATACTTAACATGGTTCCTAGCACTTGGTGAGCACTGTATATATTTGTTGTTTATAGTGGCCTCTGGTTCAGATATAAGAAATACAGTCTCTACTTTAGAAAAGAGAGAATTGTGGAGCTAAGACTGTATGTTAGCTTGGTAGAGCTGCTGTAACAAAGTACCTCTAACTGGGTGGCTTTAACAACAGAAATTTATTGTCTCACAATTCTAGAGGCTAGAAGTCTAGAATCAAGGTGTTGATCTGTTTGGTTCCTGTTAAGGCCATGGAAGAGAATCTCTCTTCCATGCCTTTCTGCCAGCCTCTAGTGGTTTCTGTCAATCTTTGGTGTTCCTAGGCTTGGCAGTACTTCATTCCTATCTCTACCTTCATCATCACATGGCATTTTCCCTGTGTGCCCCTCTCCAAATTTCCTATATTTTAAACATACCAGTCATATTGCATTAGGAGCCCATCGTACTCCAATATGACCTTATCTTAATTAATTTTGTCTGCAACAACCCTGTTTCCAAATAAGGTCACATTCTGAGGTATCGGGGATTAGGACTTCTACTTAGTGAACTTTTTACAAGACAAAGTTCAACCCAAAGCAGATTCCAAGTCAGATCTTTTGAATCTACCATACTGTGACCATGGTGTGCCAAAAGGATTGTGGAAGAGGGGAGGAATATGTAGGTCTGTGTGAGAAATAGTTAATAAGCTCTCGCTGGCTCTCCTGTGTCCTCTTTGCCTGGACCTGCACCATTCCCTGAATAGTCACAGTGATGGACATGCCACAGAGAGCCTTGGGATATCGATATGTCTCTGTCTTCTGAAAGGATCTTTTGCATTTTTTTCTTCTTTCCAGCATGGCAGTTTCTGTGAGTTCTTTCTGTTTGGGGGTTGGAGATAAGTTTAGGGACATTATGCTTGCACTGGATAATTTCAGTCTTCCCTATAAATTTGGATGATATATCAATGTCCCAAAGTATAAGTGATAAAGGAAGAATTGAATACTTTTGTAAAGAGGCAAAAATCCAAAGTATCAAAAGCAAGGATTTTACTAAAGAGTCGATTGGAAATGAGTGAGTGGATCAATATGCAGAGGTAAGTAGAAGTTGATGCCTAAGGTTTATAGTTGGGGTTGAGGTGGAATGAGCAAATATGATTGAGGTTTGTAAGTCAGTGGGAAAGTCAGCAACATTCCTAAGTGGTCGAAATTACCTGTCGTGATTAAAAAGTACATAAACAAGTGGCAATTTCAAGTGGCAGAGGTCCTAGGAGAGTCAGTCTGAGAGAGTCACTAAGAGAACTAAAGGGTGACTGCAGGAATTGAAGAGACTGGTTCCACCTCACTTGTGGGTTGGAAGGAATGAGGTGTGGCCTCCAAGAGAGGGCACAACGAAGGATAGGGTGCCATTGAAAGAGTCCAAATTTCTTTATAAAACCTGTACTTTGGAAGGATCCTAAGTGACACCTGGTACCCCTTCTTGGCCTCATTTAACTCAGGAATTGCCTGCCAAGTAGTCAGCTAGCCTCCACATTCCTTTAGGACTAGACTCAAGAAGAAAGTTTAAAAAATAAGATTAGTGCAAAAGGAGTTTTCTCCAGCGTCCAGCTACACGAAGAGAATGCCATCAAGTTTGACCAAAAGAAACAGCTAGCGGGGATCTGGCTGTGAGCAGAGATTGGGTGAAGTGGGTTGCACAGATCTGAGAGGCATATGCCTAGATTCAGAGATGTGGGGAATGGGGCCAGATTCCTTGAACAAGACGCTAATTCCTAGAACAGGACGCTAAAGACAGTATGAAATATAGACAGTCAATTCTTCAAGATAGCCGGTTAAGCATGCATGACCTTGGAAGTACAGACACAAACGTTAACTATCTGGCCATGTTGTAGCCTCTGACTTGGGGTATTTCTGGCAGGACACTTTTTTGTGGCCTGTGGATCTGTGGCCAGTGATTATTCTTTTGTTTTGCCTGGTTATCATAGTCTCCAGCAGTCTAGTAAAGCTTTTCTTTTCCTTAAAGATTGTTTCCTAGTAGTAACACTTTAGGTATCTATAAAAACTCACCATAGTAAGATATTTAGCACAAAATAACAAGAGTGGTATAGGTGTACAAGAAATAATAATTCATTAGAAAGCATCCTTATTCTTTTAAATTCTCCAGATAAAAGAAATGTTAGCTGTACAGGAAATTTTTTAAAGCCTTTGAAAATAGCAGCACTCTTAAAGCTCTTACACCAAACCATTAAATAATATAATAATAATAATATTTGGGAATACAGTTAAAAGTAGGGGCATGAAGGGAATCACTCTAAATTTCAAAACAGAACAACCTCAGTGAAAGTCTAAGAACCAAGACATCTATCCAGTGGAAGGAGAGGCCTGCCCCATCTGGGCAGGAGTAGATGGGGAAAGTGGCAGCATGTCCAACCCTGTGTAAAATGGGCTGAAAGTTTTGAGGTGGCGTTTAGAAAAAGACTCTGAGAAAAACCCATGAAAACCATCCATGGACTGTTGGGAAACCAAATAAGATACACCTTAACAAGGGCATGGTGAGATTTAGAGGCACAGTAAGCCACCTGCACCTCTCACCTATAGTGAGAGCTTTGTGCCCAGGGGAGGGTTGGGAAGGCAGTGGCTATGGTGGCAGCTGTCAATAAACTGTAATTACTGCCCTGAGTAACCTTAAACGGGTCAAGGTTGTAGTACATTTTGCCTCCAGTTTGTCTTGGTACACAAAGAATTTTATCACCTCTTTATATGTAGTTACATTTGTATAGTTATATAATTACATGCATAATTATCCCTGAGCTTTTAAAGGTTTACAACTATTCAGTAGATAATGTCTGCATATTTCTTAAATGCTGGGCACTCTTCTAGGTATTAGGGATAGAGCAGGAAGCAGAGTGCTCCCATGGAGCTTATAGTCTAGAAGGGGAAGGTAGACACACAAAAGAAATAAGTAAATTATATAGTTGATTAGAAGGTTATAAGTACCATAAAGAAAAATAAAACCCGGCAGGGAGTTAGAGGATGTTGATGATTGATTTAAATAAAATGATCACAGCCAGCCTCACTGAGGAAGTGACATTGAACAAAAACTTAAAGGAGGTAAGAGAGCAAGCCATGTAGATGTCTGGGGAAAGCGTTCTAGGCAGAAATAATAACCACACAGGTGCTGAGAAGGGGGCGTGCCTCGTGTGTACCGGAAGAGCAAGGAGACCACGTGGCTAGAAGGGGGAAAGAGACAGAGAGCTGTAGGTCATGAAGGCAGAGAGGCAACAGGGCCAGGCCATGTAGTGTCTTGAGAGCAATTGTAAGCACTTAGGTTCTTACTCTGAATAACGGGGAAGCTGTTGGAGGGTTTTAAATGGAGCAATGTTATAATCTGAATTGGGATCGAACAAGGAAGGCTCTGGCTCCTGTGTTGAGAATGGCTGTTAGGAGGTAAGGGGTGAGGCAGGCAGACTCGTTTGGAAGCTGTTGCAGTAATTCAGGCAAGACATGGTGTGGCTTGGCGTAGGCATTATGTCACTGGTGAAAGTGTCTGGATTCTGGGTGTATTTTGAGGATGGAGTCAACAGAACTGGCTGATGGTTTAAACACGGAGACAGAGTGGGTAAGGGAAGGAGGGGGAGTTTGGGCCTGAATTGCTGGCAGGAATGGTTGCCAATAACTGAGATGGGCAGGTTGGGAGAAGACAGTGCCTGTGTCTTTGGGTTAATTACATGTATATATCATTGTTTTACAGACCAAGTCTGTGGTATTCTGAGTTTTGATTATAATTCATGAGAGGACATTTGGAAAGTACACAGGGATTTTGGTGCCAAAGAACTATGATCTGTGAGGCAAAAATGAGAATCAAAAAAAGAACATATAAAAATGTTTGAGAATGTGAAAGGCAGCAAAAAAAAAAATTAAATTTTGTCATTGATGACAATTTGAAGATTGGAAAAATGAAGAGTGCTCGAAGATAAGTAAGGAATGAAAGAGAACTTTAAATATAGTGAGAAAAGCATCACTCTGCAATATATACTCAGTAGTAGACATACTCATGAGTATGTATATACTCATCCAGTAGATGAAATTGTAATTTTGATTGAATACGCTGGAATTGCAGGTT
Organism: Crocuta crocuta; assembly: GCF_008692635.1. Lineage (NCBI taxonomy): Eukaryota > Metazoa > Chordata > Mammalia > Carnivora > Hyaenidae > Crocuta > Crocuta crocuta. The sequence goes on along the minus strand of NW_027531012.1, from coordinate 1,377,125 downwards.
TGATGCCAGCAAATTACTTTCCCATGAAATTCTTTTAAACCTTTTGCCTAACATCTCTGTATTTCATTTTGTATTTTTTATTTTTAAGATTTTTTTTTAATGTGTATTCATTTTGGAGAGAGAGACAGACAGAGTGTGTGCAGGGGAGGGCCAGAGAGAGTGGGAGACACAGAATCCGAAGCAGGCTTCAGGCTCCAGGCTGTTAGCACAGAGCCTGCTGCAGGCCTCAAACTCATGAACCATGAGATCATAACCTGAGCGAAAGTTGGACGCTCAACCAGCTGAGCCACCCAGGTGCCCCTGTGTATTTATTTTTTTTAGATACTACCTAAAGCTTTTAGGTGGTCTATACCTCTAGCACTGTATGTTCTACCATGTGCTGTGTTTCAACAACAGCATCCTTGGACAGAATCATTTTCCTTGGGAACAATCACAGAAAAACAGCAAAAGTTGAGTAAAGAAGATTTGGTGAAAAGTAT
>NW_027531012.1:1266646-1371646 GCF_008692635.1 Crocuta crocuta | reverse complement strand
GCTGGATCTTATTTATTTAGGTAATACCTTCATTTATTTGTTTTTTTTTTTTAATTTTTAAAAATGTTTATTTTTAAGAGAGACAGAGTGCCAGCAGGAAAGGAGCAGAGAGAGAGAGGGAGACACAGAATCTGAAGCAGGCTTCATTCAGGCTCTGAGTTGTCAGCACAGAGCCAGATGTGGGGCTCAAACTCCTAAACTGTGAGATTACATCCTGAGCCGAAGTCAGACACTTATTGGACTGAGCCACTCAGGCGCCTCTATTTGTTTTTTAAAATAAGCTCTATCCCATCATGGGGCTTGAACTCACAAATCTGAGATCAAGAGTCATGTGCTTTACTGACTGAGCCAGGCAGGTGCCCCCAAAGCTGGATATTAATGGTTCTTAGTTTTATAGTAAGGTGCACCAGGCAGAACTCTATTGCTAAATTATGCCTTCAATTTGAGAACCATTAAATTACTCACTCAAGTAGTCCTCTGGTGAATGGGATATGGAGCCTTCATTTTAAACATAATTTCAGTTAACCATTGTCATATTAGGCAGCTGTAGTTACCATTGTTGACCTAAGAAAGAAGTGAAGTTCAGATTATATTGTGAGGAAATGGGTTATCTTCACAAAAAACTTTCCTGGGGACAATGTAGAGATGGTCTTGGACTGCACAGAGCTGCACTTAACTTACAAACCTAAAGTTTCTCCAGTGTGGAGTATGAAGGTGGTGCACGCCATGATTATACATGGTGTGGTTTTGCTGTGTGGGTTCAGGGTTGTAATTACTCCCTCAGTAGTGTGTATAAATTCTTGGGGGTTCCATGTGCTGTAATTTCATATTGTGGATTTTTGTTTGGAAACGACTTTTTGGGGAGATATATTTCATTTCACCCTAAATAAGGAAAACAATAAGCTCTCAGTAAAAGGAACTTTCAATTTGATTAAGAGTCCTTGGTTTTTAAATTTTTCTTTTTTGGCTGAGTCTACAGGCTTTACACATCAGGGAGTATAATTTTAGGGAATAATTGTATAGTACCAAAACCATATGTTTTCTTAGGATTTGATGTATGTAAGAATAATGTTAGATTTATTTCACTACAGGAATTTATGAAGGACATATAAGGTTTTATTTTGATATTGAGGTAAAATTATTTTTCAAAAAACTATCCAAATTATACATTTCATAAAATTGAAAGAGAAAAAGTAAAGAGAACTTTAAAAATATGTACATTCCATTAGTTAAAAAATATGTGGAAACAGTGGAGTAGTATGTGTGAGACCACCACAAGTTGTTTCTCAAATACTTGGAAATAGGTTTCTCTGAGAGTTAAATCTCAAAATAGACCTAAGAAGGAAATGTGCAGCTCTGTTATGATATGTTAGTGCTCTCAAGGCATCAGAGTTTGCCTGAAACCCAGTTGGAGGCCTAAAAATGAGAGAACTTGGTTTTCAGTGGAAGAACACACAAGAAAGAATTGCTAACTTATACAGGGTCAATACATTTTCCAAGGAAGAGGGTTTGACGTCAAGGGCATTCTGTTGTTTGGTCTGCAGAGCCCTTCATGGATGTGGGCACATCCAGGTCTATCGTGAGAGGTATTTAACTGTCCTAATCAGGTAACTGACTACTGGGCCCCTCCATTGGCTTGGGCAAACCGGAGCAGGTACTCTTGAACTGAGCGTGGTAGGGTTGGAGGCAGGAGCTGTGGAGCATGTATATTTTGCTCTTCTTTCCTAAATATCATTAAAATTCAATGTAAACATTTTTGTTCTTTATGATGTCCCAAGAGCATCTGTGACAGATGCAACACAGCCTCCTTTCAAGTGAGTTACGTTGATGGTCTTGACTGGTTGAGTTACCCCAAGCCCAGGGCCTCTCACCCAGCAATTATCTAATAATTTTACTCACTGTGTACATTTCTGATGAAGCCAGAAAATATTTCCCAGTCTGCTTGGTTGTGAATGGATGCACTGACATTCTGGTTTTATATATGTTGGGGGAGGAGGGTTTTAGTTTCATTACCATCAGAGAGCACTCCCCAGGGTGATCAGCTGGGATACTGATGACCTTGCCTGAGCCAGCAGCAGACGCTTGAGGTTAGGGTCTTATCAGCTCAGGCAGTGGCAGCAAGATGTTCCCCAAGTACTCACGCACCCCTTCAGTCATACAAATTTTGTTACTAGGAGACACTCCCCAGCTGAAGATTTTATTTTCTAGCCCTTATTATATACTGGACCTTTTGAAAGAATATAGTAAGAAGCAGTCACCTTTTATACACTAAGAATTATGGCCTTGGGAGGCAGTCAAACTCAGATAATCCTTTATTTAATCATTATTCTTTTCTTTGAAAAGAATATTCTTTTCTTTAAAAACCGCTGCCCATTACTTGAAAAATCTCAAGGGTTTTATTCTTTCTTTTCCGGTGAGTGTTGAGCTTACTAATGAAATATGTGTTAGAGTCAGAAGCATTGTGTTTCAGTTTTAGCTAAGTTTCTGACAAGCACTCGACCTTGCTCAGTCAGTTAATATCTGTGATTCTCCTTCTTTTGATTCTTGTTCTTTCAAAAAAACTTTTATGGATGGGTTAATATAACCTTGGATGCCCAAAACTTCTTTCCTGTTGTTAAAAGTATTTATAGATCTCTGGGTGGCTCAGTCAGTTAAGCATCCGACTTCGGCTCGGGTCATGATCTCAATTCCCCGGTTCAAGCCCTGTGTTGGGCTCTGTGCTGACAGTTCAGAACCTGGAGCCTATTTCAGATTATCTGTCTTCCTCTCTCTCTGTCCCTCCCCTGCCCTCAAAAATAAATAAACATTAAAAAAGTTATTTATAGAGTCCTTACTTCATGTCAGGTTCTATGTGAAGTACGTCACATAATATTTAATCACTCTGTGAAGTTGAGATCATTTATGGACGAGAGAATGGAGACTTTGAGAGCAGGAGTCAGTTTGATCAAAACTAGCAGACAGCAGAGCAGGGATTTATACTCATGTCTGCCCAGCTCCATGGCTGGTGTTAATCATAATGTAAGAGTGTTTTTAATCCATCTTAATTTGGGACATATTTTACTTTCTACACGGTAATCTCAGTCTTCAATCCTTATACTTTCTGTATTTTCTAAAGCCAGGAAAATTGAAAGAACTTTCGTATTATCACGTGTTTCGTTTATAAACCGTCCCAGACCATTTGGAAACCTACTTCATTTTTGAAGCTCAATAGTACTAGTCTAGTTTTTGGTTCTTTTCCTTCTCAGCATATTCTTTCTGTGCTTTCTTTGTGTACAGATGGCAAAAATGGGACCTTTAGTGTCACTGAATATTGTTAAAAATTTCGTTAAAGAAAAGAAAGACAGGATTTAAGAGATCTGTGTGTAAGTTCTGTCTGTAAGATACTGTTAGAGTATCAGTAGACAATAACTCTAAATACTGTTTGTTATACTAAGTTATTATAAAGTAAAATATCAAATGTGTGAAAAGCATTTCACACAAAATTTCTCTGTGTGTCAGCAATCATAACAGCTACAGTGGATTGTTGGAACCGATTAAACCAACTAATTTTAGGTTTATTGTTGCTTTGTGAAGACCTACTTAAAATAATTAGAATGCAGGCATCTTGTTAAACACCTTTTGTATTATTTGGCTTGGCCTAAGCATAATGTCAAACTTTGGACTGCTGCTGATAGAAGCAGGGCGGAGATGATCAAATTGCTGTCTCAATTATCTGGTAGTGACAGGTTAATTCTTAAATGACTACAGGATATCATAGTCATTGATTAGGTCAAAATTTAGGAATGTTCTGAGCTGTGTTGAGTGAGACAAAAGAATGGGAAGAAAAACTGGATAAGGAAAGTTAGTGTGTTATAGGAGAAGAGGAAAGACCTAGGGGAAGTGAGACTCAGTAGAGTCATTCAGAACTATCCTGAGAATTGAATTATGGGTAAACTGAAATATTAGTGGCAGCTGTTGAGGGTTGCCCATGATTTTGCCATATTGAAAATGTCATGCTCTTGAGGTGGGCCAAATGCAGCCTGAAGATTTAAGGGAACTAACAGTGCTCTGCTGTGTCTGTAACACACTGAACTAGAAGAAGAGTGGCTTGAGAGATGATTCACAGACATCTGCAAGTATAGACTTGTCTAGTGTGTGTCTGTGTGTGAGTGAATGTGTGTGTGCGCGCACACATGCGCATGTTCTGAGCTGTCAGCCCAGAGCCCAGCACAGGGCTCGAATTCAGGAACCGTGACATCATGACCTGAGCCAAAGTCAGACTCTCAATCTCCTGATCCACCCAGGTGCCCTCCAGTTGGCCATTCTGGTAAACTCAGTGGCCATTGTTTTACTCAGCATTTCAACATCTCCCAGGAGTCATTCAGCTACCATCTTCAACAACTTTTGCCTTATCCATTTACTTTTTTTTGTATATACTTTTAAACTTAAATTTGTTTTAAATAGAAACTTTATATCTGCTGTTAAAAATTCAGGTTAGATGTACTAGTTATAGTTTTTTCCTAACATACATTGAAATGAGTTGGCATAAAACCTGTCCGTCTGTGATCTACCTAAAATTATCTCAAGAAATGCTCCTTTCGTGTAGTTTCAGCTCTTTACAGAGTGGTACACAGAATGCTGAAGATAGGAGTTTAAATAATATATACACATATATTAATTTTTTTACACTTTTATTCATTTTTGAGAGAGAGCACACAAGTGTAGGTGGGACAGAGAGAGTGAGGGAGGCACAGAATCTGAAGCAGGTTCCAGGCTCCAAGCTGTCAGTGAAGAGCCTGATATGGGGCTCAAACCCACAAATTGGGAGCTCATGACCTGAGCTAAAGTCAGACGCTTAATGAACTGAGCCACTCAGATGCCCCCAGAAGGTAGAATTTTAAAAAGGAATCCCAATAGAAATAGGGGAATTTCCTAGACAGTGGAGTTTTCTAGACAGATTTAAGATGGTAGACGTCTCCTTTTAGGTTATCATCCTCTGTAATTTGGGGTAGGCTTTAATTAGGTTTAACTTCTTTTCTTTTCCTTCTTTCTTTGAAAATTGTTTTTACGCTACAGGAGTTTCTAGGCCTTGTAAATATTTTCCTCTATTAGTTTCCTAGCAGAGTTTTTTTCTGAAAAATTCTAAACTTGCTTTGGCTTCAAATAAGGGGGAATAAGGTTTCTCCTTCTTCATTTTTAGTGATGATATCTACTCTGCCAGTCATAAGCCCAGGGGCAAATTCAGTTCAGCCAACATGTAGGAGCTGCTTTTTCCTCGTCAAACACAGTGCTAAGCCCTGTGATGCAGAGAAGAAGCTATGGTCCCACCTTCTGTGAGGCACAGCATAGAAACCACCAAAACAGTTCCATGTGATACAAGTATGTGCCAGATACAGAAGACATGAACTCTATGGATAGATCAACAGAGTCCTGAATCGCCAGGAGAGCAGGAGAGGCTGGGTAGTTGAGTGCAATATAATAAGAAGGCAACACACTTTGTGACATGATGAATGCTGTGGTCCTTTCGTCTCAGGCAGTCTTTGTAGGTGATTGTGCTGTGGAATTCCTGTGGGTTCTGCGTTGGCCCACATGGTATTCAACAAGAACTAATGTTTTAAATGTGTGGTAGCTCACAGCCTTTTTGCCCTGACACCGTATGTGAATTTGAAGCAATAACTAGGGAACGTTCAATAACAGTTGGCATATTGAGATGGCATCATTCCCAAAGCAACATCTTAATGGGGTTCTGTGCTTCAGGAGCAGCTCTTCTTGTTTAAATATACTCAGCCATGACCTGCGTAACTGGACGCAATGTGGCGGAAGTGGCTGGGATCACAGAATGAGTCCTGCGTTGTGAGGGACCCTCTGGAGCCAGCCCCACTACCTCAGTGACTCTGGACCTGGTAGGAGGATATTGTGCATACAGGAGGAGGAAGAGAATAAAACCAGCCTGTCTTTAGCGACGTTTAGGGAATGTTGGTGCAGGATCTAAGACCAATTCTAGTCTCCCTGTGGGTTCTTAGCCATCCCCCCCAAAACCCAGCACCTCACAAACACCTAGAACGTGAGCTACACGTTCAGAAATGAGTAGCTGAGAGAAGATCTTCAGTACTATGCATGTAAGCATCAATTAAGGAAAAACTTCTAATCTATCCTCAACCTGGGTGTCTAAAACCTCCACAGTGTTAATTGCATCGATGACTGCATCCAGTCTTAGACTTTGGGGGATTTAACATATGCAGGCTCTTTTTTGAATCATTTGCACGGATATTCAGTGAAAAAGAGCAAAAAATAAACCTCGGGGTGGAGGTGGGGGCAGTGGCGACTGAGCATTACTTCAGACCCAGCCATGTCTCTGTGTTGCCAGAGACCACACCCCTCCTCAGACATAACCACAGAGGACTATTTCTTTTGGCCAGGCCTCTGACCTTGAAGCTTTGGGTGCTAGACATAATAGGAGTAGAGTCCAAGAGTTATTCCTCTTTTATATATTTTATTTAGCATGGCTATACCAATTTTCTTTTAATTTATCACAGGTTCTACTCTTGAAATACATTTTAAATGCTTCACAAAATTGCTGCCATTGAATGTCATACATATAGTCTAAAACACGCTCAGAAATATAAGAATACTAGAATTAATGGCAGCATCCATAAGTGATGCCATATTGCCTTTGTCTTGGAGACACAGCAAGTTGAGAATGTGGATTGATCTCCAGCGTGTGTTAAATCTTTAGTTTTCTCTCTTGTGAAAGTGATGAAGCAGTTTTTCCTTGTAAAAATAGTTTGTATGCAGCTGGGGAGGTTGATTTTTCTCCATCAGCTTCTCTCTTTAATAATTGAAAACTACTGTTCATTATTTACATAAAACTGTCTTTTTCTGGTCTGCTTTCTATAACCTTTCCCCTCTGAAGAATTTTAAGAATTCCTTGACTTTCCTCTGGGGGATTTTATGCCTGCTTTATCCCAGATGTGGGACATAGACTAGGCTGAGGTTTTCTTTCTTCTTTTCTCTTTCTCTCTCTCTCTCTCTCTCTCTCTCTCTCGCTCTTTAAATGTTCTTGTATTTCAATGAAGTTCTTTTAACCTGTGCCACTGAAGAAAAGGGTTTTTAAGAAAGTTAAGCAGTTAAGAAAATATGAGCTTGGTTTCAGTGTCTGACTTACTGGATGACGCACCAAAATCCCATGTGCCAAATGAAAAAGTAGGCGGCAGTGTCAGATAATAAGGGGAAAATGCACACGTGTTCTTTCAGCCTTTTGATTCTGGGATTTTATTTTCTGACTGAGGGCCTGTCAGTTTCTAGTCCCAGCAGCTCCTTGTCTGGCCTTTCTCTGCATGCTTGCTGATGTCAGCCCAGGCATTGCAGGGACTTGACTGAAGGTTGGTTACCCTGCTTTGTCTTCTCTGTCCCCACCTTCTGACACAAAGAGAATATAGCCTCACTCGTAAATATTTTGTCTGCTCACACTCTTACAAATGTATTGATCCTAATCCCTGCTTTAGAATGCAGATTGTTAGGAAGCTAGAAGAAGCCAGACTAAAGGAGCCTCTATGAAGAAAGACAGGATTAGGATGCCTGGGTGGCTCAGTAGTTTAAGCATCTGGCTCTTGATCTCCGTTCAGGTCTTGATCTCAGGGTTGTGAATTCAAGCCCTGTGTTAGGCTCCACAATGGGGGTGAAGCCTACTTAAGAAAAGAAAGAAGGAAAGACAGGATTTTTTCTTCTTTCCTAATGTCCATTCAGATTCTCAGACAACATTTCACCACCAGCTTTTGGTTATTGTGGTTTTCATATTAATGTCTAAAAAATACCGTAAAATCTAAACCCTTTTTTGAATGACAAAGTGAGAAAAATGCCAGCAGAGTTTGTCTTCCCTACTTGAGCATATATTACATGGTTTTCCCAAGTCCAGTGTTTGTTTCCTTCAGTGAATGCATGTCTGATGTTTCCTGTTTAATTGATTAATAAAGTTGGATTCTTTATTTTTGTTTGAGTATAGTCAAGACACAGTATTATATTAGTTTCAGGTGAACAACTTAGTGATTTAGCAATTTCCATACAAGCATAGCTACCATCTGTCACTATAAATGCTATCATAATATCATTGATCACATTACCCATTATGTTGTAACTTTTGTTCCCATGACTAAATTATTAGGTTTTAGTAAGTTTCTTCCTAATTCAGATTTTTGTATTTTTTTTTTAAATCTAAATTCATAAGCCTTATTTTTAAATATTTAGACCTTCTAGTATAAGCAAGGTTGTGTTTCTGATTTGTCACCTTTCCCTGGTTGACATACCTGTTTCTTCCTTTTTCCTCGTGTAGGATCTTTCGAAGATGGTTTGGCTGCCTTGGAGACTTGGAGATCTGATGCCACGATGAGGACTCACACACGGGGGGCTCCCAGTGTGTTTTTCATATATTTCTTTGGCTTCGTGTCAGCCTACATCACCGACGAGAACCCAGAAGTCATGATTCCCTTCACCAATGCCAACTACGACAGCCACCCGATGCTGTTCTTCTCCAGGGCGGAGGTGGCGGAGCTCCAGCTCAGGGCCGCTGGCTCACACGAGCACATTGCCGCCCGGCTCACCGAGGCCGTGCACACCATGCTCTCCAGCCCCTTGGAGTACCTCCCTCCCTGGGACCCCAAGGACTACAGCGCCCGCTGGAATGAAATTTACGGCAACAATTTGGGCGCCTTGGCAATGTTCTGTGTGCTGTACCCGGAGAACATTGAAGCCCGAGACATGGCCAAAGACTACATGGAGAGGATGGCAGCTCAGCCTAGTTGGTAGATTTTTGTCTTTTTCTTCTTACTGTATTAACTCTGTAATTTAAGGGAATGAATTCATACTCAGAAGACATTTCAGAGAACAGATTTTCACATAGATGTATGTGAGCAAAGGGGAGGAGTTACTTGTTATCTGTAGTGTCAGTGGCTTCTGATTGGTCCACAGTTTCAAAAGACCCAGTAACGTCCATGTTTAAAGGTAGCAGGAAAATATTTAGATACAGCCTAGCTTGGGGCGCCTGGGTGGCTCAGTCGGTTGAGCATCCGACTTCAGCTCAGGTCATGATCTCACAACAGTTCGTGGGTTTAAGCCGTACGTCAGGGTCTGTGCTGACAGCTAGCTCAGAGCCTAGAGCCTGCTTCAGATTCTGTGTCTCCCTCTCTCTGACCCTCCCCTGCTCACGCTGTCCCTCTCTCTCTAAGAAATAAATTAAAAACATTAAAAAAAAAATTTAGATACAGCCTAGCCAAAGAAAACATAATTTGTTGAATCGTGTAAGTACTGTCATCTCGATTGTTGAGAATTCTTTCCCCTTTGTTTAACAAGCATGTATTATGGTCATCTGGCATTAGATTTTGATTGACCCCCAAGTGGTTAAAACTTCCTCCAGCAAGAGATTTCAGCCAGTTAGGATCTCTTTACATTTTATGACAATTAGGAGCTAAAAATGAATGTGATAGGATTAACTGGCAGTTTATAAACCGGATCTCATCCAATAGCTACCAAACTATACTTATCCAATAACTACCAACATTAGGAAAACCAGTGTTGTATAATTATGTGAGGACTTCTGATTACATAATAATTTACCTCCGCTGTTCCAAGATTTGAAAGCAAACTTGCTGTCCCTTGTTGATCAGCTTAAATTTATTTTGTTTATAATGAATGTGTCTACCTGCTTTCAGAAAGATAGGCAATGAGTTGATTAGTGATCCTGTGGGTATTCTTACTTAAACTGTGTTTTTTGTTTTTGTTTTTGTTTTTGTTTTTTTGCTGTTACCACGTTTTTGTTTAACCTATTTATTTTTAATACAGTTTATTGTCAAGTTGGCTAACATACAGTGTATACAGTGTGCTCTTGGTTTTGGGGGTAGATTCTGAAATTCATCACTTATATACTTAAACTGTGTTTTGATACGTATTCATGGTATAATTACACCAAAAAAATACAAATTATACATAATACCCTTTTAAAATTACAGAGGCTGCTACTTTTTTATAGGGCTATAGAGAGCTCATTTTTAAATGCTTAGGAAAAAATCAGTGAATACATGTAATGCTGTGATGAGTCATATCTCACATATCACAGGGGTGAAGAATGGTCATTTGCAAGCTTCCTGAATTCTGTCAATATCGTAGTGAAATTTAATTCTTCCTAAATTTCTCCCAATACGATAATGAATGCTGTTTCCTTATAGAGTTTGAAGGATTTTCTGGAATTTCTTAATGAAAAACATTATGGAAGACTTGGTGTTAATCTATATCAGAGCTGACTTTTAAGATTCATTGTTAGGTCATCATTTTGAAGCTTATAATAATTTAGGTTGAAAACAAACTTTTTATTTGGTTTGTTTCACAACTGAGACATGTATGTGATAGTTTCTGATTTTGATTCTAATTAACTGATTTTACTATATTCCTGACACCAAGAAAAAATCAAAGATGTGTAAAATTGATTTGATATTTGAACTATAAGATTATATTACTAGATGTTCTTATTACTCACTTGACATTGTGCCACTGGTTAAAAATGACCACCATTAAATACTTTATTTAGGGGAAAAAAACTTTGTTGCCTATGAAGCTACTTTTTTTCCCTTTTTTTAGAAGTTTATTTATTTAGAGAGAGACAGAGCACACAAGCTGGGGAAGAGTAGAAAGAGGAGAAAGAGAATCTCAAGCTGGCTCTGTTAGCATAAAGCCTGATGTGGGGCTTGAAGCCACAAACTGAGATCATGATCTGATCTGAAGTCAAGAGCTGACACTTAACTGACTGAACCACGCAGGCGCGCTTGCTTGCTTGCTTTTGCTTTCTCTTTCCTCCCTCCCTCCCTCCCTCCTTCCCTCCTTTCCTTCCTCCCTCCCTCCCTCCCTCTCTTCCTTCCTTCCTTCCTTCCTTCCTTCCTTCCTTCCTTCCTGTTTATTTATTCTTGAGAGAGAGAGTGTACACAAGCAGGAGAGGGGTAGAGAGGGAGGGAGAGAGAGAAACAGGCTCCACACTGTCAGCTCAGAGTCTGATGAGGAGCTTGATCCCACAAACCATGAGATCATGACCTGAGCCAAAATCAGGAGTTGGACGCTTAACCGACTGAGCCATCCAGGCGCCCCAGTGTTTGAGATTTATTTGGAGATTTAACTCATCTTTGTTTAAGTGATTTTCTAAACTACAATATCTGTTTAACTCACAAAATTTTCCTTTTGGCTTTGATCCATTAAAATGCTCAGAGATGCTCCCCTGGTCCCTTTTTTTATGCATATGAGAATCTGAAGGTAACGCCACTCAAGAAGGGTTAGGGGAACATAACAGTGATGTGTCTATTATCTGGTATTAAAAAGAAGTACGTCTGAGATATACATGCCTATAAATTTATTAATGTGGTTTATTTTTCAGTTGAGTATTTTGTAGGTAAAAAGCTAAAAGGTAACACCTCTGTATACACTTATTTAAGGCTCTTGGGCCATTGTAAAAGAAAAGTTAAAGGAAAATATTGTCTAATTATACTGATCTTGTTACGTATCCATTTAAAAAATTTTTTTTTAATGTTTTTATTTATTTCTGAGAGAGAGAGAGACAGGGTGAGCAGGGGAGGGTCAGAGAGAGGGGGAGACACAGAATCTGAAACAGGCTCCAGGCTCTGAGCTAGCTGTCAGCACAGAGCCCAACACGGGGCTCGAACCCACGAACCGTGAGATCATGACCTGAGCCGAAGTTGGACACTTAACTTACTGAGCCATCCAGGTGCCCCTACGTATCCTTTTTTTTTTTTTTAATTTTTTCTAATGTTTGTTTATTTTTGAGAGAGAAACAGAGCCTGAGCAGGAGAAGGGCAGAGAGAGATGGGGAGATAAAGAATCTGAAGCTGGCTCCAGGCTCCAAACTGTCAGTTCAGAGCCCGATGTGGGGTTCGAACTCACAAACCATGAGATCATGACCTGAGTTGAAGTCAGACGCTCAACCAACTGAGCCACCCAGGCTCCATGTTATGTATCCATTTTCTATAATGCGTACCATAAAGTACAAAGGGAATCTGAAAAATTAATCACGAGGATGGTAGTGATTGAAAAACAACAGCATGCAAAACTTTTTTCTTCTTTTCGTATTATACTTGCATGTGTCTCCCAGTACCCCAGTGAGTGGGCACCCAGAAAGAGGAGTCCTACCTGTGTGCTGTCTGCACCTTTGCAGAGATGCCCCATTCTCTCTCACATGCTCCTTTGTTCTGACTTCTTCATAATAGTAAAAGTAACAGAGTAATTAAAGCTTGTTCTTAACTTAGTTCTAAAAATCAAATTTAGGGGTGCGTGGGTGGCTCAGTCAGTTAAACGTCTGACTTTGGCTCAGGTCATGATTTCACAGTTCACGGGTTTGAGCCCTGTATCAGGCTCTATGCTGACGGCTCAGAGCCTGGAGTCTGCTTTGGATTCTGTGTCTCCCTCTCTCCCTGCCCCTCCCCTGCTCATGCTATGTTTCTCAAAAATAAATGTTAAAAAAATTTTTTTAATAAAAATCAAATTTAAAAAGATGTCATTTTAACATCTATATAAAGTGGCAAATCATTTTCAGCATCACCAAAAATGTTTTTAACCTTTGAACTGAGGCTTTTTTTTGTCCCCTACAGATCCCATCTTCCAAATGAGAGCTAGAATTTGGGCTGCAGTTGGCTGTGTATTATTCAAAAGCTTGATAAGAGCTTGGGAAGCCTGGTGGCTCAGTTGGTTAAGCATCCGACTCTTGGTTTTGTTCAGGTCATGAACTCACGGTTGTGGGATTGAGCCCCGCTTCAGGCTCTGCACTAAGCGTGGATCCTGCTTGAGATTCTCTTTCTCTCCTCCTTCCACTGCCCCTCCCTACCTCAAAAAAAAAAAACCAAAAAACAAAACTGAATATGAAACCACAGGGAGAAAGCTTAATGACGTGGCACCAGAAGTCTAGAGCTGGTAACAATAGAAATGCATTCACTTAAAGTGAATTCGTTTTTTATATAATTCAGTTTTTATATAGTGTCACCTAGTCACTAGAGCAAGTTCTGTGTATGTCAATTGGCCTGTGGGGGTATTCTCATTTATAAATGGTTGCTTTCTCCCTTCAGATCTTACATAGTTAAAATGAACATAGCTAGGGAGCGCCTGGGTAGCTCAGTTGGTTAAGCATCCAACTCTTGATCTCAGCTCAGATCATGACCTATGGTTTGTCAGTTTGAGCCCCACACTGGGCTCTGCACTGACAGCATGGAGTCTGCTTGGGATTCTCTCTTTCCCCTCTCTCTGACCCTCTCCCACTTGTGTTTCTCTCTCTCTCTCCCTCTCCCCCCCCCGCCCAAAAATAAATAAATAAGCATTAAAAAAAAGAACACAACTAGACTTCAAATAACTATTCTCTATCAGTTCCGCCTACCTCCCCCCCGCCTCCCCAGGAGCTTAAAATTTAAGGTAGGAAAAAAATAAAAGCAGTTCTTAGTAGAGATTTAAAGAAATATACAAAAAGTCAATTTTTGGAGTTTTGGGAGTCAGCACATATTACTCTACTTTCCTAAAATTTTCAAATGTATATTTTCATTTACTTATTTCTACTATACCTTTCCCTCCAGAAGACTGAGGAAACAAAATACAAGATTCAAATTAGAAGTAGCTGAGAAAGGAAGGGAAAGAAAAAGGTTAGGGATATCATCTGAATTAGGAATGAGATAGTCGTAAAATGTTGTCCCTCACAGACCATGGGTGGGCCAAAGTGAGCCGTGCATTTTTCAGCAGCACAGAGAGAATAGGCTTAGTTTTGAAGTATAGAGTGTCCATGATATCAAAAACAGGTCAGTTATTCTATAGAACTACTACCTTTGACCCAAGTATCAGACAGAAATGTCTCCTGGGAGTTTTGTGAAGACCCTTCACAATGGTCTCATGAACATCCTTACAGTGCCCGTGTGATGAGTTGCACAGTGCTGTTGTTATCCCAGACCAGACTAACGTTAAAGGCCAGGTTGTGTCTTTTGCTCACACATGTATCCTCCACCTCTTAGTATGGTATTAAGTAGATTTCTGTCTGCTGAATGAATATATCAAAGCATCCCCGCATAAAGCATCTCCAAAGTGAAGTTCATTGCAATACAGGTAGAGGTGGAAGGGATGGATGTATGGTTTGGCCTCAGACCACTTTTTTTTTTATCCTAGTCTAGCTTAATCCTTCAGTAGAATTTGCATATGTATCAAGCAGGCTCCTTGTACACTGTGTCTCTCACTCAAGCTAGGGAACAATAGATACCATTACACTCCTCAGGAAGTTCTTGCAGTGATCTGTAGCTAAAAACAAGCAAAGGAAGTTAAAAAAAAAAAACACACAAATGATAATTGGAAAACACTACAGATCCTTAACTGCTTAAGGAAGATGCAGTTAATTTGACCCTATTTTACTTAATAATATGAAGAGATGAAGGTATTTAAAAGAGATTTAAGATAAGATTGTAACAAAAAGGATTTGTTGTTCAGCTCTAGTTGATAGCCGAATAGTGATCCTGTGTGCATTTCCAGGCAACAGGCTTTTGTGTAAGCATTACACCCTGCGGAACGGGCCTTGCACAGTGCTCTTTGGAGGCAGAACAGTGCTGGCAAGAAACTGAGGTTTCCACGGGTTAAAAAACCTGCCTTTTTATTCGCCACGCATCCTTTGGCAGGTTTTTTAACCTATGGAAACCTCAAATGTCTTCATCTATAAAACGTGGATGAGCCTTCCCATGCAAGGTACTTCTAAATGAGATAATGCATGTAAAGCTCTTGGTATTATGTACCTGGCACGTTGTTTTACTATAAAGTCTATTATCTTTAGATATGAACATGCCGCTTGATTCTCAAGTTTCCTGGTATACACTACTCCATTTTACCTGCTCTGTCACTCTGGAGTTATGTTTTTGAGAAGGATTAATTGTGAATCATGCTTTCTTCCTTTCTTTATGGTGTTTTTGCTTACGTATCGTCAGAAAATAAATCACAGAGGAAAGAAATTGCTTCATTTTTGCATTGGAGCCAGTCAGCTACAGGAAATCAGAACTGGTGAGGGAAACAAAGAAAGTTGAACTTTGGGACAGAGAAGTAATTGTACTTTTATTTGCAACAGACTGAGTACTAAATCCTTGCCTATGGATCGCAAACTGTTGGAGAGTGATATCCGAGAATGTATTTGCAAAGTAAAATAAAATAATAAAGTAAAATGGAGGAGAGAAAAAAAGGAAAAAGAAAGAAAAGCCTCTGGCATATGGAAATGAACCAGTCTTACTCCTGTACATTCCAAAATGAAGTGGGCCTGTCTTTTTCAGCGTGGCCTGCTGGCTCCAAGTGCAGTTCCCTACAGCTGTTTCGCAGACTTCTTACTTTTCTAAATTGTTCGTTAAGGCTGGGAATCAAAGGAAGGGAGAGGGTGTAGCTGGGTCCCAGCATGGGGAGCCGCAGCACTGTGAGTGAAAAGATCAGGTTTTCCTCTCGTGACCTTACAGTGCCGAAGACTGGGAGGCTTAGCCCAGAATGCACCTGGAAACCATTGGATTCTAGGGAAACCAACGTGGGGCTCTCAGAAAACCCAGCCCCCAAGCCTCCTGCTTTTTCTCATTCCTGTTTCTCCTTCCTTTTAGTTTTTCCCTTACTTTTCAACTTGCTCTCTTTTTCTCTGTTCTTTTCATTCTGTGATCTAAAAGAAGTCATCCCCCCCCAAAAATAAATAAATAAATAAATAAAAGAAGTCATCCCCTTTGACCCTCCTTCAGATCCTTGAAAATAGAAGACTTAAACTGAGGACTATGAAGCTGTTTATGATAGTCAGATTTTTTTATGAAAGAGATCCTGCATTTATTTATTTTTTAAGTAACCTCTACTCCCAATGTGGGGCTTGAACTCATGACCCCAAGACCGAGAGCTGCATGTTCTACTGACTGAGCCAGCCAGGCCCCCCAATAATCAGATTCTTAAACATTTATAGAAACACATATTAAGAACCTGGCCGCTGGGAATTCTCTTCTTGAAGGCTATTTAGTAAGTGGGTTGTTGCCAGTGTGATAATAAATGAAGACATTGGGTAAGGATTGAGGTCAGGTGACCCATGGTGGGCGGAAGCACGTGAAGAACTGCTAATTGAGAGGTAACTTGGAGCATGTGGGTTAACTGAGCACCTCCTTTAGGGTATGATTGTTCAATACACAGCAAGCAAAGTGTTATTCACCTATTTCAAGTGCTGGTGAAGATAAAGTAGTTTTAACAATGCTACTTTCTAACAACACATTTAAGATGTGTTACAGCAGCTATAATCATACCCAAGTGAGCAGGAATCCAAAAGTTAATTTTCTTGTGGTATCAGTTCGTTGTTTGACTCTGAGTCTGTATTGGTGATGAGTGACTCTCTCTCCTACCTCCTGCCCTTTTAGTGTCATTTTGCCTTTTTAAGTGTGACATGGGCTTTCAGAGTTTCATGAAAGAGAGAAGCCATGCTTAAGGCAGAGGAACCCTTTTCCGTCTTTTGATAGCGCTCTAAGTCAGTGCTCCTCACCCCATATATATAAACAGGGGCAACACAGGGGTTTCATGTGGTCTTTACAGTTTGGACTCTTAACTTTTTCTGACATGAAAAATATGCCAAGCATGACGTTTGAATTTAGTGCAATCCTTGCCCTGTATCTTGAGGGAAAATGTTAATTGAAAAGTGCTGCTCATGTGTCTGTATTCTGTTCCAATGATGCTTCATAGTCATTTTTTTTACAGTGGCTTTCTCTGTTAAGTAAAATACTACTCAATGTAGTACTACTTAACATGTAGGGTCTTGGAGCATCTAGGTGGCTCAGTTGGTTAAGCATCAGACTTTGGCTCAGGTCATGATCTCGCGGTTCATGAGTTCGAGCCCCACATCAGGCTCTCTGCTGTCAGCCTGTCAGCACAGAGCCCGCCTTGGATGTTCTGTCTCCCCTTTGGATGTTCTGAAAGCCCCTCCCTGCCTTGCGCTCTCTCACAAATAAATACATCTTAACAAAAATTAAAAGGGTCTTGCTGACATTAGGTTCTTGCAGATATTTCTAACTACTAGAGAGTAATAATGACGTGAGTATGCCCATGGAGTCTCTTATAAGTGAGTAGTTCATTTTACCTTAGTTATCTTCAGAGTGGTTTTGTTTGTTTGTTTTTGTTTTTTTTTTTAATTTCTTCATCTCCTTCTGCCATATCCATTAAGGGAACATGTTTTAGCCATGCTTAACACAGCCTGTCTCATCCATCTTTCCTTTTCCTTTCTAGTGTCAATATGCTGCATTAGGACAGCAGGAGGAGACCGTGCCAGGGACCTCCAGATCACTGCTTATCCCACATAAGCTTGTGGTTTAGAAGCTTTGTGTGTGGGATGGCTTGGAGGGGAGGAATCAGGAGGAGAGGAAAGAGGTAGAAGCTTATAATATTAGTCCAGGAAGGAAATGAAGACCACACCTGGGAGAGGGTAGAAAGGGGCACCTGGGTGGCTCAGTTGGTTAAGCATCTGGCTCTTGATTTCAGCTCAGGTCATGATGTCACAGCTCGAAAGGTTGAGCCCCATGTTGGGCTCTGTGCTAACAGCCCAGAGCCTGCTTGTGCGCTCGCTCTCTTTCTCTCTCTCTCTCCCTCTCTCTCTCTCTCTCTCTTTCTCTCTCTCTCTCTCTCTCTCTCTCTCTCTCTCTCTCTCTCCCTCCCTCTCTCTCTCTCTCTCTCTCTCCCTCTCTCTCTCTCTCCTCCCCCCCCCACACACAAAATAAATAAACATAAAAAAAGAAGACTGTGAGGGTAGAGAGAAGAAGGAATGACTTTAAAAGACACTTAGGACAGAGAATCTTTACCGAGATTGGATATGAGACACTTGGTTCTTTCATCAGAATTCTGTAGGTGTCCTTTTTTGGGCAGGGGGAGTTAAAAATTGTCTTAATTTCCTCTTAATCTCAGGGTCATGAGTTTGGGCATCACATTTGACTTAGAGGCTATGTAAAATATTTAAAAATTAAAATTAAAAAATTATCTTTCATATCTGCAAAAATCATATTACAGGTCCAGTTCATTTATAACAAATATAGTTACCAGTGGGTTAGATTTTGGTGGGTTTTTTTTTAATATTTTATTTACTTTTGAGAGAGAGAGTAAGCAGGGGAGAAGCAGAGAGAGAAGGAAACACAGAATCCGAAGCAGGCTCTAGGCTTTGAGCTGTCAGCCCAGAGCCTGACGTGGGGTCTAAACCCATGAACTGTAAGATCATGACCTGAGCTGAAGTCAGCTGCTTAACTGACCGAGCCACTCAGGCAGCCTGGGTTTTTTTTTTAATTGAAGTGTAGTCAACATACAATATTATATTAGTTTCAGCTGTACAACATAATGACTTAACAATTATATGTTATAAAATGCTCACCACAAGGAGTATAGTTACCATCTGTCACCATACGAAGTTATTGAATATTATTGACTATATTCCCTATGCTATACTTTTCATCCCTGTGACTATTATTTCTAGAAGTTTGTACTTCTTATCCCATTCACCTATTTTGCCCGTCCCTCCACATTCTTCGCCTGTGGTACCTACCAATTCTCCATATTTATGAGTCTGTTTCTGCTGTGTGTGTGTGTGTGTGTGTGTGTGTGTGTGTGTGTTTATTCATGTGTCTTTTTCTGTCTTATTTCACTTAGCATAATAGCCTCTAGGTCCATCCATATTGTCACGAATGGCAAGATTTTATTCTTTTTTATGGCTGGGTAATATTCCATCTATATACACACCACATCTTCTTTATCCATTTATCTATCAGTGGGCACTTAGGTTGCTTCCAGATCTTGGTTATTGTAAATAATACTGGAATAAACATGGGGTACATATATCTTTTTGAATAAGTATTTTTGTTTTCTTTGGGTAAATACCCAGAAGTGGAATTACTGGATCATACGGCATTTTTATTTTTAGTTTTTTGAGGAACCTCCATACTGTTTCCATAGTGCCTGTACCAAACTACATTCCCACCAAAAGTGCATGAAGGTTCTCTTTTCTCCGTATTTTTACCAACACTTAATATTTTTTGTCTTTTTGTTACTAGCCATTCTGACTGACATGAGGTAACATGCAGATATTCTTAAAAAGACAGACCCCTGGGCCCTACACAAACTCCATGAATCACCATCTTTTCTGAGACACGCTAAAGTTTAAAAAGGAATGGAAAGGGAGGTTTTTAAAAATGGTACTTGGTTTTTGTCATGGGTGAAATGGTTGCACAGTGATGCCCAGATGAGGTAGGGAATATAGGAGAGAGAACATAGTTCACTTTTGCACGTCTTCTGGTGTCACTGTTTCTTCTGTCCACTTTATCTCTCTCACTTTGTTGATATCAACCAACCATGTGGACAGATAACGTTTCAAAGCCTTCTGCCCCTGTTAATCACCACAAAAGCTGAGATACCCCTGGTAGGTGTTTTATGTATATTTATTAGTGTACTTATTTGGGCCTCCTGGCCGCATCTATTACTCTTATAAGTTTACTGTCTTATACTTCCATGTGGTCTGTGGTTTCTGCACTGCTGCTGCTACAGCCTTTACTTTCACCATTTTTCTCCTTCCTCCCCTTTATTCTGTTGTTCATTCTTGCCACTCTGTGAATGCATTTTGCTATCATTGTGTCCTTGTTGAGTGTGGGTAAGCCTTTCAAGAAACAATATCTTTAGGTGTCAAAATAAAAAGATCAGCCTATCCAGAGCTTACAGATTTTTAAAGTCTTATTTTTCCTAGAACTTTGTGATTTTAGTGTTTTAAGCTTTTCACTGACAGGCATTGATGTGCATCTCCACCATGGTCCACTTGGACCATATGTGACTGACATTTTCAACTCTGCCCTGAGTGTAGTGGCAGTAAATTTACAGACCAGCTCCGAGCTGGCCTTTCTGCCTCAGAAAGATGTATCTATTTCTCTCCTTCCTCCTTTCCCTCCAACCCTATCCAGACTTCAAGATCCAGTTTAACTTCTCCTTCCTCTATAACATTTTCTCTAGGCTGTTACCCTTTTCAAATCCCATAGTTATTACTCTTCATGTGACTTACGGGTTTGCAGTGGTAGGTGGGTCATTTAATACTTGGTTCCCTGATCAAGAATATATATCTTCAAGATGCAGCCAACTCAGAATGTTTTTCCAGAAACATCCTGGGCTCTAGCTTCTACCCATACCTTCTCCAGTGTGATTCAGATATGCCAAGGGAACTATGCAAACTTCTTATAGGATGTTTTGTCTGTCCTATAATTCTTGCTTAATTTGTTTGCGTATCCCTCTAGCACATAAGCTTATTGAGGGTAGCACCATCATCATGTTTTACTTTTGAGTCCTCAGGGCATAATATGGTCACAAAGATGCTAATAAATTATATCGAGTGAATGAATGAATGAATGTATTTTGATTGGGAGTCTGAGCTTATCAAGAGCTAAAGCAAGTCCTGGATTGGTACACAGCTTTGCACCAGATTTGGTTCGTTGTACACCGTGGATGCTCATATTTGTCTGCCTCGCTTTTGTTCCTCAGGCCTGCCTGTCATCAGCCTGTAATCATAGAGGTATTGTTCCTTGGCCCAGTTGGAGGCCAGTAGAAGGTATATCAGGATATGACATCTCAGTGGATAGTTTACCAGGAGAGTCAGATTACCTGCTCTTTGAAGTGCTCTTGTACCTGGTATTCTTTTTGCCAGGTCCTCAAATTTTGGCATCCAGCATCTTAATATGAATGTAATATTCATGGTGTTCCCTATCAGGTAACCTCAGTAGACGTTTGGTTTTTTCCCCATTAAAGCCACCTGCTTCAGTCTTCTAAATGTATGGTAGTGATGTTAGGCAGTGGGAGGTAATAATTTACTGGAATTAGAGCAAGGGCTGGGGAGCCGGACTGCCTACGTTCAAATCCCATTTATGGGTTCTGTGACCTGTAGCATGGCTTCTCCATGGCTCAGTTTCCTCACCTATGAATTGGTGATAAATACAATATGTCCTAGTGGAGCATTAAATGAGTTAATGAAAGATTACCTAGCATAACGTTGTTACCTTTATTTCTTCGCTTATATTTTGTTTTCTTATAAATTGATGTCAACAAAGGTAATTTTCATTTATACTAAATATATGTACATATTCATTTTATGTATGTTTACTGTGTACTTATTCTGTGCATTGTGCTAGGAATTGGGGATGTGAAAATTTGGGGGGCGTGTTCTACATCTTGCCTTGTTGTTGACCTATGGAAGATATCCACTCGTAAACAAACATGAATGCAGATGATAAATGCTGTGATTGGGAGAGTACAGTGTGTAATGGGTAGATGGAGGGTTACTTCACCCAACATTAATGCATCAGGGAAGACTTTCCCACTAGGGCCTGAAGGACAAATAGAAATCAGCCAAATGAAGGGGAAAGAGCATTTCCCTTTGATTGTTCCAAGCAGAAGTAACTGATGTTCAAAGGCCATGACACAAGAAAGCACAGTGCTTTTGAAGAACTGAAAATGTAATGTAGGGAGGAGACTAGCAAATGTGGAGGCTTTGAGTAGGAAGCCAGGTGCTGCAAGGCCTCCTCTGTCATGTGAAGAAAGGAGCTTGGACTTTTCCATACAAGCACTGTGAGGCCTTTGAAGGTTTTTAACAGGGCAGTGACATGATCCAATTTGTGTGTGTATGTGTGTGTGTGTGCATGTTTTAACCTTTTCAGTGCAAAATAGAAGAGAATACCATCTGAACAAGTTTGTAGCTTCATAAAATAACTGAAGGAAATTTCCCAGTAACCACAGCACAGACCCAGAAATAGCACTTTCCATGGGCCCCACCCCAGTCACAGCTGTCCCCACAAAGCTTACCCTGACTTCAGCCATCGTGCCCTTGCGTTTCGTTATACTTCATTCAGGTGTGCCTCCCTAGGTACAAGTGCAGTCTTGCTCGTTTTTTAAATGTTGCGTCTTTTTTTATATGCCGTTTCTCCTCCATCTCTTTACTTTTGCTACAATTTATCTGTAGAAGAGCCTGGACCCTCTGATCAGCACAGCTTCCTGAAGTCTGGATATTGCTGACTGCATGCTGAAGGAGTCTCTCCCCACCTTGGTATCATTTCTTGCAGACTGACGGCTGCCGAATTGGAGCCGTGATCACAACGTGTCAAAGTTGTGATCACTTTGACACAAGCATAGGTGGTAGCTGTTTTCTCATCAGGGGACATAAAAGTCCTGCTGTTTTCTCCCTGTGACAGATTTGTGTTTTAGGAAGAGGCTCTGGCCACATATGGAGAGTAGGTTGCAGAGGTAGACCAAAAAGACCAATTAGGCCCTTTGTGTTTATCCAGATGAGAACCTGGAGTAGGGGATCTGAGAATGGAAAGCAATGCTGGGCTCCAGAAAGTCTTAAGAATTCAAGTGTATAAGACTTGACAACTGTATGAAAAGACAGGAACTTCTCTCTGGGATGAGAGAATGGCCAGACCTTTCAATGAGATTGCAAAACTTAGAACTGTTGGGGGAATGTCAATAAAAGGTTGGTTTTAGATATATTGAGTGTGAAGTGCCTGTGAGCACAAGAGGAGATGTCGAGTTCACAACTCACAAGCATATTTTTAGCCACTTCTTGTTTGCCATCAGTGTATTGTGACTTAAAAAAATGTCAGCACAAAAAAAGATTTTTTTTCAAATATAAAATGTGCTTTCAAGTACAACATACACAGCTTCTGTTGATAGAAAAAATGTAGAAGGAAAAGTTCAAAGAAGGTCAGATGTAATTAAAGTAGGCCTACCATAATAAATAAATGAATAACAATTGGAAGAATGAAAAGGCAAGGTCCTAATGGAGCATTATAACCACTTGGGTGTCTTCACATTGCTTTTTTAGAGCTGAAGCCAAAATGAGACATCATACAGGTGACACTTCAGGAGGAAAGCACAGTTTGAGCGTATCGGCCTCTTTCTTCTAAAGTCGAAGAAAGAAAAAGAAAAGACTCCTGAGGAAGTGTGGATAACCATTTGGGCTTATAACAATTGAGTGAGCAATTTTTAGTGCGTTTCTGTGATTCATTTACAGGAAATTCACTCTTAAAAGAAAAAATCTGGGGAAAGGAAAAGCTAATACAGCCACACAAAGAAAAGAAATTAAAATAACTAAAAACAAAACAAAAGAATAAATCCACAGATACTCTTAAAACTTTATATTAACTTGAGTATCTTCCTGCCCTCAACTTTTGTCTATAATTTTGGAAAACCAGATGGAGTTTACTATTTTGCATTCCTTAGAGAGCTTGTTGACCTGGGAGGGATTTTGAAGCATTGCTGAATCCAGTTTTAGTCTTTTTCTATTGCTTTTCTGCCATGGCCTGTCATTGGCCAGAGAAGATGGAGAGGACGGGGTTGTGTTCAGCATTTGGGGTGGGGTCAACTTTTATTTTCAAAATGACGTAACTCTAGATCTAAAACTTGGGAGTGTTTAATGTTCATGGCATGTTGACTATAGATGAGTTTGGCTCACAATTGAAATTCAGTTTATTCATTAATTTTGTTTTCTGGCAACATGTGAGCGAGCAGATCTTCCAAATTCCTTATGATTCACAAAGAAAAATCTTAAAGTGACTTTTTCCACTTTACTGCCAAATTACTTTTTAAGAAGTACTTAAACTGTGTCCTGAGGACATGAAATAAAATAAACATTCGTACAGACCGCTGTTCATAGGCATTATTTCATTTTCTCTCTTTTTTTTTTTTTTTTTTTTCATTGTCTCTCTTAAATGTAATTGGCTTCAAAGCAAAACAGAATTGCTTTGGAGAGGATAAGAGATGTTTTCCTGCATAGTGATAAATTATTTTTCATTCCTGAACTGACTGCCTGAGCCTATGTGGTATATTCTGCCCACCTAATTTATCATACAGTACCTTCTGCCCTCTGCTCTGAACATGACCAAACTTCTCTAGTGTTCTGGGTTCCTTCCTGGTGATCTCACAGTGGGATTTCCCGCAGTGTTGGCTTGGCCCTGTGCTGGAAAGTTGTTCTGGGCGGACTGGGTCTCAACCAGGCTCCACCCATTGAAGCAGGCCCTGCGTCCAGGTCTTCTCTGCCTGCAGGATGCATCTGGCCAACTGCTTGTTTGGTGTGAAGTTTATCCTTAGACCTTTGCAAACCTTTTTGACTGTGATGCATAGTAAGAAAAAAAGTTGGCATCACAACTCAGTACACAGGTACCTTTAACTCTACATTTGTAAATAAGTGAAAGTTGCACGAATTGGCCCTTGCATTTAAGTCATGCTTCACACTGTACAGTTTTCTATTCTGTTCCATTTCATTAAATTCCCCTAAAATGTGCTGGTCATAACCCAGTATGTTTATTTCATAATCTGTTAATAGCTTCTGATAGAAAATTTGAAAACTCTCCCTAACATTCTGATAAACATATGAATCCTTTTCAGAGACCCCTTTCTTCATCTCTTTCTTCCTAAATATCACCAATGAGGGGACTGCTTCAGTCATTGAGGTGGCTTCTTCATTCCATATTTTGAGTGTTTAGAGTACTAAGATATATTAGGAAGCATCTTTTTTTCATTAGGAAAGAGTGCAAATCTGTGATTAATGATTACATTTCAGGTTTCCAGGGCTAAGCAGAATAACTTCTGCAGCACATTATTTCCAACTGGTGCCCAGAATAAAATCAGCCACAGCTCATTTACTGTTATAAAACCTTTAAAAAGGCATATTGTAAAAGAGAACAATTTTGATAAAGCATTAAAAAGTGGGAATTTGGGGTAAATATTAACCTTACTGAGGAAATCATAAGAGAAAGTAAAGTATGTTTTCATGTATCCTAACACTTAAAAGTCTGCCTCATTTTGGTTTTGATATTTTTCTACCATTAGGGCAACAAGATTTAGCAATTTGAATAAAGTTACTGCCTTTGTTAAGGTGTCCTTCACTTTTTAAACTTTCCATTGCAGATAATTCTTTACTTTTTTTGCATGTTGTGTTGTCAGGATATTTAGGGGATTGCTCCTTAAAATAAATGCGAGTAGAGGCACCTGGGTGGCTCAGTGGGTTAAGCGTACATCTTCAGCTCTGGTCATGATCTTATGATCTCAGGCCCAGAGCCTGATTCATACTCTGCATCTCCCTCTCTCTCTGCCCTTCCCCCACAGTCTGTCTCTGTCTCTGTCTCTGTCTCTGTCTCTCAAAACAAATAAACATAATTTAAAAATGTTTTTAGTAAATGGTAGTAACCTCATGTTCAGGTAGAAAAGAATCTGAAATTCTTTATGAAATTCTGAATTCTTTATGCTGAAATGGCGTAAAGCAAGTAACCAATTACCATTCATTTATATGGAAATATTTTTTAGTGTTCCCAAACCCCCAAAATAACCTGTCTTAGGCTGTTCTGGTAACTTAGGAGACGTCTTGCTAATGGTGTACGAAAGACATCCAAATAAAGCACAGATGCTCACAGACACAGTTCAAGTTTTGGCAGTTGGATGCTGAGAAACCAAATGCAGTTCCCAGGGAAGGAGCCTGGTGGTGCCTCCAAGGGCTTGCTACAAGACAAACGCTGAACTCTATTTCCGCTTTTCCACTTCATTCATTCATTCATTCATTCATTCATTCATTCATTCATTCATTTTGTCAAAGGGAAAATCCCCTTCCAATTTCCTTCATTTAGCAAAAAAATGTGTACTAATATAGGTCTTTCAAAAAAGTGAAGTTGTATAATTCAAACTTTGGAAAACGGGGAAAAACCTGTATTCTTAACTAGTTCAATCTTCTTGAAGAAGTAGCTGCCAGAGCCTTTTGACTCGCTATGATCGAGATCTGCTATAAAGCTACTGGTTTGTTCTCCTTTTCTATCTTGTATTGGATTCCCTGTGTTGTCTCCTTTCGGGGTACAAATCCTCATTTGGTGGAGAAATTCTTTATTGGATTCCAGAGAAAGTATTCAAGGAAGGTAGATTTTGAAGCCTCAGATACCTGGATGTGTTTATTCTGTCCTCAAGTTTGAATGTAACTTGGCTGGGTCTGGAATTATACTCTGGAAATTGTCTCCCTGAGTTTCAAAGGCATTGTTCGATTGTCTTCTAACTTTTAGTGTGCTGTTGAGATATCTGATGCCACTCCGATTCTTGATGGTTTGAACGAAACTTGACTTTTCTTTCTGAAGCTTATTTAGGTCTTTTCTGTCACCAGTGTTATGAAATTCTGGGTGTTGGTTTGGAATGGGTCTCTTTGCATCCCTGTTGAGTTGCATCTGCTGGACTCTTTCAGTCTGGAAACTCCTACATTGTACTTCTAGGGAATTTTCTTGATATATTTGATTTCTTCCTCTTTGTTTTTCTTTATTTTCTTTTTTGCTTCTCTTAGTCAGACATTCAACCTCTAGGGCCAATCCTCTGATGTTCTTTTCCGTTTTCTATTTCATTGTCTCATATCTCTCTTGATATTTTTTCAACTTTCATCCAGCCTTTCTATTAAGCTCGTCTTTCTGTTACATTTCATTTTCTTTTTTTTTAAATTTTTATGTATATTTACTTTTGAGAGAAAGAGAGACTGACAGAGGTGAGCAGGAGAGGGACAGGGAGGGAGGGAGACAAGAATCTGAAGCAGGCTCCAGACTCTGAGCCGTCAGCACAGAGCCCAATGCGGGGCTCGAACGCACCAACCGTGAGATCATGACCTGAGCTGAAGTTGGTGCTTAACCAACTTAGCCACCCAAGTGCCTTTACTTTTCATTTTCAAGAGTTCCCTTTTGTTTTAAAAATTTTTTCTAGCTGCACATATCATTTTGTTAACCTGGACCTCTTCTTTCCTATTATGGGATTTCCTTAAATCTCTGGTAGGAATTAGCTGCCTATTCATATATGTGGAGTTTTATATTAGTTTCCTATTGGGGCTGAAACAAATCACTACAAACATAATGACTAAAATAATACAGACTTATCTTACACAAGATAAGATATAAGGTTAGATTCTAACATGGGTCTCACTTTGATAAAATTGAAGTGTTAGTAGGACTGCATTTCTTTTCTTCGGAGGCTCTAGTAGCTTCCAGAGGCCACATAAATTTCTTTGCTCTTGGCTCCCTTCCTACATCTTCTAAGCCAGCAACATTGCATCTCTCTGATTTTTCCTCTGTAATCACATCTCTATGACAGTCAGAAAAGGTTCTTAGTTTTTGAAGACTCATGTGATTGGATTTGTTCCACCCTGATAAACTAGGTTAATCTGCCACCACAGCCATTAATTTAATCATACCATCTGGGAGTTAGGATGTGGACATCTTTGAGGGGACCACTGTTCTGTGCCTACCACAGGTTCTAAACAGCTGATTATCCATGTGTTTGTGTTGGGGAGGTGGTTTCATGCACTGTAAGGCTAACAATTTGGTCCCAGGTCTTTCCTCTGGAAACCTTTGATGTCAGAATCCTTAAATCTTTAATCCAGGTCATAGAGTACTTAACCTTGATGTATCATGTTATGTTTGAAATAGACGACATTTAAAAATTCATATTGAATTTTAGAAGATAAATATATAAAGATACAAGTGTTTTGATTAGCTACTGTCAGGACCAACATTTTTAAGTTTTCGGTTTTTTCTGGACTTTTTAATTTGAAAACTTTCAAATATGTATAGAAGTTAAACAGCTATGCTTGTGGGGATGAGCACTGGGTGTTATATGGAAACCAATTTGACAATAAACTATTGGTAAAAAAAAAAAAAAGAAAAAAGAATAAACAAAAGCAGAATCATACCCACAAATGCAGAGAACAAACTGATGGTTGCTAAATGGGAGAGTAGGGGGAATGGGCAAAATGGGTGAAGGGGATTGGGAGATACAGGCTTCCAGTTATGGAATGAATAAATATGGAAATAAAAGACACAGCATAAGGAATATAGTCAATGGTATTGTAATAGCTTTGTATGGTGACAGAGGGTAGCTACCTTTAGGGTGAGCATAGCATAATATAAAAATTTGTTGAATTGCTATGTTGTACCTGAAACCAATGTAACATTCTGTGTCTACACTCAAATAAAAAAATCAACAAAAAAAAGGTTCTTCACAAAAAAAAAGAAGTTAAACGATTATGTAGTTAAAATCTACTTATGTATTCAGTTCCTGGAATCAACAATTATTTGTATTTCCAGAGTCAAGTTTCCCTTCGTTGATTTTCTCTTATTACTTACCTGTTTTGTATTTCATAGATTTTTGTCTTTATTATTTGTTTACTACTATTAATGTTGGATTTAATTTCTTTCTAGCTTCTTAATGTGGAAGCTTAGATCAAACCTTTTTGTTTCCTGATCAAAACTTCATAGTACCATAAAATTTCCTCTAAGGACTGCATTAGTGCATCCCTAAAATTCAGATATATTATATTTTCATTATCATTTGCACTAATCTATAATTCTTTGTCATTTGTTCTTTGACCTGTGAGTTATTTAGAAGTGAGTTGATTTTATATATTTTCCACTTTTCTATCTATCTTCCTATTAGTACTAATTTAATGCCTTTGTTGCAAAAGCATACTTAAAAAATGATTTCAGTCCTTTATCATTGGTTGAGACTTGCTTTATAACGCAGCATTAAGTAGGTTTTGGTGAATATTCCATGTGCCCTTAAAAGAATGTATGTGCTCAAAAAACTACTAGAACTGATAAATAAATTCAGTAAAGTCACAGGATACAAAATCAGTGTTTAGAAATCGCTTTTTAAAGATTTTACATAAAAGTTGTAATATGTAGTATTTATCTTTCTCTGTGTAAATTATTTCACTTCACTTAATGTCCTCCAGGTTCACCCATCTTGTCACAGATGACCAGAATTTCTGTTTTTATGACTGAACAATATTCTTGTGTGTATGTGTGGGGGGGGGTGTATGTCACATCTTCTTTATCCATTCCTCTGTTGATGGACACGGGTTGCTTCCATGCCGTGGGTGCTGTGAACAATGCTGCAGTAAACATAGGAGTGCAGATATCTCTTCAAGATACTGATTCAGTTTCCATTGCATTTTTACCCAGAAGTGGAATTGGTAGATCACAGGGTATTTCTGTTTTTAATTTTTTGAGAAAACTCTATTCCATTTTCCACAGTGTCTTTTCCAGTTTACATTCCCACCAACAGGGTAGGAAAATTCCCTTTTCTCCACATCTTCACCAGCATTTTTCTCTTGTCTTTTTGATAACAGCCATTGTGGTTTTGATTTGCATGCCCCTGGTGATTAATGATTTGAGTACCTTTTCATTTATGTGTTGCCTGTTTTAATCTGTTGTTTGGGAAAACGTTCAGCTCTTCTGCCCATTTTTCGTTTGGGTTATTTTTTTTGGCATTCAGTTGTATGAGTTCTTTATATAGCTTCGATTTTAACCCATTAGATATGTGTTTTGCAAATATTTTCCTGAATTCCAGAGGTTGCCTTTTCATTTTGCCGATGGTTTCCTTTGCTATGTTTCTTTTTTTCCCTGAAGTGTTTTAGTTTTAATGTCCTATGTGCTTGTGCTTTTAGCGTCAAATCCAGAATATCCTTCCTACGACCAGTAATCAAGGAGCATTTTTGCTGTTTTTTTCCTAGGAGTTTTAAGGTGTTAGTTCTTATGTTCAAGTTTGATCCATTTTGAGTTGATTTTTGTGTATGGTATTAGATATTCAGTTTCATTCTTTTGCATGAAGCTATCCAGTTTTCTCAACACTATTTATTGAAGACACTATTCTTAGCCTATTGTATATTCTTGTCTCTTCTGTCAGGAGCTAATTTGCTATATACACATGGGTTTATTTCTGGGCTCTCTTTTCTCCCTTGGTCTACATGTCTGTTTTTAAGCCAGGACTATACTGTCTGATTACTGTGGCTTTGTAATACTATTTGAAATCAGGAAGTGTGATGCTTCCAGCTTTGTTCTTCTTTCTCAGAGATTGCTTTGGCTATTCAGTCTTTTGTGGTTTCCTATGAATTTTAGGATTTTTTTTCTGTATCTGTGAAAAATGCCTTTGGAATTTTGATGGGGATTGCATTGAACCTATGAGTGATTTTTGGACAGTATGGACATTTTTTTTAATATTTTTTATTTATTTCTAGGAGAGAGAGAGAGAGAGACAGCGTGAGCAGGGGAGGGTCAGAGAGAGAGGGAGTCACAGACTGAAACAGGCTCCAGGCTCCGAGCTGGCAGTCAGCACAGAGCCCGACGCGGGGCTCGAACCCACGAACCGCGAGATCATGACCTAAGCAAAAGTCAGACGCTTAACTGACTAAGCCACCCAGGCACCCCAATCGGTTTTTCTTTTTCTTTTTCTTTTTTTTTCCTTGTTTGCCTAACTGATTTGGCTAGTGCTTTAAAAAATTTTTTTAATGTTTATTTATTTTTGAGAGAGAGAGAGACAGAGTATGAGCAGAGGAAGGGCTGAGAGAGGGAAACAGAATCTGAAGCCAGATCCAGGCTCTGAGCTGACAGCACAGAGCCCAGTGTGGGGCTTGAACTCAGGAAATGCAAGATCATAACCTGAGCCAAAGTCAGGTGTTAAACAAACAACTGAGCCATCCATGCACCCCTGCTCTGGCTAGTACTACTATGCTGAATAAAAATGGTGAGAATCAGCATCATTGTTTTGTACCTGATCTTAGAGGAAAAGCTTTTAACTTTTCCCTATTGAGTATAATGTTAGCTGTGGGCTTGTCATATATGGCTCTTATTATGTTTAGGTATGTTCCTTTTATACCCAGTTTGTTGAGCTTTTATGATAAAAGGATATTGAATTTTGTCAAATGCTTTTTTCTGTATCTATTGAAGTGATCATATGATTTTTACCTTCATTTTAATAATACAGCGTATCACATGTATTGATTTTTACAGTATACTGAGCCATCCCTGCATCCCTAAAATAAATCCTACTTGGTTATGGTGATGATCTTTTTAATGTACCATTGAATTCACTTTGCCAATATTTTGTTGAGAATTTTTGAATCTATGTTCATCAGGGGTATTGGTCTATAATTTTCTTTATTTCTTTTTTTTATTTAAACAAGTTTTTTGTCTTTCCTTGGTATTAGGGTAATACTGGCCTCATAAAAGAGTTTGGAAGTATTCTGTTCTCTCTCTTTTTTTTAAAGAGTTAGAAGAGAATTTGTTTTAATTATTTAAATGTTTGGAAGCCTTCACCAGTGAAACTGTCTAGTCCTGGACTTTTCATTGCTGAGAGGTTTTTTTGATTACTGATTAAATCTCCTTGCTAGTAGTTGGTCTGATCAGATTTTCTGTTTCTTCATGGCTCAGTCTTGGTGGGTTGTATATTTCTAGGAATTTGTCTGTTCCTTTAGGTTATCTAATTTGTATGTGTGTAATAGTTTGTAGTAATTTCTTTTTTTTTAATGTTTACTTATTTTTGAGAGAGAGGGAAACACAGAATCCGGAACAGGCTCCAGGCTTAGAGCTGTCAGCACAGAGCCTGAAGCGGGGCTCAGACTTAATGAACTGCAAGATCATGACCGGTGCCAAAGTATGATGCTTAACCAACCAAGCCACCCACATGCCCCCCATTCATAGGAATTTCTTATGAGCCTTGGTATTTTTGTATCATCAGTTGTTAACATCTATCATTTCTGATTTTGAGTCTTTCTTGCTTTTTATTAGTCTAAAGATTTGACAATTTTGTTTATCTTTTCAAAAAAACACTCTTAGTTTCATTGATCTTTTCTATGGTCTTTTTAGTCTGTTTTATTTATTCCTGCCTCATCCTCATTATTTCCTTCCTTCCATTAACTTTGGACTTAATTAGTTCTTTTTCTAGTTCCTTGAGATGTAAAGTTAGCTTGTTTATGGGGATCTTTTTTTTCTCAGTGTAGGTTTTTATCACTGTGAACGTCCCTCTTTAATTTTTTTATTTACAAAAAAAAATTTTTTTAAGTTTATTTACTTATTTTGAGAGAGAGTAAAAGAGAGTACAAGTAGGGGAGGAACAGAGAGAGAGAATCCTAAGCAGGACCAGACCTGTCAGCGCAGAGCCTGATGTGGGGCTTGAACTGAACGAACTGTGAGATCATGACCTGAGCCTAAAAAAAGAGTTGGCCACTTAACTGACTAAGCCAGGCACCCCCGTGAACTTCTCTCTTAGAACAGTTTTTGCTGCATCCAGTAAGTTTTGGTATGTTGCATTTCCATTTTCATTTGTCTCCAGGTGTTTTTTGATTTTCCTTTGGTTTTTCATCTTTAACTCACTGGTTACCTAGGAGCATGTTGTTTAATTTCCACCTGTAATTGATTTCTAGTCTTATACCATTGTGATTGGAAAAGATGCTTTCTGGGACGCCTGAGTGGCTCAGTAGATTAAGCGTCTGACTTCGGCTCAGGTCATGATCTGTGGTCTGTGAGTTTGAGCCCCATGCCAGGCTCTGTGATGACAGCCCAGAGCCTGGAGCCTGCTTCAGATTCTGTGTCTCTCTCTCTCTTTCTACCCCTTCCCTGCTCACACTCTGTTTGTCTGTCTATTTCTTTCTCTCTCAAAAATAAATATACATTTAAAAAAAGAAAAGATGCTTACTATGATACCAGTTTTCTTAAATTTATTAAGAGTTTTTTGTGACCTAACATATGATATATGCTGGAGAATGTTCCACATGGGCTTGAGAAGAATGTGTATTCTGGGGCACCTGGATGGCTCAGTCAGTTAAGCGTCCGACTTTGGCTCAGGTCGTTATCTCACAGTTCATGGGTTCAAGCCCTGCATCAGGCTCTGTGCTAACAGCTCAGAGCCTGGAGCCTGCTTTGGATTCTGTGTCTCCCTCTCTCTCTGATCCTCCCCTGCTCACACTGTCTCTATCTTTCTCTCTCAAAAATAAATAAAACATTAAAAATTTAAAAAAAAAGAGAAGAATGTGTATTCTGCTACTGTTGGATGGAATGTTTTCTAGATGTATATGTGGGGGTCCATCTGGTCTAATGTGTAGTTTAAGTACAATTTTCCTTACTGATTTTTTTTGCCTGGATTATCTATTTATGGTTGAAAGTGGGGTATTGAAATTTCCTATTACTATATTGCTCTGTTTCTTCAGATCTGTTAATATTTGCTTTATACATTTAGTTGTTTCTGTGTTGGGTACATTATATTTATAAGTGTTACATCGTCTTGGTGAATTGATTCCTTTATCATTACGTATTGACCTTCTTTGTCTCTTGCTACCATTTGAGATATCAGCACGGAACCTGACATGGGGCTCAGACTCCAGTGGTGAGATCATGACCTGAGCTGAAGTCAGGACACTTAACTGACTGAGCCACCCAGGCGCCCCTGATGACTTTACTTTTAACACATACAAAAGCTCTACATTTTTACACTCTTCCCCACCATATTTTGTGTTTCTGATGTCACAATTTACATTTTAACTATTGTATATCTATTAAGAGATTATTATATAGTTATTTTTAATGTTCTTTTAAAATTTATATTAAAGTACTAAGTGTTTTACTCACCACCATTACAATATTAGAATATTCTGAATTTAAGTATATATTTATTTTTACCTGTGAGTTTTATACTTTCTTATGTCTTCATGTTAGTAATTAGCATCCTTTCATTTCAGCTTGAAGAAGTCCCTTTTAATACTTCCTGTAAAGCTGGTTAGTGGTGATGAACTCCTTCAGCTTTTATTTTGTTCAGCTTTATCTTTTCATTTCTGAAGGACACCTTTACTGGGTAGAGTATTTTTTGACTGGCAGGGTTGTTGTTGTTGTTATTATTAATATT
Organism: Crocuta crocuta; assembly: GCF_008692635.1. Lineage (NCBI taxonomy): Eukaryota > Metazoa > Chordata > Mammalia > Carnivora > Hyaenidae > Crocuta > Crocuta crocuta. The sequence continues at coordinate 1,337,914 of NW_027531012.1, read as the reverse complement.
AAAACATTTTCAATGTATCATCCCACTCCCTTCTGGCCTGAAAGGTTTCTGCAGAGAAATCTCATAGTCTAAAGAGGGTTTCTAAGTATGTTAACCACTTATTCTTCTTATGCTGCTTTTAAGATTCTTTCTTTCTTTTTTAATGTTTATTTTTGAGAGAAAGAGAGAGAGATGTCTGAGTGTGAATGGGAGAGGGGCAGAGAGGGAGACACAGAATCCGAAACAGGCTCCAGGCTCTGAGCTGTCAGCACAGAGCCTGACACGGGGCTCGAACTCACCGCAAGATCGTGACCTGAGCCGAAGTCAGACACTTAACAGACTGAGCCACCCAGGTGACCTAAGATTCTTACTTTATCTTTAAATTTTGACAATTTAAATGTATCTTGTGGGTCTATTTTGATTCATCCTTTTTTAACCCTTTGAGCTATCTGTATCTGGATGTCTGTTTCTCCCCAATTTAGCCATGATTTCTTTGAATAAACTTCTGTCCCTTTCTCCCTCTTTTGTTTCTGATACCCCTATAATGTTTATTTTGGTCCTCTTCACAGTGTCCATTAAGTCCCTTAGGCTATCTTTCCTTTTTTTTTTTCCTTCTCTGACTGGATGAATTTCACTGCCCTGTCTCTAAATTTATTGGTCCTTTTCCCGCTTGAAATAGTCTACTGATGAATCCCTCTATTGAATTTTTCAGTTTTATTGTTATTTTCTTCAGCTCTGTGATTTTCATTTGGTACTTTTAATATTTTCTTTGTGTTGAAATGCTTGCTTATTTCATACGTTGCTCCCCTGACTTTGGTAAGCATCTTTATGACTATTACTTTAAACTATCTATCAGGTAATCATTTCTCTGTATTTCATTAAGATTGCTTCCTAGGGATTTATCTCATTCTTCTTTTTGGACCATATTGCCCGTTTGTTCATTTTTTTTTTTAAATCAAATCCCAAACATTCATTTCATTTCAGTATTTATTTGACTTACATTTAATTTAAAATATTTGAAACACTTACATAGTTCACAGTGTGCCATATCAGAAACATATTACACATGATCCATGATAAACAACCTTATGCATGTGTGCTTTTTATTTGTGGGTTTATATTTCTGTAAGTAATGTAAATAGGTCAAAAGATAAAATGTTCATATAATTTTGTTAAATTATTGGTAAGCTCTACTGTATAGGATTTGTACTATTTTGTATCTCTACAGCATTTTGAGAGTGACCTTGTTTCTCTATAGCTTTTACTAGAGTGTTTGTCATAGTTTGATATTTTACTAATCTGGATGTTACCTTATTGTTGATTTAATTTACATTTCTTTTATTATAAGTGGAGATGAGAATTTGGGAGGGGAGATATTTACCTTTCTTTTTTGTTAACTGTCTTATTTGTCTTCTGTTCATTTTTCTAGTGAGGTTTTGATCTTTTTAAAAATATTTAAGAGCTTTTTGTATGTTTGGATAAGTGTACTTGTATTCCAAATATATGATGCAAATATTTTTTTCCCAATTTGTTATTTGTGTTTGACTTTGCTTGTGGTGTTTTCCCCCCTATGCAAAAGTTGTTTTTAAAGTTTTATATGGCCAAAACGATCACTTTATTTTTTCTATGCTTTCTGTTTTTGATTCATGATTGGAAAGGTTTCCCTTCCCCAGGTCAAAAAGGAATTCATGATTTCTTCTGAGAGTACTATGATTTAATAATTTACATTTGGATGCCTAATTTATTTAGAGTTTACTTTGTTATATTCCTTGAGGTTTGGATTCAATTTTATCTTTTTTTCAAATGACTATCCAGTTTTTCCAATATAACTTATTTAAAGATATTACTTTTTCCTATTGATTTTGATCCCACCTTTATCAGGTGCCAAATTTTCACATGTTTTGCACCTTTTTTCTCTTTTGCTTCATTGGTGTGTCTGTCTGTTCATATGTCAGTAACACTCTGTTTTGATTAGTGAAGTTTTACAGTGTGTTTTCTCCTCTGGAAGAGCTAGTCACCTTCCATCATTGTTCTTTTAATTGACTTCCCTGGCTATTCTTGCATGCTTACTTTTTGCAATCAAGTTGACTATTTTAAGACATTGTTTCTTACATGATCGCTGGATGCTTGCATATCCACTGACTGAAGCAATGACAGCAATAAGCTGTCCTGCTGAACTCTTTGAAACATATTTTACATTGTTAACGTATATATGTATATGTTTATAACAGTAAGTGTGTTTCTGCTTATAAAATACCAAGATACTTTTTTAAACGTGCAAAAATCATTTGATTAAGCTTTGTGAACAGTATAGGCAAATCTGTGTTATTCTCTCCTATTCTTTGTGGGTTTCAGAATTTCTCTACTATAATGGATTCTTTGATAGTTTTTCATTAGAATTTGATAGGTAAGGACTAGGGTCCTTTGAGCTCTGCCATTCCAATGAAACAGAGGTCTTGTTATCAATTTGAATCATCTTGCCTATCATGTTTCTCCCCTTTATCTTTTCAAGCTGGACACTAGCCCAGGCTGGACACTGGCCCACTGGTCAGCTAAAAGGGATTACAAATCATAAAAGCTATTTGATTCTATTTAAATAGATTATGCTTGGATGACATACGTGGATATTTGGTTAAGACTTTGTGTCAGTGAATTAAACATTGGAATAATGACACAGCAGTGCCTTTTCCCTTTAACAACACTACTCTACATTTTATTTGCATTAGCTTGGTATATTTTGACATTCAAATTAATTAATTTTCTCTACACATTATTTAGAATATTTTTAAGTAAAATAGAATATTCCCTTTAATTTTTGCTTTTGCATAAGTGATTCCTCAATATTCTGCTTCAGTGAAGCCAACCTAAACTAAACTTTTGTATTTTAGGTTTTGCTATTTGAGATACTGAATTCTTAGCTTTAAAATGAAATTGGTAATGTTTTGCTATACTGAATCTAATAATTTAATGAATATAGAAATATAGATAGTGGGAGAAAATGTCTTATTTTTTAGGGTGATAAGGTATTTTTCCTGAAGATTTCTTAATGTATATATATTCCTTCCAGTGATACTTTTACCGAGTAGGGAATAAAGTAGATGTTGAAAAAAGAAAGCTCACTGACCGTTTCTGTTTGTTGCAACTCTGTCCTGCTTAAGGGGCTCAAGGTTCTGGGTATGCAAGTTCAGGCCCACTAGTCCCTTTACCAACTATACCTGGAGTAGTATTTGGGAGCCCCAAGCTCAGTAGACATCTATGGAGAGAGAGTTGTTTCAGGCATTCTACATGATTGGTATTTCATGTTCCTTGGGTTGAGTGTTGACCAACCATATGAACACAGAATAACAGTATCTCTTCTTCTAATGTCTGCCTTTTTTCTCACATCTCTTGCCTTGTATCTGCCTTGGTGTCCTGCAAATGGCAAGAAATGCCATGTCAGCCTAAGTGCCCTTCTGCCTGGCTCTTGGTAGGTCTGTTAACTGTAGCACTTCCTTCTTGCTGGGTTCTTATTGCAAACTTGGTGACACTCTTTGAAAGCACTGTGCTGTCCCCTCACTAAGAAGAAGTAAAAACAGTTCTAGATTCAGGTAATCTTGGATTGCATTCTTGGCTCCACCATTTAACTGTGTGATCTTAAGCATGTAATTTTCCTATCTTTAAATGCCACTTTTATAATTTATAAAATGGGCATGTAATACCTGATGTGAGTTTTGAAGATTAGATAAAGGACATAAGGGTCTTGGCACATACCATGTGCTTAATATGAAGTATAACTTCTCTCTCTCCTCCCAGTTATAAGTAGTGAATTTTGCTTGATGATACAAATGCCACTCTTAGCCACCTGATCAAACACTTGGAATATGGACACCAAGCGAGGCCAGGATTTAGCTGAATATGCCCCTTGGATACCTGGCCACCCACTCAGAGGCCCCTCCATCCAGTCTCTCTAAATTCCAGGTTGATTCTGCTCTTCTTGGCAAATCACTGTCAAGGCCCCAATGTGCTTCACAGGCAAGGCCACATGGCTTAGAAATCCACTTCCTTTGGCTAAATTTTATAGGAATAACTTACAAAATTTAACGTATTAACTGACATTTAACATTCATCGTTAGTTTTCATGTTTAACTTACGGAGGGAAAAAAGATGAATCACCACTGCCATTAGTCATGTTTTAAAAACAGTGGTAATACATGGCTCTCCTAACTTATTGGAAGTTGTTTCCAGACACACAAAGGCATTTAGTTGAAAATTGAATGACTTTCTATCAGATTACCATCTTCAGGACGATTTTAGAATGAATAGACTAATTTACATCTTAAAATAGAATTGACCTTAATTTGGCATAATTGGGTGGTGTGACCAAGTGCACACAGTAGGCAGAGAATGTGGCTTATATACAGTAGACACAATAGCAGTGAAGGTAGCAAAAGTGAAGTTTACTCTTGGGAGTAATTTCTGAGTGTTCGTTGCTGTGTTCCACATTTAAATTCCTAATTATTTTAAAGCTTCTTTTTTTCTTAAATTTATATTTTATATTGCTATAAGTATCTAGTGTCTGAAATAAACCGGATTTTTTTTAACATTAAATTTTTTTTAATGTTCATTTGAGAGAGAGAGAGAGAGAGAGAGAGACATAGCGGGAGCGGGTAAGAAGCAGGGAAAGAGAAAGACACAGAATTCAAAGCAGGCTCCAGGCTTTGAGCTCTTAGCACAAAGCCTGACGTGGGGCTTGAACTCATGAACTATGAGATCATGACCTGAGCCAAAGTTGGATGCTTAACGCCCAGGAGCCCCTAAACCAGATTTTTTAACATGAATCTTCTACTTTATGAATTTACTAAATATTTTATAGGTTAATAAAACTAAATGGTATCTCAAAATGAGAACAAGGATTGTTTTGAGTTCTGCTTTTTGTAAAAGTTAAACAGTAGAGCTTCATTTTAATATGCTTATAAAAATGTATAAGTTTGCCTATACCATGGGTCAAATCATGACCTTCAAAATATAGTTACATTTGGAAAAGCCTGACATAAAATTGTTAGGCTGTAAAAAGTGCTAGAAAATAGGACTAATAACCATAATAACATTGTAAAGGGAGTTACGAGCTGTCTCATTGTTTCTAATATTTATTTTTTCTATACTATTGATTCATTTAAATAAATATCAGTGATTACTTGACCCCTCTTAGATGTTAAATACCAAACTTATGTTATTCCAAGTATTTACCTTAACAATGTTTGTGTAAATGAAATAACATAAAAAGTTAAACAAGATTACGTAAAGAGTAATCTGTGAACCTTGTAATAATAAATGTTAATCTTTTCACAGGTGGCTATTTTCTAAAGACTGTATATCTATTGGAGCTGTAAGAAAAAGATTTAAATACAATCCTTTGATCATAAATTATACAAATAAAAATAGATGCCAACATTATTATTAAACTTCTTTTTATTCATTTTATCAAATAAGCTGTCCAATTTTAAGTAATACAGACTTCTTAGAATGCCCACCGTACTCTGTACATAATAGATGGCTCAAAAGGTGTTTAAGATAATGGAGGCAGTCTGTTCATATAAAACTGTTACAAAAATTTGGATCAATGAAGCTATTGCATTTTGGAAAGATTTTTATGCCACTTTTCTTCCTCTTATAGCCAACTTGATTCATGGAAGCAGCACATCTTGATAACCTCTATTCCTTTCCCCACCAACACTATACCCCCCAACCTAGGCCATTAATAGTTTGTTTTCGTGTTCTCATCCTCCTGTTTCAGATAAATCCACTTAAACTTTTCTTTAAAGTATTCTAGGCAGCAGTTTTTAAACTTTTTAGGGTCAGAACTGTTTTACACTCTTAAATATTAATGAAGACATCAAAGAGCTTTGTAAAAGACTTATACCTATCCATGTTTACTATGTTAAAAATGAAAGCCGAGAAATAATTTAAAATATGTATGCGTTCATTTTAAAAGTTCATTTTTTTCTTTAGGAAGAAAAGTCCATTTCATATTAACATCATATTTTTAAGAAGAAATAACTATTTTTTTAAAACAAAGTATTTAGCATGAAGGAAATCTTTGTTTCACATTTTTGCAAATTTTGCATGTCTGCCATATTCAGTCTGTTGCAGTGTGGTGTTTGGGTTGCTAGATATGAAGAAAATACAGCTGCTTCATATCAATATGTGATTGAAAAGGACGGAGTCCTTAAGAATCTTTTCAGATAATTATGGATATTCTTTGATTCTACAGTAGAACTTGACAAGTAGTAGTTTCATAATTGAACTCTGCCTCATAAAAGTCAGTTTGGAATTCAGTGTGGAATCTGAAACATGTTAATGAATTCCTCATATCTTTTAATTGGTAGAAAAATCCATTAGTAGATTTTACACTTCGAGGGGAATCTTTTATCTGTTCATGGTTTTGTAATATCTTGCCTTTTTTATTTTGAATGTTTGCTTGCTGAGTTATTCCAGTCTTCCAAGTGTTGACATATTTAGTTATACAATATAAAAATAAATCACATTTGTTATTACTGACCTCATCAGAAAGCTTTTAAGTATTGGTAAACTCTTAAGCACATAGTAGCAGATAACTCGTTTTCTAAAATTCTTATTTTCTCTTAGAAGCTCAAATTTAGTCATTGGCAGCAAAGGCTTTTAATTTTCTTTGAACCATCAGGCTTCCTTGTTTATCGTCAAGAAAACTTCCACTTAAATACCCAAGTCTAAATAACTGTAACTTGTCAGTTGTCACTTTCTACATAAAAATGATGTTTCATGAAAAAAAGGACCTACTTCAGCTCAGAATGCACAGTTTCTTTTCATTGTGATCATTACTACACTTTGGTGTCCTCTGTGCTTTTTACATAGTTTTCATTTCATCACACAGAATACGGAAAAGAGATATACTCAAAGAGTTGAGATTTTATAAAATTAATCATTTTTACCACTTTATCAAGGATATTCTTTTTTTTTTTCAATTTTTTGAATGTTTATTTATTTTTGAGAGAGACCACATAAGCAGGGGAGGGGCAGAGAGAGAGGGAGACAGAGAATCCCAAGCAGGCTCCAAGCTGTCAGCACAGAGCCTAAAGCGGGGCTCAGATTTTCAAACGTGGGATCATGACCTGAGCCTAAGTCAAATGCTTAACAGATTGAGCCATCCAGGGCCTCCTTTATCAAGATATTCTTAAGTGAAACTGACGTGTGTGTGTGTGTGTGTGTGTGTGTGTGTGTGTGTAACTTAAGAGTTCATGGCAGCATGTAGAATTATGCAAGCATTGCTAGAGCAGTTTGATGCCCTTGCCTGAATTCTTGCTTAAGGTGCCAGTGTTTTTATCCTGTAAGTGCTGTGGCACCATCAATGCAAATATCATCATATAACGTATTATTGAGAAAATAATTTTTATTTGAGGATTCCCTCAAAGAGTCTCCAAGACTCTGGAGATCCATGGACCTTACTTTAAGAATGATTCTTAAGGGGAGAAGGTATATAGCTTATAAAAAGAGGACTACAGTAAAAATTTTCCTAAACCTCCTCCTAACTAACTTTCCAGTAAAATTAACCTCCATTCCTGTGTCATCTGGCAGCAGCTCTCACAGAATGCTGAATGTCAAGGCTGCTCAGCTGTCCTCTGCATTCATCTCTATTCCCACCAGTAGAGAGATGTGCTTTGCAAATATCAGTTGTATTCTCAAATGAGTTTATGTCAGTTTCACTAATACTTGTAATTATACAATTTTAATAGTATTAGGTGAATAGAATAAGTGTGAGTTAAAAAAAAATGGTGTTTCTAAAACTAACTTAAATGTATTGGAATGACTTATTGTAAAAGATTGCTATCATATAATTTATTGTGGATGAGATTTGTAAAAGGTGAGGGAAAAACCTACAAATCTGGAAGGATTCTGCATTCCTTCACAAATAACACTAATTCCTATATTATAAAGAAACTAAAGTTTGAAATTGTGATGATCTGTTATGTGTGTTCTTTGCAGGAAAGAACAATGAAACTGATCTTTAGACCCACATTTGAAGAAAAGGCTTTTAACTCACCTTCAAAAGATTAGGGAATGTGTGTACATATAGATACATGTGTGTATCTTTTTTTTTTTTAAACAATTAAACACTTAACCAGCTTTTCCAGTAGCTTTATGGACCAGTAGTCAGGATCACACTGAATCAGACAGTTACTTTGCTGCCATCCATGTGCTAGAAGCAAATTTCCTTTGGTTTCCATGATAGTAAAATATGCTCTTTCCCATCATTGCACTTTGTATCTGTGGCTGGGTCAGATTGTATAGTTAGAAGTATAACTATTACAGGTTCGATTTCATAATGATATAGTGATAAGCTGGATTGTATACACCTTTTTTTTTTTAAATCAGTATGCCAGCATTTTGTTGAATTGGAAACTGCCTGGAATAAGCAAGTATATGGGGGATTTGGGGATTTGCACAGAAATTGCATAGAAATACTTCCTGAAGGATGAGAATTATAATAATAAATGATCTTTGATCTATGGATATAAGTTCACTGGTTGATCAGATGTGTCATGGTTGGATAGATGATAGTGGTTCATTGATGTCAGCCTTACCATGGCCAGGTATATATGCTGTCATTTATAGATGCATCGTGACATGCTACAAAGACATGGGCTCGGAAACAAAAAAACTTGATTCTCTGCCTGGCTTACTTAGCGACCACCAGGAGTCAGTGAAGATTGTGTTCCTAACTCCCTAACAGTAACCTTGCAGGATAAGTAGTTTTCCCTAGAAGTGGGGAATTAATTCACACTCTTCATAGTCTGTTTACAGCTAGTACATATTAGTTGCAAGGTGGCTTTGTACAATTAAAAAACTCATCAACCTTAGTTATTTTAGCACAAGGCTCTATCACCACACTAACTAAACACTGAAATTTTTAAATGCCAAGAGATTTCTCCAGATGCCTGTATTTCATGATGATCGCACATTCACTGTTAAAAGTGTGGCCTGGTTTTATAGGCCTGTTCCTTCTTTTTTCTTTCTTTCCAAAAATGTTTACTGAGCATCTGCTGTGTGTCAGACACTGTTGTAGGATTAGGGATCCAATAGTGAATACAATAGAGGAAAAAATAAAGCCCTGCACTTGTAGAACTTAAAATCTAGTAGAGGATACATATATACATACATATACATGTACATACACATATACATGTACAAACACAAATGTTAAGAGGACAAAGAATGAGAAAAGGAAATAAGACACTGTTAGTTGGAATTCTGCAGGTGACCTCAGAAGGCATCATTATGATCACATCTTTCATATAAACTCCTAAAAGAAGAATATAGTCTAGAGGAAGTGGTCTCTCAGAACATTGTTTTTGGTTTTGGTTTTGGTTTTTTTTTTTTTTTTTTTGAGAGAGAGAGAGAGACAGCGTGAGCAGGAGAGGGACAGAAAGAGAGGGAGACACAGAATCCGAAGACAGGCTCCAGGCTCTGAGCTGGCTGTCAGCACAGAGCCCAACACAGGGCTTGAACCCACAAACTGTGAGATCATGACTTGAGGCGAGGCCAGATGCTTAACGAACTGAGCCACCCAGGTGATTATTGTTTTGTGTGTGAAGAGAGAGAATCTTTTTCTTTTTTTTTAAATTTATTTCTAGGAGAGAGAGAGAGAGACAGCGTGAGCAGGGGAGGGTCAGAGAGAGAGGGAGATACAGACTCCCAGATAGGCTCCAGGCTCTGAGCTGGCAGTCAGCACAGAGCCCAACGCGGGGCTCGAACCCACGAACCGTGAGATCATGACCTAAGCAAAAGTGGGACGCTCAACCGACTAAGCCACCCAGGCGCCCCAAGAGAGAGAATCTTAAGCAGGCTCCATGGTCAGCCCAGAGCCTGATGTGGGGCTTGATCCCATCACCCTGGGATCATGACCTGAGCCAAAATCAAGAGTTGGCCGCTTAGCTGACTGAACTACTCAGGTGCCCTTTTCAGAGCATTTTTAAGTATTCTTGCCCTTGGATCTATAGGGTTTGTATGGGAGAAATATTGCATTTTAGTTTTCACAGACTCAAATTGAAATTTAGCATTTCTTCCAAATCATGTGCATAGGTAATCTCTATGGTAATATTGGGAGAATTTGTAACTTTGTTGCAGGCAGATATTTTCATATTCCATTATAATTATTGTAGATACTGTTGTTTCTGCTGATCACTACTTATAAATTATGGTAGTTACTACCCCTGCTACTAAATCTTGTTTTTTAGTGCGGTAATAAAGAAGCACAGAGATCACAATTTTTAAAAACTCTGTGTTGATAGTTAGATGTCAGAATAATAGATTTCCTTATATCCCTATGTATTCTATCCTATGAATTTTAAAGCATTGAGAAAGAGGCTGAGGATCCACCAGATTGCCAAGAGGTCAAAAGATTCATGGCGTAGAAATATTAAGCTTTCATTTAATCCCTAATCGAGAGTTTTCTTCTGCCTCCCAACCGTATAGCACTTCCTTCACTTGTGTCTTTCTCCTAGAGCTTAGTCAAATACATCTTGAGATGGTTGGGGCCTTCTGAATAGTTCCATAGAATTGTGATTGTGAAAGCTCCCCTTTAAAAAGCTTCCTGTGTAACACAAGCCACACAGTATTAAAATATTTGCAGAATAATGTAGCAAGTCCAGCAGAAAGTTGGCTTCCTAGAAAGTGATGGTTTCATAGTTCACAGGTCAGCTTTTACATTTCTCTGAAAGTTATTACTGAAAAGACCTTAAAGACAGTGCAGTTCATCTTCTGAGAAGGAACAAGATGTAGAAATCTGAGTTAGAATCCGTTCATTTCACTCACGTACACTAGATCTTATGGGCCATGATACCTTCACCTTGACCTGCCTGTGGAAAATAAGATGGGACATATGTATTCCACTGGTTTGGCAAGGAAGCCATAAGATTGGAACTGAGAACCTCTTATATAGGTAAAAAGGGGAGGATGAGTATTGGTTAAATGGGTACTCCTGAGAATTTTGCCCTGCTACTACTACATGTTATATGCTTTAGATCTCTTTGACCATATCCTTCTACCTCTCATCAAAAGTCAAAAGTCAAAATTCTCAACATCTTAATATTACCAGAAACCCGAGGGAAAAAATTATTCGTTCTGTCATTTTCCCATGAGATAAACCTTACGCCTGTGTCTACCTGTGGAAGAAAACGAATCCTGAGGCATTAAACCTCTTGGATTGTATCTTCAATCGTGCCCTTTCCTTCTAAGAAACAGACACTCAAAAAGTAGAATGAATGCTGTAGGACCATTACACTCACTCGCATGGTTGATTTTCCTTTGCAGGCTGGTGAAAGATGCTCCTTGGGATGAAGTCCCGCTTGCTCACTCCCTGGTTGGTTTTGCCACTGCCTATGACTTCTTGTACAACTACTTGAGCAAGACACAACAGGAGAAGTTTCTTGAAGTGATTGCCAATGTCTCGGGATATATGTATGAAACTTCATACCGGAGAGGATGGGGATTTCAGTACCTCCACAATCACCAACCCACCAACTGCATGGCCTTGCTCACGGGAAGTCTAGTTCTGATGAATCAAGGTGCGTGTGGATACAACCTAGGAAATGCCCAAGCCAGCATCAGTCATCGTTGCCTTGAGAGCAGAGAATTGTACCTAGCCTTGGTATATATGTTCATGCTTGGATCCTAAGCTCTTGAGATGAAGTAATATCTAGGGCATCTCTTAGACAATTGAGAGACGTCTCTTTCCTCATTTCTGCTAGTTATATTAGCCTACAGGTTATTTAAGTAAAGCTTTTGACTGTCCCAAGCCATATCCTTACAGCACACCATCAGTGGTAAATATTCTTTCTCCCAGAGAATTTTGACAGTGAAGACAGTTATCCTGGAGTTTTTTGTTTTGTTTCATTTATTTATTTATTCAAATTTTTATTTAAATTGTAGTTAGTTAACAAAGAGTATAATGTTGCTTTCAGGAGTAGAACCCAGTGATTCATCACTTACACATAACACCCAGTGCTCAGCCCGGGTGTCTTCCTTAATACCCATCCATCCATCTAACCCACCTCACACGTACCTCTCTCCATTAACCCTCAGTCTGTTCTCTGTCTTTAAGAATCTCTTGTGATTTGCTTCTCCCTCTCCCTTTTTATTTTCTCCCTTCCCATATGTTCATCTTTTTAAAACCTAAGTGGGTGGTTTATTATTTGAAATGAATGTTCTTTGCACATAGATGCCTATCATAACAATACTATTTTCTCTCTAATGACTTAAGCAATCTAGATCATTTAGCTCAGATTTGGAAGTGACTTTTGTGGATCACATAGCTACTTTGCATTAAAATATTATATAATTGCTGATGATGGATTTTCTCTGCTTTTATGATTCTGACTTAATTATAACACCTGTGAAAGTCTAAATGATTAAGATCACAGTGAATTATTAGGATATTATATACTTGGAATAGGCAAATCTAACAGAACTCTTGACTGCTTCCCCACAAGAGTTAGTATGCATTTTATAGATTATCCAACATCAGAGTTCCTCAAGTCTAGCTTTCTCCCTTGTCTTATCAACCAGCCATCACTTTTAATTAGTCTTAGAGGAAAAGAAACTAACTTTAACCGAGTATATGACATGTGTTAATCTGTGTCCCTTATCACACCAACCATATAAGGTAGCTGGATTTGGACCCAGTTCTGGCCAAACTTAAAGTTTACTCTCTTTCCATTATATTTTGTTGCCTCTCTTGGAATAGAGATTCAATTTATAGTAATTTAAGGAAAGCTTTAAGAGAGCAAAGATTCTTCCTAGCTCCCTTTGTTCCCTACTCTTACAAAAACAAACAAGATTTAAAAGATCAGAATGCAAATAAATAAATAGATAAATAAAATGAAAGATCAAAATGCAAACCTCCAAATATTTAGAAATCCTGAAGTCTGAGGGAAGACATCATTGTGAAATGGTGGAAGGACCCAAGATGAGCTAGATCTCAGCCCAGGGCCTTGCTTTTAGCCTAGTATAGTGTTCTTTCCTTCTTTCCTTCTTTCCTTCTTTCTTTCTTTCTTTCTTTCTTTCTTTTCCTTTCTTTCTTTCTTTCTCTCTTTCTTTCTTTCTTTCTTTCTTTCTTTCTTCCTATGTTTTATTTATTTATTTTGTTTTGTTTTGTTTTGTTTTATTTATTTCTGAGAGAGAGAGAAAGAGAGAGACAGCGTGAGCAGGGGGGGTCAGAGAGAGAGGGAGATACGGAATCTTAAACAGGCTCCAGTCTCTGAGCTGGCAGTCAGCACAGAGCCCAACACGGGGCTTGAACCCATGAACTGTGACATCATGACCTGAGCTGAAGTCAGATGCTTAACCGACTGAGCCACCCAGGCGCCCCTAGTGTTATTTCTTTATATAAAATTTTTGTTCTTTAGTAGCATGAAGAGAGCCTATTTCATGGTAGATAAAATTGCTCCAGATAATACACAGACACTGGAAATACTAGTTCAGGTTGGACCAAAATGTGTAATTCTCCTCTGACAGGAGTTTTCATGTGCATTTATTTTGTGATTACAGTTCTGGGTTGCTCAGAACTATGGGATACAGTCTTCCAGAACTCCCACATAGGCAGTGTACACATTTTTTTTTAAGTTTATTTTTTAAGAGAGAGATGGGGAGGGGCAGAGGAAAGGGGGACAGAGGATCTGAAGTGGGCTCTGTGCTGACAGCAGAGAGCCCAATGTGAGGCTTGCACTCACAAACTGTGAGACCATGACCTGAGCCGAAGTCGGAGGCTTAACTGACTGAACCACCCAGGTGCCCCAGCAGTGTACACATTTATAAGACGATCAGACAGACGAAGAGAAGAAATCTCTGGCCCTGCACATCTCAGTTAGTAATTATAGTCCTGGCTTCGTTGGCATACTCCCTGCCTTTAGGAGCTACCTCACAGATTGTTTCAGCAATTCCACCTTCTCCATACCAGTCTCGTAGACACTGACCAGGTAGCTTAGTATATCGGTAGTTCTCAGTGGACTCACATAAAAGCTCAAAAGTGGGAGAATTAGAACTTGGTGCACAGGGACCACAGGATCACACATAAGCAGTTTACACATCAGTTGGAAAGAAGACAGATATGAAATGTTTAAATGATTATGCAATAGTTATAATAGCAACAGAGAATAAGACGTATCATGAAGCTATGGTTAAATATCAGTTGAGTGTATTAAGTTTGAATTCAGGAAAACAGTATTCTTTAGGTGAGTTTGAGAAGGTTCATAGAACTTTGAAAGATAGATAGGATATGGATAAGTGAAAATAATGAAGAACATTCCAGACAAGGTCTATGGATGGTAGAAAAACACAGAGCATAGCATCAGTAACAATACCAGTGCCTCATATTGACAGATTTGAAGTTTACAAAGGTAGACATTGCCTCATATCTCCTGAACAAGGTTGTTGTAAGGAACAAATAAGGAAACACCAGGTAATGTGATATCAGGGAGCAGTAAGTTAGCAGACCCGATTTTAGGCATCACATTGGTGTCTGGTTGGATATGGAGGATATGGAGAAGAAAAAGATGATGACTAGAATTTCTATTTTTTATTTTTTTAATGTTTATTTTTGAGAGAGAGAGTACAAGCAGGGGAGGGGCAGAGAGAGAGGGAGACAGAGAATCCAAAGCAGGCTCTGCAATGTCATATTTTGCCTCCATTGTGGGGCTCTAGTCCTTAAACTGTGAGGTCATGACCTAAGCCGAAGTTGAACGCTCAAATGACTGAGCCATCCAGGCACCCCTGGAATTTTAAACCCTAATGATTAGAGAATGGAGACTGAAAACTATTCAGGAGACTGGCATTTCAGGTGTAGAGCTAGAGAGGAGGAGTCAATGTATAATTAACAGTCACCTCTGCAAAGCTGAGCCTGAGACGGTGCTGCCCTCATGAGATAGAAGCCAGGTCTTACATAGCCTGGGACCTTGGATTTAGGCTGGGATCTGGGGGTCCTAGGGCCCCTGGAAGCCCTCACCTCCAGCACAAATAGTAAGCCATGGTAGTATTCGGCACTGCTGATCACACACGTCTGTGGGGTAAAGCCACAAAACTCCATCCGCACCAGGAGACAATGAGCTTAGTTTTATTCTCACTGTTATATGTTTTAAATATAAGCAAACAAAATAAACCTGAAATGTAAAGACCTAGGTTCGGATCAAAGTGCTCTTCATTTTTACTTGGGTGTCAGAGTTCTTGAACAAGGCAAGCTTCCTGTAATTTTGGAGTAATAATACCTAATTGAATTGTTAAAAGGATTAAGTAAGATTGTGTTCAGTGCTGTGTAGATAATAAATGTTTTAGAAATGTGAATTCTATAAAAGTTGGTAGGCCTTTAATTTTCAGTTGCAGAAATAAAAAAATGTGACAGGATGAGTGCTTGAACAAAATTTTGGACCTGATTTTAGGCAGATTCAGGACTCTAAGTTGTTTTCACCATTAGATTGTCACTTCAGTGGTCTCTACCCCGCTGTGCTGCCTTTTGAGATCCTCTGGAATCTAAAAGCACATAAAGAATGAGAAACTGTCTTCTAATGACAAGACAAATTGGAGACTATCTGCTGAGCCTTTATAATATTTGTAGCTTTATACTTTATAGTATTTGTAGCTTATTAAAAATCCTATAAAATAATGGTGCAAGTTTTATGAAGTATTAAGCTTCAAAAATATTTTCAATTAGTAGTATTTATAAAACTTGAAGGGGCACCTGGGTGGCTCAGTCGGTTGCATGTCTGACTTCGGCTCAGGTCATGATCTCATGGCTCTGTGAGTTCGAGCCCCACGCCGGGGCTCTGTGCTGACAGCTCAGAGCCTGGAGCCTGCTTCAGATTCTGTGTCTCCCTCTCTCTCTGCCCCTTCCCCGCTTATGCTCTGTCTCTCTCAAAAACATAAATATTTTTAAAAATTTAGAAAACTTGAATAAAATCTCAGTATACAGATCTTTTCCTATAGACATAAAGTTATCTTAGATGTGATGGAGTTTCAGTTTAAGGTTGGAAAATGGTACTCATTTCAGGGTTTATCTTCATTTGATTAATAAATGACTTGTATTCAAGAACTTTTTAACTTACATCCAACCCAAACCTGGATTAGCAGAATGTTGTTTGTAATGTTGAGAAGTGAGTTTTACAAAATGCCATTTGTAATATAAACTAGTCAGACGACTCAGAGGGTTTTATTTGGCTATAATTTTGTTTGTGCTTTATGAGAGCCATGGTCATTGTTTTCATGTGTTTTCATCCTTCAGGGTATCTCCAAGAAGCATACTTATGGACCAAACAAGTTCTGACCATCATGGAGAAGTCTCTGGTCCTGCTCCGAGAGGTGACAGATGGCTCCCTCTATGAAGGAGTTGCCTATGGCAGCTACACCACTAGATCACTCTTCCAGTACATGTTTCTCGTTCAGAGGCACTTTGACATCAACCACTTTGGCCACCCGTGGCTTAAACAACACTTTGCATTTATGTATAGAACCATCTTACCAGGTATGGTGAGGAATCAGAAGTGGGAAAACATTACCTATCACCGTTTTTTCTGATTATGAAAATGGGCTCGACGAGGAAAAGAAATGTGGGGGTTGAGTCATATTGAGGTTAAATTTTTTGTAAAAAAAAAAAAAGAGTCAAAGAAGAATTCAGGAGTTACATAATACATGGAACATTTTGGGGAGTTAATGTGAGGATTTGTGATTTACGTACTACAAAGCTCAGAGCATAATGGATCAGATATAATTTGTAGCCCCCATAGTACTTTTATTTCTGTAGATGTAAAACTTGGGTACGTGTACAAATAACTTTTCAAGAATCTTGACAAAATATAAACATTTATGATTACATGTTAATTTTCCTTGACTGCTTGATCCTGGATTGATTCTCTTTAATTTTTTAGTTTTTAGTGTTTATTTCCAAACTATATAGATATTCAGAATGAGAGATTATACCTACGTATTTGCTGGAACGTTAGTGTTTTCTTTAAACAGTTTATTGAAATAAATAATATAAAATATTAAAAAATGATTGACTATAGGGGCCCCTGGGTGGTTCAGTCAGTTAAGTGTCCAACTTCAGTTTATGTCATGATCTCAAGGTTGGTGAGTTCGAGCCCCACATTGGGCTCTGTGCTGACAGCTCAGAGCCTGGAGCCTCCTTTGGATTCTGTGTGTGTCTCTCTCTCTGCCCCTCCCCTGCTTATGCTCTCTCTCCCTCTGTCACTCAAAAATAAATAAACATTAAAAAAAATTTTTTAAAGGAATTGTTATAAAACTTCTAATTCTGTGTTGTTATGTAGGTTAGGCTTCTAAGAGAACTGGCTCTAAAGATGTATATGATTTAAGAATGCATTCATTTCTAGGACAGCCTTGTAACTCTCATTTCTAAACAAGATTAAGATGTTAGAAAAAGTTTAGAAGTTAGATTTTCATCAGGATGGGGAGTCCCCCCCCCCCAGTGAAATGCAGCTTTTAAATGATGATTCTAGACCTACATTAAAGAATCCAGTCTTTAAATCTTTTGCTCTGGTTGTGTACAAATGGACTGAATAGAATCTCCATTATTGGATTAGATATCCAGAAAATACTGCAGAGCAAAAGAACCCTAAGATTCTTAAAGTTTAGTTGAGACTTAACATTACTGCTTATTCTTAGATAGGCAGGAGAGGTCTGTTTTGTAGTTTATCTTGATAAAAAGGCCATCTAAAGCAAGGGGTCTTGAAGAGGTCTCAGAGCTTTATAATTTGAGCTGAGATCTAACAGGCAGCCACATCACTGCCATGAGCTGTGTCCCTGACTGCATTCTAAACTGGAAAAGACAGTATAAATACCTCTAAGAGAAAGATTCATGTATTTGTGTCAATCAATCTAGCAAACCTATATCGAACATCTTTGTTCCAGGCATTATACAAGGTAGGGGATTCAGAGATAAATAAAGCATATCATCTGCTTTCAGGGAATTCACAGATTAATAGAAGATTCAGAAAGTCACATTTTATCATAAGTCTTTCTTGGGGTAGCATTCACTAAGCTGGTAGAAGCAAAAACAGTAGCTGTAAATTATGTAAATATAGTCATGGTATCTTTTCAGAAGGGATTATGTGTTAAAAGTCAGTCTGTTCTCAAGAGCCTTTCTTTTTTTTTCCCCTCTACAATGTCCATTCTAGTACTGATTATTCTTATTTCTGGCTCAGAATTGTCTCCCATTCTTTTTCAAGAACACCTGGGGCATATCCAGTCTTACCTGCTTTTGTTTTGCTGATATTCCTGTATGATCTTTGCATTTTCTCTCTAACTTCCAGCATTAGCAGGCTCTTCTATGGGAATTATTTTCTTCCTATAGAAATGGAGTTTCTCTCCTAAACTTATAACTTCCACTTTATTGGATGCCAGATCGAAGCATCTTTTGTCATTATCTGGGCTTAGAATGTGGGATGAGTTGGTAGCAGAGCTGGTGTACATTTGAGGTTCAGGAGCTCACCATACACCAGAAGATAGCCAATGTGTCTATGCAGATATAATTACACGTAGCATGGACATTGGAAAATGAGGAAGTGGGCAGTGTACATATGTGTTAATAATTGTGGAACTTCCATTAGCAATAATAAGCTGCCACATAGCAGACATAGACTTGCACACAAGATTTGTTGAAGGCCTTCAGAGGGATTCTGATACACTGGGCTGGGGTATAGTATGGACGTTGCATTGCGTTTTTTTAATCCAAGATACACAGTTGATTCTAATTAGCAACCAGGGTTGAAAATAATTGTTTAGATCTTTATGGGAGTATATAGTCTTCCATTTATCTTAATTCTGTCAAACTTCGTTCCCCAGGGTTTCAAAGAACTGTGGCTATTGCAGACTCCAATTACAACTGGTTTTATGGTCCAGAAAGCCAATTAGTGTTCCTGGATAAATTTGTCATGCGTAACGGCAGTGGTAACTGGCTGGCTGACCAAATCAGGAGGAACCGTGTGATGGAAGGTCCAGGGACACCATCCAAAGGCCAGCGCTGGTGCACTCTCCACACGGAATTTCTCTGGTATGACACGTGGGACTGCTGGGAGGAGGAGGAAGGAATTGTGCCAGGGATACAGCGTGCTAGTTTTTTGCAATTAAAAAAAAAAAACCAGCTATCTAAAGTTCTTTGTAACCCTTTCTCCGTCCCCTCCGCCCTTGCAACTTCAATTCATATCCCACAACAGCAGCGTTTGACACTGTTAGAAACCTTTCCTTACATGTAAGATCTCATTACTGTTTGCAGTTTTTGGTTTTCTCATATTGGGAGGTGCCTTAGGCTCACATATTTAATAGATGTGCATGTTTTGATTAACACCATTTTTGAAATCATATAAAGAGAAAAGCACAAAATTTAGATTCAGTTCCTCTGACAATCACACCAAATAAATAAATAAAGGTAGTAAAGTGTTTTTGTTTTAGTAAATGGAGCATTATAATCTTCTAATAGCAAAGCTTTTACTAAATTTCCAAAACTGTTTAAAAGTGTTTGACAGTATTTGACAGTTTCACTTTGATAATAAAAGAACCATGTAATTTTTTTTGCCTTAATCTTTTAAGCCCAGAAAGAGAAGCCAGGGCCTCCTGTTTAAAGTACTGCCAAGTATATTGTTGGCATCCAATAA
Organism: Crocuta crocuta; assembly: GCF_008692635.1. Lineage (NCBI taxonomy): Eukaryota > Metazoa > Chordata > Mammalia > Carnivora > Hyaenidae > Crocuta > Crocuta crocuta. The sequence continues at coordinate 1,318,268 of NW_027531012.1, read as the reverse complement.
ATTAAAATAAAATTACAGGGAACTGGTTAATCATTAATCCTTGATGTCTTTTCAAGCTATTGAAATGTGTATTCAACTCCAAAATAAGCTTCTGTGGTTTGATTTACTTCTCTTGGTTATTATTTTTTTAATTTAAAAAAGAGGGAAAAAAACATTAATAAAGTTAAAACTGGTTATACTTTAACCAGCATTTTTAAAAACTATTGTCACAGGAAAAGTAGTAATTTAATGTGATTTCACTTCACTTAGCCTAAATAAATGACCAGGAGAGCCCTAGAAAGCTGACTATAGGAATCAGATTAATGCTAAGTTTAACTTGGTTCAAATTCTGCCATTTATAGGAGTATGCAGAGTGACCAAAATCAGAGGAGTATTGCCAGTTTGTCTTGTATCTGGATTTGTTAAATCACAATAATTAAGTCAACATTATTAACTAGACCCAAACAGAGACACAATTTCTGATGTCCTGAGATTCCAGCACAAGAGACAAGTGACCAAAATCAAACACCAGTAAGATTAACTCTGCCATTGGCGATTGATTCATTTTAGAGAAAAGTATCTAAGAGCCAGTAATCAAGGCCCTCCTTTCTTCCCTTGCGCAAGAAATCCTCCAAACCTGTCAGAAATGTTATCTCAAATCATCGAAAGCAAACAGTCTTGTTTATGATTACTTTGGGGGCTTTCCTGAATCACAAACTTGTGTTCTTAATCACTGTGAAAATGTAATGTTATTTATTATATTAATTTTACAGTTTTACATTCTTTTTTTAAGTTTATTTATTTTGAGAGAGAGTACGCACAAGCGAGGGAGGGGCAGAGAGAAGGAGAGACAGAATCCTAAGCAGGCTACACCCCATCAGCATAGAGCCTGATGTGGGGCTCGAACTCACAAACCGTGAAATCATGACCTGAGCTGAGATCAAGAGTCAGACACTTTTAAAAAAATTTTTTTAATGCTTTATTTTATTTTTGAGAGGGAGACAGAGTGCAAGTGGGGAGGGGCAGAGAGAGGGAGACATAGAATCTGAAGCAGCCTTCAGGCTCTGAGCTGGCAGCACAGAGCCTGATACAGGGCTCCAACTCACAAACCTTGAGATCATGACCTGAGCCCAAGTCTGACACTCAACCGACTAAGCCACCCAGGCACCCCAAGGGTCAGATACTTAACTGGCTGCACTGCCCAGGTGCCTGTCATCCACTTATATTCTTTTTTTTTTTTAATTTATTTTTAGTATTTATTTTTTGAGAGAGAGAGCAAGAGAGAGAGAGCACAAGTGTGAGTAGGAGACGGGCAGAGAGAGAAGGAGACACAGAATCTGAAGCTGTCAGCTCAGAGCCCAACATGGGGCTCAAACTCACAAACCACGAGATCATGACCTGAGCTGAGGTCAGACGCCTAACCGACTGAGGCACCCAAGTGCCCACCCCACTTATATTCTTAAGTGTGGTATTGGTAGTAAACTTTATCTAGTGTGTGAAGTTCAATTCTATTTAAATTTATTTTTTTAGAGGCTGAAAGTACTCTACCAAACTTTCAATAATATCAGCCATGGCAGAACAGCACTTCCTTACAACTCGAGGCTTGTTAGAGTCTAGATCCTAACATGGGGTTCTCTAGAACAGGAGCCCCTGGACTAGAAGTGTAGATGGGAGTTTAATTCTATGAGCCCCAGTCATTTGAATGAGATAGCAGCTCTGGGATCGTTAGATGAAGAAGGTCCGTGTAGTGATTAACAGCAGCAGCCATTTCAGGCTTAAACCCAAGGATCCCATGGTGTGAAGAAGTACTCCTGTCCCATTCACTAGGGTGCTCCCCTGTGCATGCTTATTCACAGGTGTTTCTGGAAATGTCCCTAATACAGAACACACTGCCGGCACTCTAGGTAGCATGTGTGGTTTCCTCCAGTCACGTCACAGAGTGGCATCACAGTCCTGATGTGTTATTTTAACTTGTACTAGAAACCCATTTAATTGTTTAAACATGAATCCTTTCAGGTACGATGCCAGCTTGAAATCTGTCCCTCCTCCAGATTTCGGCACCCCTACATTGCATTATTTTGAAGACTGGGGTGTTGTGACTTATGGAAGTGCCCTGCCTGCAGAAATCAATAGATCTTTTCTTTCCTTCAAGTCAGGAAAACTTGGGGGCCGTGCAATATATGACATTGTCCACAGAAACAAATACAAAGATTGGATCAAAGGATGGAGAAATTTTAACGCCGGTCATGAACATCCTGATCAAAACTCATTTACCTTTGCTCCCAATGGTGTGCCTTTCATCACTGAGGCTCTCTATGGGCCAAAGTACACCTTCTTCAACAATGTTTTGATGTTTTCCCCAGCTGTGTCAAAGAGCTGCTTTTCTCCGTGGGAGGGTCAGGTCACGGAAGACTGCTCATCGAAATGGTCTAAATACAAGCATGACCTGGCTGCCAGCTGCCAGGGGAGAGTGGTTGCAGCGATGGAGAAAAATGGAGTGGTTTTCATCCGAGGGGAAGGTGTGGGAGCTTATAACCCCCAGCTTAATCTGAGGAACGTTCAGAGGAATCTGATCCTCCTGCATCCACAGCTGCTTCTCCTCGTGGACCAAATACACCTGGGAGAGGAGAGCCCCTTGGAGACCGCGGCAAGCTTCTTCCACAATGTGGATGTTCCCTTTGAGGAAACAGTGGTAGATGGGGTCCACGGGGCTTTCATCAGGCAGCGGGATGGTTTGTACAAAATGTACTGGATGGACGATACTGGCTACAGTGAGAAAGCAACCTTTGCTTCAGTGACATACCCTCGGGGCTATCCCTACAATGGGACAAACTATGTGAATGTCACCATGCACCTCCGGAGTCCCATCACCAGGACCACTTACCTCTTCATAGGGCCGTCTGTAGATGTTCAGAGTTTCAGCATCCACGGGGACTCCCAGCAACTGGATGTGTTCGTAGCCACCAGCCAGCATGCCTACGCCACTTACCTTTGGACAGGAGAGACCACGGGACAGTCTGCCTTCGCACAGGTCATTGCAGATCGTCAGAAAATTCTGTTCGACCGGAGCTCGGCCATCAAGAGCGCCACCGTGCCTGAAGTGAAGGACTATGCTGCTATTGTGGAACAGAACCTGCAGCGTTTTAAGCCAGTGTTCCAGCTGCTGGAGAAGCAGATCCTGTCCCGAGTCCGGAACACAGCCAGCTTTAGGAAGACCGCTGAGCGCCTGCTGAGATTTTCGGACAAGAGACAGACAGAGGAGGCCATCGACAGGATTTTTGCCATATCGCAGCAGCAGCAGCAGCAGCAAAGCAAGTCCAAGAAAAACCGAAGGGTGGGCAAACGCTATAAATTTGTGGATGCCGTCCCTGATATTTTTGCACAGATTGAAGTCAATGAAAAAAAGATTCGACAAAAAGCTCAGATTTTGGCACAGAAAGAACTGCCCATAGATGAAGATGAAGAAATGAAAGACCTCTTAGATTTTGCAGATGTAACGTATGAGAAACACAAAAACGGTGGCTTGATGAAAGGCCGGTTTGGACAGACGCGGATGATGACGACAACTCGCAGCAGAGCCCCGTCTGCTTCATATACCAAACTATTCCTGATCCTGAACATCGCTATTTTCTTTGTCATGTTGGCAATGCAACTGACTTATTTCCAGAGGGCCCAGAGCCTGCATGGCCAAAGATGTCTTTACGCAGTCCTTCTCATAGACAGCTGTATTTTATTGTGGTTGTACTCTTCTTGTTCCCAGTCACAGTGTTAGCGTTAAAGCCATGCATTGCTTGATTGTTGTGTGGTCACAAGAGTCTATGCAAAAGAAAAAAAAAATCTTTTCTAAATTGCCCTAAATTGTTACTGGACGTTTTATCTCAGATTCATCTTAACAAATTAAAGGGAAGATGTTTTTCATACAAGAAAGCAGGCATATGGAGAAATCGGAATCGGAGAGGAAAAGGTTTATCAGAGGAAGAAGAATAGTGTGGTTGCCCCATGATTGTTTCTGGAAGGAATTGGCTTGGCTAATTTAGCAGTGCATACAGTTCTACTCTTAGAAGAAACGACAAGTCTGGTCTTAAGTAATATTTTTTCTTGAGAGAAAAAGATTGAAATAGATTTGGGTTTTATTAATATTAATTTAATGCTATTAGTTTCAGATACTATTTTATGGAAAAGACTGAAGCCCACAGTTCTGAGAAATTCAGAAAAAAATGTCTAATGGTGTAATCACATTGACAAATAAGTATTGCTAAGTCCTGGTATGGTGGTGTTCACTTTCTTGGAGAGTAGTTCATGAGTGAATTGACAGCAGGAGCTGCACATTGGATTACTATTCGGACAACATAATAAAATGATGACAGATGATCATTAAAAAATTGAAATATATTTTCAGTAGAAAACACATATCAGTGAATGAATATTTCCTTGATGATATTGGTCTCTGCACACATAATGCATCCATTGGTTGTTCAATAAGTAAGACAATTACAGACAACTTCATTTTCTGTTTTCCTTCCTTATATGGAAAACTATTGTAGACCCAGGGACTCTACTTCAAAGTAAAATATTTTATACCCCAAACATTGATTTCAATACCAAAGAAGATGGGGAAGCTAAAAATCGGATATGAGTCTTATGTTTTTTAATAGAAAACTTTAAGTTTATTTTGCTAAATAAACATCATAATTATGATTTATCTAAAGTGTCTTCATTGTTCTATTACATTAAATGCAGATGCAACGGTTTTGAAATCTGTGAAGGGAACTGTTATTTGGACCATGTGTTAATTAAACCTATAAAGTAGTGTTTGAAATGAAAGAAGTAATTTCTCTGCCCTGTACCTTTTCATTGTCTATTTTAAACATTTCAAACAAATTTGAAAGGTTGTCTATTTTAAACATTTGAAGCAAAAGCCAATTTCTTTTTCTTTTTTTTTTTTTTATTTCTGACACTTAAATATCAAACTTAAAAACCTACAATTGCCATGGTTATTTTTAGTTAAGTTCTCAGGTGGTAACAGGAGAGCGGAGTACTGGAAACATATTCCACAGTGTATATTTCAGCATAAGAAAATGATCTACTTACAAAGAACTTAAGAGTAAATTATCTCACATTCCACATAGTTGAGTCTTACAGATTTCTTCCTTGAAAACAGAAAATATGCTTCGCTCAAAGTTTACAGTAAGGACGAATGCACAGATATGGAGGTTGTAGTAAAGGCAATCTTTTCTTTTTACTTGTCCTTTTCGTTCATGGACATCCCAGTATGTAACAGAAAACAAGGAAATGGAGAAACTTTCAGTAGCGCCTTTTTGCAGTTCTAATTTTGAACTTTCTTGCGTAAAGTAAACCCAAGTTTTAACTTTTAACTGTGCTTCACCATTACACTTGGAATTGAGAAAATGACTTCTGAGGAAGTATTTTTCCTTCTTTCATGGGAGAAATCTCTGGGGAGGATGTCATTACACACTGTTTAAAAGAATAATGTTTTCAAAAGAATAATGCTTCCGTTTGTCCTGCATGGATGTTGTTACTGGGATTTAAACTTGCTTTATGTGACAGTTTCTCCGTTTACTTAACCTCATTCAAGATTCCTCTCTTGTCTTTCTCATTCAAAAGGATGAATTGTCTGAAATGATCAAAAGCAAATTTAAAAAGGGGGGGGGAGGGAGGATTGCTCTCTGAGGCTACCAAGCAAACCTGATCTCAGATCCAAACACTCAACACATACTTTCTAATACGGATAAAAAGTGCAAGCGAGTGCCAGATTCAGCTTTCCTTTTGTTTTCATTAGGTTAGGGCAGACAGTGAATTAGTCATCGTAGCATGGCCCAGTCTAACACATTAGTTCATTTTTTAAGCAATTTTTAAAAATATGGTAATCACGCGTCTTTGAAGCAAAATTCATTAACTGGGTTTTTTTCCCTTCTAATTGGACCTCGTATTTCACTTAAAAAGAAACTTCCAGAAGCAGTGACTTAAGTGGTTTAGTAAAAAAGAAAATGCTGAAACAAATCACAGCTCTTTATAAATGAGACATGTTTTATATCGGGGATAGTGCATATTTGAATAAAACCAAGCAATGTTAACTCTCCCTTGTAACTGAGTAATCAATTATGAAATCTGTTTCAGGGCTGCTCACTGCAAGGTGTGTTTCAAGTTCATTGAATAATATGTAAGCTGTTTTTCAGGAGATTGGCAGGACTCTAGCCCTAGCCTTAAAGAAACTTTGGGAATTAATAGCATACACATTTTGTGCAGTGGAAGGAGCATGCATATTCCTTGGTTGGTAACTGATTAGCTAACAAACAGCTATGGTGATGGATGAGACATAACATCTGCTAAGAACAGTCTTTTGAGGTCGTTGTTACAATTGTTAATAAAGTCAGGTGGAAGACCTTATTCTGGGATTGTTTTAATGATTAAAATTTATTGTATTGCCTAGAATATTGAATGAAGTCTTCCACAAATATTTTAGTCATGATTTTAAAGAAATAGCAAATGTCCTAAGTTTGATAGTTTTATCAGAATATTATGCACCGTGAATGTTTTCTTTCTTTTTATGTTTTATTTTTGAGAGAGAGAGAGAGTGACAGCGTGAGCAGGAGAGGGACAGAGAGGGAGATACCGAATTCAAAGACAGGCTCCAGGCTCTGAGCTAACTATCAGCACACACAGAGCCCGACGTAGGGCTCGAACCCACAAACAGATCATGACCTGAGCCGAAGCCAGACCCTTAACTGACTGAGCCACCCAGGCATCCCACCCTGAATGTTTTTTAAAAGAAAAATTTACATTATAATTGATTCCGTTTTTAAAACAAAATCTTGATCATTCACAAAACTGCCCACAAAGGAATTCGAGACTTCTCCAGATTTTTCAGAGGAAACAAGTTGTGAAATGTTGAATTTGTAAGTTAAAAAATACATTCATGTTTTTCCTTAGAAATATAAACAAGACTAAAATGGATATGATGATAGGGAGGAAGCCCATGTAATTTATCATCTGAACTAGGCACTTACGAGAGTTAAAGGAAGAGCAAACCACAGATATAAACCAAGACTGTTCTGGGAACACGAGGACATACAGCCATCTATGCTATAGATAATTCAGGAAATGAAAGTTCTGTCAGTCAGGGAGGTGCGTGTGAAGGTCTCACTTGTACTTTAGTGCTAAAAAGAAGGAACTTGAGATGATCTCATTTTGCCTCCAAAATATGCAGGTGGGGAAACAGCCTTCAGCAAAGGGGCTTTCCTCCCTCCCACTTCCTGTCATGCTTATTCCTGCACTCTTTCCATTTCCATTGGCAAAGCCTGTTGCCTTGATTCTCCCGTCTTTAGGATCACGTTTTGACGAGGTCAGTTTCTGTAGCTTGTTTAGCTCACTGGCAAAGATAAATACTTTCCCAGCAGTGTTTCAGCTAGATATTTGCTTTATGCTGTCACATCGATGAACTGCTGACATTTCTCAGGAAATGACTACAAACAATCCATTCCTTTGTCTTAAATAGTTAATTTTCGGTCATCTATTTTAATAGGTTCAAACTCGCTTAAGCAAGACACATCACCACTTGCAGAACAAAGGTTGCATTGTGACTTTCTGGTTCTTCTGGGCTGTATAGTTTCTCTCTCTTTTGGGGAAAGAGGTTTTTGGGAGTTCCTTTTCAGTTTTAGATTTTTTTTTCCCCTAAGTTATACATGAGTTTAAAAAGTAAAATAGTACTAAGAGGCTTTTTATGACCTAAGCTTTTTATGACCTTTTTATGACCTAATAAAAATAAATAATTTTTATTATTTATTTATTTTTAAATGTTTACTTACTTTGAGAGTTTGTGTGCAAGAGTGTGAGAAGGGGAGGGGCAGGGAGAGAGGGAGGAGGAGAATCCCAAGCAAACTGTCATTGGAGAGCCCAACACAGAGCTTGATCTATTGAATCATGAGACCATGACCTGAGTCAAAATCAAGAGTTGAACATTTTGGGGCACCTGGGCGGCTCAGTTGGTTAACTGTCCAACTCTTGATTTCAGCTCAGATCATGATGTCACAAGGTCCAGCCCTGCGTCAGGCTCTCCTGAACTGACAGTAAGGAGCCTGCTTGAGAATCTCTTTCCTTTCTCTCTCTGTCCCTACCCCGCTTGTGTTTTCTCTCTCTTTCTCTCCCCCCCATAAATAAATATTTTTTGAAAATTACCCAAAAAAGGTGGATGCTTTACCAACTGAGCCACCCAGGTGCCTCAAAAGGCATGTAATTTTAAACACATTCTGCCCACTCCTTTCTCACTCTAGATTTGTGCTTTCCAGAAGTAACTAATTTCGGATTGTCTTCACTGTTGAGTCCATTATGTCCTTGTTTATGATAAGGTCTAAAACTTCTTACCAATGAAGAAGAAGATTTAGCTCCCGGGACGCCTGGGTGGCTTAGTCGGTTAAGTGTCTGACTTTCGCTTAGGTCATGATCTCGCGGTTCGTGGGTTCAAGCCCTGCGTCGGGCTCTGTGCTGACTGCCAGCTCGGAGCCTGGAGCCTGTTTCAGTCTGTGACTCCCTCTCTCTCTGACCCTCCCCTGCTCACGCTGTCTCTCTCTCTCTCTCTCCTAGAAATAAATAAAACATTAAAAAATAATAATAATAAATAAAAAAAATTAAAAAAAGAAGAAGATTTAGCTCCCTTGTCCATCTCCCTCTTCACACATTTCATTCACCCCCAGCCTTCTAACAGAGCTGTCATAATTTTTGGTTAAGTCAGTATTCAGCATTTACGTACTATCACCATGATAAGTAGGACTCATGGGTTAGCCATGTAGAGCACTATTTTATTTATTTTCATGGAGAATTTTGTTTTCCCCAAAGTTAATGACTATTTCTTTTTTCCATTTGCTTAGTTGTCAAGCAATTTCATCTCATCTCCCAATTTTTCCCGTAGGAGTGGGAATCTCCCCCAAGTTCAGTCACCTCTGTAATCGGGTAAGCTCTCTGTGTTCTTGGGACCAGCCCTTCTTACATGGTATTTGTGCTCAGATCTCTTTTCTCCATCATTCTAAGGATTCTCTCTGCCTTTTTCTGTGTAGATCTTCTGCTTCTTGAACTTCATGCTTCCTTTTTCTTCATTAATATCTCATCTTGGTGGAGCATATCCTCCCTGAGATTTCTTTTTATTATTTTTTTTAACATTTATTCATTTTTGAGAATTGAGAGACAGAGCACGAGCCAGAGCACAAGCTGGGGAGGGGCAGAGAGAGAGGGAGACCCAGAATCAGAAGCAGTGTCCAGGCTCTGAGCTGTCAGCACAGAGCCCGGTGTGGGGCTCAAACCCACGGAGTGCAAGATCATGACCTGAGCTAAGTTGGATGCTTAATCAACCGAGCCACCCAGGCGCCTCCCTGAGGAAAAACACATGAGTGCTAAATATCTTGCCTCTTTACATGTCTGAAAAAAATGTTTATTCTCTCCTCTTGATCAGTCACTTAGCCAACAACTGTAGGTTGGAAATAACTTTTCCTCAGAATTGTGCAGGCATAGCTCTATGACTTCCCAAATGTTACTGAATTTTCTCTTGGACAGAGCAATTTTCAAAACCAAAGGCTCCACTTTCCTCCCTGGTTACTTCAGCAGAGGGATGCTGGCAGAAAGAGGCGCTTAATAAACCCAACTGCATGTGTTCTCAAGGTCATGGAGGAAGGCAGGTAGAGGTCTCGCTTAGCCTCTGATAAAGCTCAGCATCTCCGCTCTCAGCCGTGTTGTGTCTTTAATTCATCCCTCTTCTCAGTCTCTCCAGGGAGTCAAAGCCTCATCTTCTACTGGAGTCCAAGTGCACTCTGCCTGCTGTGGTTGGATTTTCCACTTCCAGCTGCATCTTCCCCTTACCCCCCGCCCCTGATCAGGGGTGCCTGCTGCCAATTCCTGAGCCTCCTTGCACTGCTGCAGAGCTGTTGACGACAACCCCATTCTCTTGCTGGCTTGGATTTCAGCCTCATGTTTAGTTCCCATTCATCCATCTTCTCTCAGCTTCCACAGTCTTATTCTATTCTCCATTCGTTCTACAAATATATATTACTTTTACTGAGCACCTACTATGTTCCAGGTACTGTTTTAGGAACTAGAAATTTGATAGAGAACAACAAAATAGAATCTGGTCCTTGGGTAGTTTATGTTCTGATATCAGTGGGTGAGTGGGAGAGGCAAATAACAACTACAATAAAAAAATATAATGTGTCAGGTACTGATAAACATTATGGAGAATAAATAACGGGAGGGGATAGAAAGTGATGGTGAGCTGGTACTATTCTATAAAAAGTGGTTTCATATGTGACACATATGAGCAGACACTTGAAGAAAGGAAGATTTCTAGGAGAAGTGTGTTCCAGGTAGAAAGAAGTTACAAAGGCCCTGAGGTCAGTGTGTGTTTGAGGTGTTTCAAAAACAGGAGACCCGTGTGGCTGGAGCAGAGTAGGAAAGGGGAGAATACTGGGAAGCAAGATCTGATCATACATTCCCTCATAGGTTGTAGCAAAGCCTTGGAGTTTGAGGTGAGAAGTCAGTGGGAGATGTGGCTGGCTGCAGGAGGAATAAGTAGGGAGAGGTGAGTCCAGGAGCTTCTTATTTTCTAGATACCCAGCTGGTCCTAGAATACAGAAACAGGCTGTGGCTGAAGATGTAGTTGTTGGTGCCTTTATTTTTTTAAGTTTATTTATCTTAGAGTAGAGCCAGACATGGGGCTCGATCCCACAAACCGTGAGATCATGACCTGAGCCAAGATCAAGAGTCAGACGCTTCACTGACTGAGCCACCCAGTGGTTGGTATGTCTTTAAAGGTTCAGTGGAAAATCCCTAGCTGTGTAAAGGGAGAAATGCATTCTGGGTAAATGGAATAGCATAAAGAAACAGATGTATGAAAAACCAAGACTTATTCAAGAATCCACCCAGATTGGTGGGGATGGCTCATAGGACATGAAGTGGGGAGTGGTTGAAGATGAGACTGGAATGGAGAACCAGGAGAATATTAGAGAGGATTTTGCATGGCATGTTAAGAAATTTGAACTTCATTCTGCAGTGAGGGCTTCTCAATCTTTCTTATGCTTCAGCATAACTGAGGGATACAAACAATGCCCATTACTGAACCAACATGGCAGTGCTTTTCACCTTTGGGATATGTGGATAGGGTGGCTAAGGGGACTCGAAGGAGCAGAGGTGAAGGTAGCGCACATCTGTGTGTGTATGTATGTGTGTGAGGTTTCGAAAAATCCTTGTGGTGCTCATGTGCCATTTCCCATCTGTTCACTCTAGTGGAAGGTTTCCTTCTAGTTGGAAATCACTGCAAGCAATGGAGAGCCATTGAAAGATTTTCTTTTTAAATAGACAGATTTGTGTTTTATTCTTATATTTTCAATCTTTATTATTTTTGAGAGACAGAAAGAGACAGAGCACGAGCAGGGGACCTGCAGAGAGAGAGGGAGACACAGAATCGGAAGCAGCTTCCAGGCTCTGAGCTGTCAGCACAAAGCCCAACACGGGGCTTGAACCCATAGACTGTGAGATCTTGACCTGAGCCGAAGTTGAACACTTAACCGCCTGAGCCACCCAGGGCCCCCCACAGATTTGCATTTTAGAAAGACAGCTTTAGCTTCAACGTAGAGGATGGACCCAATGGGGGAGAGATCGGAAGCTATTTCCACAGTTGTTCCATAGGTAGAAGATAATCAGCTCTTAAAGTCTAACGAGGGAGTATTTAAGATCCAGCTCGGGGCGCCTGGGTGGCTTAGTCGGTTAAGCGTCTGACTTTCGCTTAGGTCATGATCTCGTGGTTCGTGGGTTCGGGCCCCGCGTCGGGCTCTGTGCTGACTGCCAGCTCAGAGCCTGGAGCCTGTTTCAGTCTGTGACTCCCTCTCTCTCTGACCCTCCCCTGCTCACGCTGTCTCTCTCTCTCTCTCTCCTAGAAATTTAAAAAAAAAAAAAATTAAAAAAAAAAAAGATCCAGCTCACACTCAAAACAAATGGCCAAAAGGATATATATTTTGTGGAAATATAGGTCAACAGGTAATAAATCCAGGAGCCCTCAGGATGTATGTGTCTCTGAGTCCCATTTACTATAGAAGAGCGCAATTGCCTGCCACACCTCTGCTCCAGTCCTCTTGACTGTCCCTTGATAAACTTTGGAAATTGTCCAGGTCTTCCTGCCACTTCTATTTTCAGCCTGCCTGTTGCAGAGACTCCACATAAATTGGTGTGGCTGGGGTCAAGGGTGTATAATGCAGGGTGGTGGAAAACAAGACTAAAAAATTAGACAATGATGGGGCGCCTGGGTGGCTCAGTCAGTTAAGCTTCCAACTTTGGCTCAGGTTATGATATCACAGCTTGTGAGTTCGAGTCCCAAGTTGGTCTCTGTGCTGACAGCTCAGGCCTGGATTTGGATTCAATGTCTCCCTCTCTCTGTCTCTCCCTGGCTCATACTCTGTCTCTGTTTCTCTTTCTCTCACTCTTTCTCTCTCAAAAATAAGTAAACATTTAAAAATTTGAAAAACATTAGACCGTGGGATAGAGGGAATGCCCCCTCTCTCCCCTTAATTTTTTAATTCAATTTTTAAATAGTGCCAATTGTATAGGCATTTTGACTAATGCAGGCAGTCGAAATACCTTCTAAATGGGAAAACTAGAGGTGCTTCTTCCTCCTCCTGCTGCTCTAGAAGTTAGTTACAGGGCAACCTTTGTCGTGGAAGGACCATATGATTTTAGTGGTGAGTCCCAAAGGAAACATGAATGATTGGGGATGGGCTTTTGAGGCTTTGGCTTAAGGTTGATTTTCTTAAGGCAAGAGCTTTTTAAGACATTTCACTCAGCCCACACTTTCCAAATTAAACAAGGAGAAGTGATTTTAGTATATATTTAGGAACTATTTTCTGAATTAAAAAAATTTCCAGTGGTTTAGACACCTTCTATTTCTTTCAAAGAAAGTGTAATAACAGGATACTGGAATTACCCTTCACTGTGAAGGGGACCTCTTAGCAGTCTTCTCTACTTTTCACTTTTTAGCACTTGCTGTTTACCACTTTTTAATTTTATCCAGGATAAGAGACAGCCAGTAAAATACAAGAAATTCTCATTTCTTGCCTTCCTCTGCAGATAATCTTGATTTCTTATTTCCTTCACCCCACTCTCTAAGGAATCTGTTTTAATGACAGAAGAGTGTATCTATGCCATTTATTCAAATTCTAAGGAGAATTCTTGGAACACTGTATATATTTAAAGCTCTGTTCCTGATACAAAAAGGTCTCAAGAAAGGAAATTGTGATCATTTTGAAAGATGAATTCACAGAACTTCTTATCAAAGTTGAAATATAAATTTTAATAACTCAAAACATTACTATTATTGAATATTGCCCTTGGGTAGCTCACACTTAGAAGACATAAAGAGAACATAAAAATCACTACTCTGACTTCCCCACTAGATAATACTTCTTGAGGGCAGGAGTTGAATCTCCTGCTCATTGTGTTTTTTACTTTTATTTATTACTTTGAGAGAGAGGATGAGCAGGGGGGAGGGGCAGAGGGAGAGAGAGAGAGAGAGAAAGAATCTCAAGCAGGCTCCATGCTGAGCATGGAGCCCAACACAGGGCTTGATCCCACTACCCTGGGATCATGACCTGAGCTGAAATCAAGAAGCAGATGTTCAACCGACTGAGCCACCCAGGCACCCCTCCTGCTCATTGTATATACATGATTCTTAACACAGTGCCTGGCACACCCATGGTATTCAAAAAATACTTGACGAACTGACTGACTGAATACATGAATGGAACACAGAAGACCTTAACATATAGAACTCCAGCTGGTACAATGAGCTAACGTCACTAACCTGCCACAAAGCAAACTTTGGCCCTGAGAGATGCTCCAACTAGATCCTAGAGCTGTTTTAGCACTGAAATCTCTGGGCTCTGGTGGTTCTAAAATTCAATCTCCAGGACAAGGCACATGAGAAAGACAGATGTGAACTTCTGCTAGATGGCTGTAATAATACATGTGGTGGTCCCAAGTGGGATAGAAAGCCCAGATGCCAAAGCGCAACTTAAAATAACACACCATTTGTGTGGGATGTTGTAAACCACCAGTGATCAACAGACTGTTGCTAAGATTTAGTAATTGCCCATGAGAATGCCTTTTGAGTTCACAACATTGTATAATCCAGCAAGCAGGGCGACGCCAGCACAGCTGACTTCCTAGAGAACACAGGACAATGAGCTGTGGGTGCAGGGGATGTGGGCAGACAGTGTGGCCAGGAGGGTTGGTTATTCAGCTGGCTCTTTAGCTGCACCTACACACGTGGAGAGTCACACCATGGCACCTAGGAGTACATGGGACTTCCTGGAGAAACTGGCAAACAGCATAGCTCATATAAGTTACTGCATGTTTTCTCTACTTCTAAATAGGCTTTCTGTGTTGCTTAGTGGATGTTTTAAAAGTCTTATGGATGATGAGAGGACCTTTGTGAATTCACTGCTTAGGAGAGGTCATTTTTTATTAAAAAAAAAATAAATTGGATGCCAGAGGAAGAAATGAGGAATGAAAGAATATTTGATGATTCTGTAAAATAAGTTTTGTTTTTAAAATAGGATATAAAGAGAGGCACCTGGGTGGCTCAGTTGGTTAAGCATCCGACTTCAACTCAGGTCATGATCTCCTAGTTGGTGAGTTGGAGTCCCACATCAGACTCTGTGCTGAGAGCTCAGAAGCTGGAGCCTGCTTCGGATTCTGTGTCTCCCTCTCTCTCTGCCCCACCCCTGCTTGCATTCTGTCTCTGTCTCTCAAATAAATAAGTATTTTTAAAAAGCATTTTAAAAGAGGTTGTAAAGAACCTACAATTCATGAAAACACTGCCCTGTCCATGTTTCCACCATTATCATGTGAAAGCATACAGGCTAGCAGTGATAATAACAGCCATCTTACTGAGGCCTGTACAGCAAGAATTTTGCAGACATCTACACACCTCTTTGATAAGGATGTAAGGAAGATGTAAGCTCTAGCTCCATCTTATAAATTAGGAAGTTAGTCTCAGAGAGGTTAAGAAATAGGACTAGAGACACATAGCAATTATTATAGACTAGGTTATGAACCTCAAAATACAACAATGTTTTGGGGCACTTTGGTGGCTCATCATTTCAATGGCAACTCTTGATTTTGGCTCAGGTCATGCATGATCTTGTGCGGTTTATGAGTTCGGGTCCCACACTGGGCTCTGCGCCGACAGTGCGGAGCCTGCTTGGGATTCTCTCTCTCTCTCAAAGTAAATAAACTTAAAAAAATAAAGCAATGTTTTAATGTTTGCTTTTAATTACTTGAAATGTTCAAAATATCACATTATAACAATTTAAACTATTAATTGAGTTATGAGCATAATTATGTCAAAACTATTAGTGTCACTGCAATTTTGAGTTATGAGCACAATTATGTCAAAACTATTAAAGTGTCACTGCAATTTTTACTTTTAATCTTGTGAAACTGAAAAGAGCAACAAAAGGGAGTCAAACTGGACTTTAAAAAATAAAATAGACTTGGGGTGCCTGGATGGCTCAGGAGGTTAAGTGTCTGACTTGGCTCAGGTCATGATCTCACGGGTCTGGGAATTTGAGCCCCGCATCGGGCTCTCTGCTGTCAGCACAGAGCCCATTTTGGATCCTCTGTCCCCATCTCTCTGTACCTCCTCTGCTTGTTCTCTCTCAAAAATAAATAAACATTAAAAAAAGATAGACTAAAAGATATCTCCATATTTTATTTTTTTATTTGATTTTTTTTAAACTATGGCTCTGTATTTTCAAGTGGACAGTTCAGAGGAAGTCATCAGTAGCTTTTGTTTAATGCAAAAGAAGAAGAGAAGAAGAAGAAGGAGAAGGAGAAGAAGAAGAAGAAGAAGAAACCCACCAAAAAAAAAGAGAAATTTTGGGCTTAAAGGAAACCTAAGTGTCACTAAGAGCCTGGTTGTATTCACGTTTTTAGAAGGGAAATACGGTGCAGATTTCTCCAATGAGCAGGGTTTTTTTTTTTAAGTTTATTTATTTATTTTGGGAGAGAGAGACAACATTCGCATGAGAGAGACTCCCAAGGGGCTGACAGCGCAGAGCCCCATACGGGGCTAAAACTCACAAACTAGGAAGTCATGACCTGTGCGGAAATCAAGAGCCCAGTGTTTAACCGACAGAGCCACCCAGGCACCCCTCTTCAGAGAGCAGTTTTTAAAGAAGTTGTGGGTGGGTGTTAAGTTTTAAAGCTAGCTTGGAGGGTGTATTTCCCAGCCTTAATTTAGGGAAGGTGCCAAAGTGCTAGGTATGGGGTGATGGGACACAGGTCATGGCCCAGGGCTGTGAAACGGATCTTGCTGTCACACAATGCAAGGTAACAGAGAATGACACAACAAAAAATTAATCAAGGTGCCAACCAACATTGTTGGATGGAGCATGCATCACATAGATCCAAAGGTGCCCCAAATTGTCAGCCCCTGGCACAGCCTGTAGCAATTCCCTCAAGTCTCGACGCTCTTGTGGAGAGAAGCCAGCATTCTTTTTGTTTCTCTTGGGGTTGCGAAGTTCCATTTCATCATGAGCCACGTTGAGGCCGCACATCGCACAGGGGGCTTGAGGGCAGCCAAGCCCTTCAGGAAGTTGTGAAAGGCTTCACCCCTGCATGGCTGGTACTCCATGCCTGCATTCGGTACATAGGCTATTCCCGGCATGATCGGACTTCCTGATCATGCTCCTCCCCACCAGTGCCCTTGAAGACTTCGAGTTGGCACCTGTGGGAGGGCAGGACCACACCACCGTACCCCTCCTTGTCTCACGCTGCTGCCTAGTACTGATGGGATAGTTCAGGCAGCTCCTGAAGTTCAGCTGGTAGTTTGTTCTTGGAACATTTGGCATTGTGGAGCTACAGGGTATCTGGGGCTTCTTCCTTTATCCAATCTCAACCTTTCTTCTAACTCTGGGCTCGAAGCGCACCCACATTCCAGGTGCAGATCTTGAGCATGGCCAATTTGCCACTGGGCAAGGTTTTCCCATCTCTCTGTGTGGGCGGAGGGGGGGAATGGGATTCCTCGTACAGGACTGGCCCCTCTCCTGCTGCCTCTTTTCCATTTTCCTTTGCTCCTGCCTTACTCTTCTTGGCTTCTGGCTCAGTTTTGGGGTCTTTCCCATCTTTCCTGCCACAACTCGCTTTTCCCCCATGCTTCAGCATCGGTAACGAATGCCCTTCTGAACCTTCACCTCACCGCCCACCAGAGCGCCTTACCTGCTCAGTCCTAGTCTGGCTGGTCCTCTAAAAGACATCCCCATATTTTAGAAATTACAACTATTTGTCATAGTTTAAGATTCTGCAGCACAGCTTAGAATATAAGATATATCATCAGTGCAAAATCAGACTTCTGCTTTTTGTTTCTGGTCTCATCTTGCATCCAAACTGTAAGTCACTTTGATTCTTATGAGGTAGACATGCTTCATAAACATAAAAACAGGGGTGCCTGGGTGGCTCAGTTGGTTGGGCGTCTGACTTCAGCTCAGGTCATGATCTCACACCTTGTGTGTTCCAGCCCCTCATAGGGCTCTGTGCTGACAGCTCAGAGCCTGGAGCCTGTTTCCGATTCTGTGTCTTCTCTCTCTGCCCCTCTCCTGCTCATGCTGCCTCTCTCTCTCTCTCTCTCTCTGTCTCTCAGAAATAAATAAAAAACATAAAAACAAATTATTTACTGATTCCTTCATATTCATCTCTTAACTTAATATTGTTATCTGGACTTTGCCCTTACTCATAAATGTTTGTGAGTTTTTCAGGTTGTTTGAAATGAATGAAATCATTGTAAAACTATAATGCTGACTTATAGTGGCTGGCTAATACCTTATATAAAATAAGCCTACCTTATCACTCTCCCTTAAGACAGAGATTTGTCTGCAATAATTATTAACAGGTGTGGCGATATAAAAG
The DNA here is from genome assembly GCF_008692635.1 of Crocuta crocuta. NCBI lineage: Eukaryota > Metazoa > Chordata > Mammalia > Carnivora > Hyaenidae > Crocuta > Crocuta crocuta. Next base: position 1,300,331 of record NW_027531012.1, on the reverse strand, counting down.
AGACTAGAAAATACTTCACAATCAATGTATCTTTGATATAGTCAGTCACTTGTTACTCACACTGCTTTTTATTATTATTTTTTATTATATTTATTTTTGAGAGAGAAAGAGAGGCAGCATGAGTGGATGAGGGGCAGAGATAGACACACACAGAATTTGAAACAGGCTCCAGGCTCTGAACTGTCAGCACAGAGCCCGACACAGGGCTCGAACTCATGAACTGTGAGATCATGACCTGAGTGAAGTCGGGCGCTCAACCCACTGAGCCACCCAGGTGCCCCTCACTGCTTTTTAAACCCCAGCATTCTATGGAAGGAAAAAAATGAAACTGTTTTTGTTTTGTTTTTATCTTCCTGTTTTGCAAGATTTAAAGAATTATTTGTTTTTTCACTTTGAATTTTGTCACTTTTCGGTTGAATGTTTGTAACTTTTGGAGATCACGCCTTTTCCTTCTAGACCAGAATTGTATATTACAGAATGTTAGAATTGGAAAGGACCCTGGAGCTGGTTTAGCCCAATCCTCTCTCTTCACAGCTAAAGAGTCACCATGTTGGGCATTTTTTCAATTTGGTGCAGGTGAAGGCATCACCAAAACCAACACTGCCCGCTTTGACATTTCCCGCTGTAAGATGGACCAACCCTAGGTTGAGGGGAATAAACAAAACACAGATAAAAACAAATTTATGATGCCATCAATCCAGTAATTGGATTGTTCTTCCTCCAAATAATTTCAAGTTACAGACTTAAATTCTTGAACTACAGTCATTTATTTCCCTGAATAAAGATGGCTGATAATTTGTTTACTAAACTGTCTTTGATTCTCTGTTAGATGATCAAGTCAGGTGTTAACACCCCATAGAGCAGAAGAGCCTATTATGGCAGGGAATTAGCGCCCTCTAGCACATTTCTGCGTCACCACTGCTAAAAAAAATCTTTTCTAAAATCTAACTGAAACCGAAGTGTTCTAAGTACTGTGCTCAATTCCTTTCACTATCGCACTTCAATTCTCACAAAAATTGTATGACATCAATTGAGACAGCTGAGAAGGAGAGGCAGCTAATATGCAGTGCGGTGAGGGTTCCTTCAGGAGCGAGAAGAGCTATGGGCAGGCAATGACTGACTTCACTGAACGACACAGTGATGAACACGAAGAGGTCCTGGCCCTCTGGGAGCTCCCTGATTAGTAGGGGAGACCGAACTCTGGCAAGGAATGCTGCAGTAAGCACAGTGAGAACTATTGCAGACTTACTTCCTTATTTATTTTATAGTGTGGAGCAAGGAAACAGAACCACTAGCTCCGCTTGGGGGTTTTGAGGGTAGCTTCCATGAAGCCACACACGACATCAGACGAAGTATCAAAGGAGGAGAGTAGTTTGTCAGGTGAAGAACAGAGAAACGGCATTCCAGGCAGCAATCAGAGCAAGCGAAAAGGCACACAAACGAGGAACGCCATGATACATAAGTACAGGTCATGTAGGGGGTCAGTGCTGTTGGAAACTGGGGTGCATGGGATGGAGAGGACAGAGGTGGCTGGAGCAGGACTGGGAAGAGATTCCATATTGCCCGGAATACAGAACTTCAAAAAAAATTTTTTTTAATGTTTTTATTTATTTCTGAAAGAGAGACAGGGTGAGCAGGGGAGGCTCAGAGAGAGAAGGAGACGCAGAATCTGAAGCAGGCTCCAGGCTCTGAGTTAGCTGTCAGCACAGAGCCCGACGTGGGGCTCAAACCCCTGAACCGTGAGATCATGACCTGAGCCAAAGTCGGATGCTCAACCGACTGAGCCACCCAGTCACCCCCAGAACTTCTCTTCTTGACAATGGTAATATTGAGGATTTTCAACCAGAAAATAATGTGACTGGATTTTTTCATTTTCTGCCTGGTAAGTTAAGAAATATAACCACAGTCAGAAAACTACTAAAACAAATATACTGTATAAAGCATAGTTATAAAGCAAACACTTCTGTATCCCTCACCCTGGTATAGAAATATACCGTTGTGAGCATTCGCCCCTTCTTTCTATCCCAATCATAATCTCATTCAAGCCCCAAAGACAATAACCACTGTGTCTATGATTCTTCCTCATTATTTTGTTTTTCTTTACTGTTGCATGACTTCTATAAACATCCTCAGAAAATAAAATTTCATTTTAATTGTTTGTGAACTTTTTATAAATGGAGTCATACTTAAAATTTTCGTTGTGTTTGATTTTTATTGCTTAACATAATGGGTTAAAAATTTTTTTTGTTAATGTTTACTTTTTGAGAGAGAAAGAGAGAGAGAGAGCAGGGAAGGGGTAGAGAGAGAGGGAGACACAGAATCTGAAGCAGGCTCCAGGCTCTGAGCTGTCAGCAGAGAGCCTGACATGTGACTTGAACTCACGAACTGTGAGATCATGACCTGAGCTGAAGTCGGATGCTTAACGACTGAGCCACCCAGGCAGTCCAACAACATAATGTTTTTAACGTGCATCCTTGGTGATTGTTGCTGTGGCAGCATTTGTTTATTTACACTGCTGTATAGCATTGTCCTGTTTGGATATTTTGCAATTTTTCCTTTATGATGCTGTTGGATGTTTGTTCTTTGATTTCTTTAAACCAGTTTTTGCCTAATTCAAGCAATACTGCTATGAGCTTTTGTACTTTGTACTTTTCACATGTCCATAACAGTTTCTCCAGCCTAAATCAGATTTCTTTCAGGAAGTTAACTCTGATAGGACCATGTGGCATCAACTAGAGTGTAGTGAGGGAATAAGGGCCTGGTCCACTTTCAGTGGGTGTGGAGAAGAGGTCCAATATGAGGGACAGTCTGGGGGCAGTATCGAGCTGCACAGGAAATGGAGTGGCATTCACAGGTGACCCTAAGTTTTCCAGCCTGAAAGACTGATATCCTTAAATGACATCAAAATTCTGGAGGAGAAATCTGGAGGAGAAGTAAGTTTTAGGGGAAAACGAGTTCTATTTTGGGTATGAGATGATTGCTGGACATATAGCAGAAATGTCTGCTAGAGGCAATCAGAAATACCCATGAAGAATGTAGGAAAGGGAAGGACTTGAGATGGAGATTTGGCAATGGGAGCATACAGTTGGTTGTCAAAGACATGGGAAAACAGAATAACAAGCACATTGACAACACATTCTGAGCATTTACCACGTGGCTGACACTAGTCTAAGAATGTTACATGTATCTCAAGAAACAAGTGTTGGTGAGGATGTGGAGAAAAAGAAACCCTTGTGCATTGTTGGCAGGAATGTAAACTGGTCCAGCCACTGTGGAAAACAGTACGGAGTTTTTCCTCAAAATTTTAAAAATAGAACTACGCTATGATCCAGTAATCACACTACTAAGTATTTCCCCAAATAATATGAAAATCTAATTTGAAAGGATACATACACCCCTATGTTTATTGCAGCATTTTTTACCATCACCAAATTATGGAAGCGGCCCCAAGTGTCCACTGATAGATGAATGGATAAAGAAGAGGTGGTATATATACACAATAGAATGTTATTCCACCATAAAAAAGAATGAAATATTGCCATTTGCATTGATATGGATGGAGTTAGAGAGTATTATACTAAGTGAAAAAAGTTAGTCAGAAAAAGTCAAATACCCTATGATTTTACTCATGAAACTTAAGAAACAAAACAAATGAATAAAGAGAGAGAGACAAACAAACCAAGAAACAGACTCTGTTTTTTTAAAAAAATATTTATTTATTTTTGAGACAGAGAGAGAGTGTGAGAAGGGGGTAGGAGGGGCAGAGAGAGAGGGAGACAGAGAATCCCAGGCAGGCTCTGCGTTGACAGCAGATGTGGGACTTGAATTCATGAGTCATGAGATCATGACCAGGGCCAAAACCAAGAGTGAGACACTTAACCAACTGAACCACCCAGGTACCCCAAGAAACAGACTCTTAACTATAGGGAACAAACAGATGGTTACCAGATGGAAAGTGGGTGGGGAGATGGGTGAAATAGGTGATGGGAATTAAGAGTACCCTTATCGTCATAAGCACTGAGTAATGTATAGAATTATTGAATTACTATATCATACAATTGAAACTAACAGAACACTGTATGTTAGCAATACTCAATTAAAATTAAAAACTTAATAAAATTTTTAAAAAAGAATGTTACCTGTTTCAACTCATTTAGTCTTCACAACACCCAAGGAGGCACATAATACTATTCTTTCCATTTCACAGGAGAAAGAACTGAGGCACACGGAGGTCAATAGCTTGCCCAAGGTCACACATCTAGCTAGTGGTGCACCAATAGGAGATGATTCAGGAAGTGTATGTGGAAACGATTGAATTTTAGTGAGTACCAATATTAATGGTTGGAGAGGAGCCTGGGAAGAACACTTAGATGAACAGTCACCAAGTTAGGAAGAGAGCCAGAAGAGTGTCATTAATCCAAACTTTAATTAAGTTAATAAAGTAAGTCAGGTGCCTGGCACTCCTGGAGGATGTCAGGTAGAGGGCCAAAGTGGAGTCACAGTAGTCAAACTTGAGACTTAGTGTCCACAAAACCTAAAAAGAAAAATCCCTCCCTTAAGAAATTCAGCTATGTGTGTTATGGGAAGGTGGAGAAATGCGGCTGGTTGTGGGGAAGATGAGTGCTATACACCAGACAACTCTGCTGAGTAAACAAGCTGAGCTGGGCAGGAAGGAGGAAGTTGTGGGAGCCTCACTACTCTGTCAGCGCCTGCAGCTCCACCCCCAGCCCCCACTGTAGCTTTGGTGACTCTGACGAAAGTGGGTGGGAGTGGGTGTCCAGATGGCCCTTCAGCTATACCTGGAACCTGTCTTATGGCCCTGTTATCTCCATGATGTTGCCCTGTATCTCCCTGGATAGGATTACCTATTGTTTGTCACAAGTTTGGCAATTCAGGAGGCTCAGACAGACATGATCTCTGTAGAAGGGTTCAGGTTCTGAGCTAAGCAAAGTAGACATGGTGCTGACTCTGCAGAAAGAGAAGAGAAGAATCCAAGTCTGCTTCTCATCCATCCATCCATCCATCCATCCATCCTTCCATTCATTCATGCATTCATCCATTAATTCACTCCTTATACCCACAGATATTTATTGAATGCCTATAATGTCCTGGGCATTATGCTAAGGCTTGTGTAACTAAAAAGGAGTTAGATCCTTGTCATCATTAAACCTATAATCTTAGCTGGGGAGATGAAAAAATAATAAGCAACAAATAAAAGATGAAAAAACTGTTCTTTGAAATAAGAAAACAAATAGGTGTAAAAGAAAACTAAGGGGTGGATGGGGGAATTTAGAAAACCTGAGCATACAAGGCATGATAGACTTCACATGCTCATGTTTGTCCAGTTCTCTTCGCCTTTAAGGCACAGGAGGGGACTGTACTCCCCGTTTGGTGGAGCCTTGTGACCAGTTTGGACCAAATATTGGTATTTGATGTGGGGGCACTTCCATGATAATAATAATTTCTCATCTTCCTCACTATCTGCCCCATTTCTTCACTATCTTCCCATACCCACACATATGAGGATGAAATATGGGAGGAATTTTTCTTTTTTACTTCAGCGTAGACGACAACTAAAAGGAAATAACTTTTTCTACGTTTTATTATTAGATTGCTTAAGGAAGTTTCACTTCCCTTCCTAAAATATGTGGTGTTAGTTTAGTAAGCTAGTGGTGAACAGCATGGAAGTTGATAATGGCAGCTAGTGAGGCCACAATTCTTATTTGGTTGCTGATAAAATGAACTTCTGCATTAATTTGGAAAGATTATGCAGCTAAAGAAAATGTGGCTCTAGGAGAAATAATTAGAAAACAATGTTTCTAGTGTCTGTTGATTGCTGCTGGCTATGTTTTGGCAAGACTTTATAAGCTCAAAAAAGAATTGGTTGGTTTGTAAGCAAAAGTGAGAAGGAATAAAAATATTTCAGAAAAGTGAGGACTTGCAAAATTGGAAAACCTGACATGTTTTAGACTCCAAACTCAAGACAGAATTTAAGGAAGCCTTGAAAGACAAAGTCCATTAAAATAAACCCATGGGAAGGCCAAATTAAAAATATGGCTTCTGCACCTATCAATACCTCTCAATAAGTTCAGGAACTTTGGGGAAAAGATAAAATTAAGGCATTCAATTGGCAAGAGCCATAGAAAGATCAAAATAAAGGTGTAGCTTTCCCATAGAAAACTATAGTCTCATGTTTACTCAGGGTACCTGTACTGGCAAGAGAAAAAGACAGATACATACAAATTATTGGGGGGAGAGGGAAGAAGAGACGGGCAAGAAAGCAAAAGCACATAGTAGATCTGAGAACTGTGTTTTGAAAAGAACTGTTACTGTATTGGCAAATATATCTTACTGAAATCAGAGACAAGAATCTTACTAAATAATTTTGGGAGCTATTTCAGTCAAAGGAATCATAAACCCAACTGGACTTGTGGTCTCCAACATTGTACAAGCAGCACATGAACTAAGAACACTAGTCTACTCCCAGAAGAGCATATACCCATTGAGTATGTGGCCAAGGACAATAACATAAGAAGACTCTTCAGAGGGTAGAGTCAAGAGATTCAAGGAGCATTTTTCAACTGCCTTGCTTAGAGTAGAGACCCTTCTGCTGTTTGCCCAGAAATAATTTCAGAAACATAACAGGTCAATCAGTGCCTGCTGCTGGCTTCCATTTTTTCCTTTCAGAATGAAGTGTTTCTTATGGTTGTTCTGGCCCTGTTCCTTCACTGTACACTGTCTGTGGAGGGGACAGATTAATCTATTACTGTTAGTTCATGGGTCTGTAGCCCAAGAAGGGCCACATGAAGACCTGATGTAGAGACTGTAACACACCACCCAAACTCTGGACTGTGAGCTCCATGTTTGGACTTGTGTGTGTGTGTGTGTGTGTGTGTGTGTGTGTGTGTGTGTGTTTTGTTTTGTTTCATTTGTGGGGTTTTTTTTGTGGGGGTGGGGAGAAGGTTAGTGAGTTCAGGAGTGGGAAAAGAAGTGACACAAAAGAGTAGCCTATAGTAGAACTAATGATTGTTCCTTTCCTTCCGGCAAATGGAAAGATTACATGTCCTCGTCCCCTTACAGTAAAGTAGACCACAAGAATGTGCTGAAAAACTGAATGGCTATTGGGAGATATCCACCCCCTAGGAGCTAGAGATCTTGCTGGAGCCTCTTTTATAAGAGCACTAATCCCACTCTTGAAGACTCTCATGACTTAAACACCTCAGAATGGTCCCACTTACTAATACCATCACTTTTTGAGGTTAGGGTTTCAATGTATGAATGTTGGGGACGTATTCTGATCACAGCACTGTCTATAACAAACAGGAAGAAGGACCAGAAAATGCCTTGGAGGCAGGGTATTATGGAATTACCCAAACTTTCCCAAGATGCAAATGCTGCCTAGTAGAAGAATGTGGACACAGAGAAGATGACCTATAAGCTCATCGTTGAAAAGCAATCCCTAAAGAAGACAGAGTTACTTCCTACAGGAGAAGAGTATGCAGCCCCCAGGGCTGGAGCAAGGAGAGTGTGGGGTTCCTGGGAAGAGGCCAAGACTCCATCTAGAAGACAGTGGTATCCCTCCAGCCTGGTTTTCTAGTAGCCCTGAAGATTACCTGTCCATGTGTACAGATGAGAAGCCATTTCAATTAAGTAATGAATTCCCAGAGTGCTTTCTAATATCTGCCCCAACTCCCTCCTCCTTCCATGAGAAAAGAGTAACACTTTAATGGTATTTCTTTTCTTACTGTTCTTGCAACCTGATAATAGCCTCCCAGGAAAGAGATCCTGGGATAAATTGAAATCACTTCTGTTTCCCTAACTCTGTTGCTTAGTTAGGAACAGTTCCCAGCCTACATTAAACAATATCTTAGCTCATCAAACACTATTGGTTTTCTGGATTTTCCCAATATATAGCTTGTTTTTAATGAAGCTAGGCCAAAACAGGTAGCTCCTGGAAACTCCGGAAAAACTTGTCTGGATCAACATTTAAAAGAAGCAATGGTGGTTTCTAAACTGCTGGAAGCTAACTGTCTATTACCCTTCAAAACCTCCACGATCTAAACTCTCACCCATCTCCTTTCTTTACCATCTGCCTTTCCTTTCTGCCTTGTTTCTGTGACAGTAATGGGTACATAGGATACTCTACAGAGTAGGGTTGAAGAGGAGGCAGATGGGTCTTTCCATTCTGTTTCCCCCAAGATTTGGACAAATGCCACCCAATTCCAACCTTTCAACTTGATCTTTTCCTCTTCTCCTCCTGCTGCTTTTTGCCATCTTCTTGTTCTCAAACACTCAGTTTCTTTATCATCTGTATTCTTCAAACACAGTCAGTTTCTCACTATGATTTATTACTTTTGGCAAGGAGAGGTGAATTATGGCATTCCAGGCTCAGGGAGCAACCCTTGACATAAGCCCTTTGTGTAGAGAAGGAAGGACAAAGACCCTGTGAAAAGCCTCTTTCCAGACTTGTTCCTCAGAGACTCCATTAGATGAAGACATTTCATGTTTAGTGTTTTTTAATTGTAGAAGAAACTTCCGTGTTTTAAAAAAGGCAAACACTGAAGAAAAATATACAAGAGAGATTGCTCTCTCCCTGCATTCATTTCCAACCCTCTCCATTACTTCTCAAAGGTAAACATTGACAGTATTTTTTTAAGTTTATTTATTTTTGAAAGAGAGGGAGAGAGCAAGCTGGGGAGGAGCAGAGAGAGAGAAAGAGACAAGGGTCCAAAGCAAGCTCTGTGCTGATAGCACAGAGCCTGATGTGGGGCTCAAAACCATGAACCATGAGATCATGACCTGAGCCCAAATCAGACACTTAACCAACTGAGCCATCAAGCCACCCCTTGACAGTATTTTTTAATCTTGCAGAATATTGTACGCATCTGCAAGGGAGATATATAGATTTTCTTTTTCTTTTCTTTTTTTACACAAACGTATGACATGCAGAATTTTTGTTTACCTTTTCCAATTAACATGTCAACTCTGTCTTTTCACCCATACCAGAACATACAGATCTACCTCAATCATATGCACTTACCTTGTATTCCATTTGCATAGATGTGACTATTTTCAACATGTGGCATATTTCATATGATATATTCTTACTTTATTTTATTTATTTTAAGTAATCTCTATATGCAAGGTGGGACTTGAACTCATGATCAAGAGTCACAAGCTGTACCAATTTAGCCAGCCAGGTGCCCCTCGTGTGATATATCTTTTAGGAAAGATCTTCCACAACACTTTTTAAGTTCTCCATAGAGTTAATGTAATTTTTGGGGGGATTTTGCAATAACTTTATTTATAATTTGAAGAAACCCAAATTTCCTCCTATTGAATTACTTTTTTCTTTATTCTTGTCCTTTAGTCTTATTTGCTATTCACTATTATTATCTTTGGAAATCCAAATCTTTGATCATAGTTCACAAAATGGAAACCAAATTTGACTGCAGGGGAACTGAGGCTTGTGATGAAGCAAAGTATAAGTAAGTGGCCATTGACAATGAAGCGCTAGCACACATTACAATCACCTATGAAATAATTTGAGTCAATAGAAAAACATAATTTAATTTACCAAAATTCCAAATAGACATGGGTTTTGAGAACCATGGAGGGAAAAGTAGAACCTTTAATAGACTTAAGGTGTCAGATGATGACAATGATAATGACAACAGTGATGACAGTAAAGACTGGCCACATCTAGATTCTCAGAGTTAAAATAATCATCTTTTGAAAAAAAATATTTTTAGTGTGTGATTCAGTGAACATTTAAAATTTTGTGATAGCTTTAGAAAATTCATGCTAAGAAAAAGAGAAAATAATCTGTAAGGTTACTTGAAACGTCATGGGATTGCCATTTAATAAATGACATTCCTGTGTTAGGAAAAGGGTATGATCTTTCCCTCCTTCTGCTTTAAACTTCCATTGAAAGAACATTGATAAACATTCAAAAATCCTCGGGGCGCCTAGGTGGCTCAGTCCGTTAAGCGTCCGACTTCGGCTCAGGTCATGATCTCATGGTTCGTGGGTTTGAGCCGCGCGACAGGCTCTGTGCTGACGGCTAGCTCAGAGCCTAGAGCCTGCTTTCGATTCTGTATCTCCCTCTCCTTCTGACCCTCCCCTGCTCTCTCGCTCTCTCTCTCTCAGAAATAAAACCTTAAACATTTTAAAAAAAACATTCAAAAATCCTCAAAAAATAACAGGCTAAGATTTTCAAATACATACATAAACAATAAATCCATAAATTATAATGCACAGAAAAGAATTCTCTAAGACTGTCAGATTTTTAAAAATAGCTTGTTATTTTTGGCATTTAAAGTTGTGTCTTGTACATGGTGGATACCTACATAATAGTTAAATTTGGTTTGACTTTACTCTCCTGGATGGGTCTTGGGGCCAGGATCAACATGCTGCTAAAATTTAGCAGTCATATTCCAAGCAGGATCATACCACTAGTCTGAATTCTCATGAAGACTACCGAGAATAATGTTTGAGAACTAGCTCACTCGAAGATGACTAAAAGGCACTTTTATTTTTTTTAATATAATTTGTTGTCAAATTGGTTTACATATGATACCCAGTGCTTATCCCAACAAGTGCCCTCCTCAATGCCCATCACCCATTTTCCCCTCCCCCCCACCATCAACCCTCAGTTTGTTCTCTGTATTTAAGGGTCTCTTATGGTTTGCCTCCCTCCCTGCTTGTAACTATTTTTTTCACCTTCCCTTCATCCATGGCCATCTGTTAAGTTTCTCAAGATCCACATATGAGTGAAAACATATGGTATCTATTTTTCTCTGCTTATTTCACCTAGCATAATATCCTCCAGTTCCATCCACGTTGCTGCAAATGGCGTGATTTTATTCTTTCTCATTGCCAAGTAGTATTCCATTATATATATATATAAATGACATCTTCTTTATCCATTCATCAGCTGATGGACATTTAGGCTCTTTCCATAATTTGGCTATTGTTGAAAGTGCTGTTATAAACATAGGGATACATGTGCCCCTGTGCATCAGCACTCCTATATCCCTTGGGTAAATTCCTATTGCTGGGTCATAGGGTAGTTCTATTTTTAATTTTTTGAGGAACCTCCACACTGTTTCCCAGAGCAGCTGCACTAGTTTGGATTCCCACCAACAGTGTAAGAGGGTTCCCATTTCTCTACATCTTCACCAGCATCTATAGTTTCCTGATTTGTTCATTTTAGCCACTCTGACTGGTATGAGGTGATATCTCAGTGTGGCTTTGATTTGTATTTCCCTGATGATGAGGGACGTTGAGCATCGTTTCATGTGTCTGTTGGCCATCTGGATGTCTTTTTTGGAAAAGTGTCTGTTCAAGTCTTCTGCCTATTTCATCACTGGATTATTTTTGAGGGGTGTGTGTGGAGCTTGGTGAGTTCTTTATAGATTTTGGATACTAGTACTTTATCCAATGTGTCATTTGCAAATATCTTTTCCCATTCCGTCGGTTGACTTTTAGTTTTGTTGATTGTTTCCTTTGCAGTGCAGAAGGTTTTTTATCTTGATGAGGTCCCAATAGTTCATTTTTGCTTTCAATTCCCTTGCCTTTGGAGATGTTGTTTCCCTTGCCAAAGAGGCTGTTGCCTGCTTTCTCCTCTTGGGTTCTGATGGTTTCCTGTCTCACATTTAGGTCTCTCATCCATTTTGAGTTTGTTTTTGTGTACAGTGTAAGAGAGTGGTCTAGTTTCATTCTTCTACATGTTGAGGTCCAGTTCTCCCAGCACCATTTGCTAAAAAGACTATCTTTTTTCCATTGGATGCCCTTCCCTGCTTTGTCAAAGATTAGTTGGTCATACATTTATGGGTCCAATTCTGGGTTCTCTATTCTCTTCCATTGCTCTGTGTGTCTGGTTTTGTGTCAATACCATACTGTGTTGATGATTACAGCTTTGGAGTAGAGGCTAAAGTCTGGGAGTGTGATGCCTCCCACTTTGGTTTTCTTCTTCAGTATTACTTTGCCTATTCGGAGTCTTTTGTGGTTCCATACAAATTTTAGGATTGTTGTTCTAGCTTTGAGAAGAATGATGGTATAGTTTGTATTGGGATTGCATTGAATGTGCAGATTGCTTTGGGTAGTATTGACATTTTAATAATATTTATTCTTCTGATCTGTGAGCATGGAATGTTTTTCCATTTCTTTGCATCTTCAATTTCTTTCATAAGCTTTTTATAGTTTTCAGCACACAGATCTTTTACATCTTTGGGTAGGTTTATTTCTAGGTATTTTATGGTTCTTGGTGCAACTGTGAATAGGATCAGTTTCTTTATTTCTCTTTCTGCTGCTTCATTATTGGTGTATAAAAATACAACTGACTTCCGTACATTGATTTTGTACCCTGGGACTCTGCTGAATTCATGGATTAGTTCTAGCAGTCTTTTGGTGGAGTCTTTTGGGTTTTCCATGTAGATTATCATGTAATCTATGCAAAATGAAAGTTTGACTTCTTCTTCCTCCATTTTGATGCCTTTTATTTCATTTTGTTGTCTGTTGATGCTAGGACTTCCAACACTATGTTAAACAACAGTGGTGAGAGTGGACATCCCTGTCGAGTTCCTGATCTCAGGGGGAGAGGTCTCAATTTTTCCCCATTGAGGATGATGTTAGTGTGGGCTTTTGATATATGGCTTTTATGATGTTTAAGTATGTTCTAGAAGGAACTTTTAGATTCACAGTGTGAAATTCTTTCAAGAGTTTCTTTTCTTTTCTTTTCCATGACATTTTCTTTTTGTGGTTTCTGAAACCCATTCTGACAGTGGTAATGATAGTGCTGAGAAACAAAGTACTATGGTTAAAACAAAACCAAACCCATAACCATTGGTTTTCCAATGTGCTTACCATGAGAATCTCTCACGCATTTTTTAAAAGCTAAAGTAAATTGGTGTTAAATTATAGATTTTCAAAAGTGTAAAGGTCTCTCAAATATTATTTAGTGTACTCTCAAGAGAAAATTCTTGAATCCTCTCCACACCATTAGTATGTTACTCTATTTCCACTAAGCGCTGAACTCTCAGCAATTTCTTCTCCAAACAGAGCTGGGTACAAAGGGCTGGGTAATCTTCAGACTCAGAACTCACTAGACTCAGAACTAGAACCACCCACTGCTCTAGAGATGGCAGGGATAGATGTCAGGGATATCACCAGCAGGATAGATACTCATCTGCTGGTGCTGGAAGAAAATTCAGACTGGCAGACAGAACCCAGACTCTCACAGTAATGGTAACCTGTAATAAGCTGGGGAGCACGGTGGTGGCAACCCCAGGAGGTAGTGTTTGGAGACATAAGCTGACAGGATAATAGGCCAGGAAGCAGCTCAGTCTGTAATGAGTTTCAGGGGCAGGATTCTAAACCACATACTGTGGTCTATAAAGCCCCTAAACCCAACCAATCACCTGCAGCTCTGCCCTCAAAATGTGCCAACTGCCTTCTCACCTTTAATGTCCCATCACTCTGGCTTTCTTTCTAACCACAGAATTCCAAGATCCCTTGAACTCCAGAGCTTTGGTCATTCAGATTTATCCTTAAATGTCTTCCCCTTGCAATGGCTTTTTCAGGAAACTCTCTACTATATGATTCTATTTTAATTATTTGCAAAACCTTGAGAGTTGCCTCCCCTATCGATCTCCTCACTAATACAAGCTCAATGAAAGGAGGGTATCTATTTGTGTTATTCCTTATAATACCAGGCATTCTTATAAGTTCCTATCATATCCTGAGGGGGTATTAAATATTTTAGATGAATGATTGAATGAACAAATGAACTAATAAACTGTTAACAGACGAATTACTCTAGTCAGATAGGGGACCAACAAAATGAAAGTTCCCATAACTAAAAATATTTGAACCAAATCCTTGAATAAATAACAGGAGCTAGGAAGAAGAGGAAAGCTGTCACCAGATGCAAAAGTCTTGATAAATGCAGCGAATGAGCACGGATGGCAAGAGTGAAGTGAGAGAAGAAGTTGTGTGAGTAGATTGAGTCTTAGTGGAGAATAAACTACTAGAAGATGGACATTGTAATGGGAGAATGGCAGCTAATCCTCCTCCTTCTTGTTTTGAGAAATGTGCAAGAATAAAATAAACCTCACTCAAGAGGACAGAGGGGCACATTTTAGTTTGGTTACAGTTACGGGAGATTTGGATAAAGCCATCAGCATAAAGGTTGTAGATATAAAGGGATTTGTTCACGGTGAAATGTGGAAAGTGTGGAGGGGGAAGGCAACATCTTTAGGAGATGTGTGGTGGGAGTGAAGAAGAATCTAACAATAAGAGGGCAGAACCACCTGAGGGAAAACAGGAGAAAAAAATTTTTGAGATACAGAAATAAAGAGATGATAGTTATAGTAGAAGTGATGTGCCTCAAATACAGACTTTTGCTGCAAGTTTACAGGGACAGAGAAATGGTCCTCAACTGTCCTGCATGGCAATTTAGGCTCTGATCTGTGGACATCTTCTTAAGACTCACATAGAATAGCTTTTCATCAAAATGCTAAGGAATGGTGATTTTGTCCCAGGCACTGGTACTGGGAGGTTGCTAAGAAGGCAAGTTGGACTAAGAAAAGAATAATACATTTCTTTCCCATTCTNGAATGATTGAATGAACAAATGAACTCATAAACTGTTAACAGACGAATTACTCTAGTCAGATAGGGGACCAACAAAATGAAAGTTCCCATAACTAAAAATATTTGAACCAAATCCTTGAATAAATAACAGGAGCTAGGAAGAAGAGGAAAGCTGTCACCAGATGCAAAAGTCTTGATAAATGCAGCGAATGAGCACGGATGGCAAGAGTGAAGTGAGAGAAGAAGTTGTGTGAGTAGATTGAGTCTTAGTGGAGAATAAACTACTAGAAGATGGACATTGTAATGGGAGAATGGCAGCTAATCCTCCTCCTTCTTGTTTTGAGAAATGTGCAAGAATAAAATAAACCTCACTCAAGAGGACAGAGGGGCACATTTTAGTTTGGTTATAGTTACGGGAGATTTGGATAAAGCCATCAGCATAAAGGTTGTAGATATAAAGGGATTTGTTCACGGTGAAATGTGGAAAGTGTGGAGGGGGAAGGCAACATCTTTAGGAGATGTGTGGTGGGAGTGAAGAAGAATCTAACAATAAGAGGGCAGAACCACCTGAGGGAAAACAGGAGAAAAAAATTTTTGAGATACAGAAATAAAGAGATGATAGTTATAGTAGAAGTGATGTGCCTCAAATACAGACTTTTGCTGCAAGTTTACAGGGACAGAGAAATGGTCCTCAACTGTCCTGCATGGCAATTTAGGCTCTGATCTGTGGACATCTTCTTAAGACTCACATAGAGAGAATAGCTTTTCATCAAAATGCTAAGGAATGGTGATTTTGTGCCAGGCACTGGTACTGGGAGGTTGCTAAGAAGGCAAGTTGGACTAAGAAAAGAATAATACATTTCTTTCCCATTCTCTAACAAGCCACATGGTTCTTTAGCCTACTTACTCTTCCCAGGTAAATAAGGCATACCTGATGGATGGGTGCTGACAGTAACCAGTTCACTGTGACCTGCCCACCCAGACTCCATAACCAGATACCCTCCTTGTAGTGAGGACCTCGTGGTGGACCACGAAGGGCACACCAATTCTCTTCAGGCAGGAGAGGATCATTGACTCACTGAATATAACTCTTGGTCTAAAACTGAGCATTAATACACATTCTTAAATTATGTACAACACAGTTATTTGTTGTCTCTTCCCAGCATTGCGATGTAAAAGGTAACCCCTCACATTAAACATTCATTTAATGGGCACACCTTATATATAAAGGTGTTTTACATATGGTACTCGATTTACTTGTCTCAACAATCTTGAAAAGCAGGACTATTCTGCTTTTACAAATGGGAATGCAGGGTCTCAGAGGGGCGAACTTATTAAATACACACGCAGACACAATGCACCTGACTCCAGAGCCTATGTTCTTTCAAGTACATCTCACCTCACTCTGGAGCCACACACCAAAATGGCTCCATTTCGCCGAAATGGTTACAGTTTGAGTCAGAGCGATGATGCTTTTTGAGAAACGTGAAGGTGGAGGAAACAACACGTTAGTTAGATACAGCTGCAGTTGGGATTTTGGGGGTTCAATCAGTGTTTTTCGAATAACCATGTCTCCCCTGCCTCACCACCCACCTCTGATCAACTTGGTGGTCACTGAGTAAAAATTGGACATTTGTCCAGGTACTGACAGTGTTAGGACATGCCTGGGGTAATAAAGGAGGCAGAAGTCAATACAATATATTCAGTCTAATGACCAGTGGGAGACCAGAGAAGTCAGTGTGAATTAGGCTGGTGATTCTGTCCAGAAGCAGGACAAGAGGGGAACAGAAGATCACGGAGGTACTAGAACTTGAGCCGGGCTTCGCTGCGACTTAGCTTATGAACGAGAAACTAGAAATTTGTCCTTGAGTAATGTTTCCTGTAAATGACCAGTTTTTTTGGTAATCATTTGTCCTGACTCAGAGTTGGCTTGGGAACTAGGGTGGTTACAACAAGGGAGAATCGAGTGTTTTCCTGTCTGCCCAAGTAAAATGTATCCTTTTCACTGGNGTGTGTGTGTGTGTGTGTGTGTGTGTGTGTGTGTGTGTGTTTTGTTTTGTTTCATTTGTGGGGTTTTTTTTGTGGGGGTGGGGAGAAGGTTAGTGAGTTCAGGAGTGGGAAAAGAAGTGACACAAAAGAGTAGCCTATAGTAGAACTAATGATTGTTCCTTTCCTTCCGGCAAATGGAAAGATTACATGTCCTCGTCCCCTTACAGTAAAGTAGACCACAAGAATGTGCTGAAAAACTGAATGGCTATTGGGAGATATCCACCCCCTAGGAGCTAGAGATCTTGCTGGAGCCTCTTTTATAAGAGCACTAATCCCACTCTTGAAGACTCTCATGACTTAAACACCTCAGAATGGTCCCACTTACTAATACCATCACTTTTGGAGGTTAGGGTTTCAATGTATGAATGTTGGGGACGTATTCTGATCACAGCACTGTCTATAACAAACAGGAAGAAGGACCAGAAAATGCCTTGGAGGCAGGGTATTATGGAATTACCCAAACTTTCCCAAGATGCAAATGCTGCCTAGTAGAAGAATGTGGACACAGAGAAGATGACCTATAAGCTCATCGTTGAAAAGCAATCCCTAAAGAAGACAGAGTTACTTCCTACAGGAGAAGAGTATGCAGCCCCCAGGGCTGGAGCAAGGAGAGTGTGGGGTTCCTGGGAAGAGGCCAAGACTCCATCTAGAAGACAGTGGTATCCCTCCAGCCTGGTTTTCTAGTAGCCCTGAAGATTACCTGTCCATGTGTACAGATGAGAAGCCATTTCAATTAAGTAATGAATTCCCAGAGTGCTTTCTAATATCTGCCCCAACTCCCTCCTCCTTCCATGAGAAAAGAGTAACACTTTAATGGTATTTCTTTTCTTACTGTTCTTGCAACCTGATAATAGCCTCCCAGGAAAGAGATCCTGGGATAAATTGAAATCACTTCTGTTTCCCTAACTCTGTTGCTTAGTTAGGAACAGTTCCCAGCCTACATTAAACAATATCTTAGCTCATCAAACACTATTGGTTTTCTGGATTTTCCCAATATATAGCTTGTTTTTAATGAAGCTAGGCCAAAACAGGTAGCTCCTGGAAACTCCGGAAAAACTTGTCTGGATCAACATTTAAAAGAAGCAATGGTGGTTTCTAAACTGCTGGAAGCTAACTGTCTATTACCCTTCAAAACCTCCACGATCTAAACTCTCACCCATCTCCTTTCTTTACCATCTGCCTTTCCTTTCTGCCTTGTTTCTGTGACAGTAATGGGTACATAGGATACTCTACAGAGTAGGGTTGAAGAGGAGGCAGATGGGTCTTTCCATTCTGTTTCCCCCAAGATTTGGACAAATGCCACCCAATTCCAACCTTTCAACTTGATCTTTTCCTCTTCTCCTCCTGCTGCTTTTTGCCATCTTCTTGTTCTCAAACACTCAGTTTCTTTATCATCTGTATTCTTCAAACACAGTCAGTTTCTCACTATGATTTATTACTTTTGGCAAGGAGAGGTGAATTATGGCATTCCAGGCTCAGGGAGCAACCCTTGACATAAGCCCTTTGTGTAGAGAAGGAAGGACAAAGACCCTGTGAAAAGCCTCTTTCCAGACTTGTTCCTCAGAGACTCCATTAGATGAAGACATTTCATGTTTAGTGTTTTTTAATTGTAGAAGAAACTTCCGTGTTTTAAAAAAGGCAAACACTGAAGAAAAATATACAAGAGAGATTGCTCTCTCCCTGCATTCATTTCCAACCCTCTCCATTACTTCTCAAAGGTAAACATTGACAGTATTTTTTTAAGTTTATTTATTTTTGAAAGAGAGGGAGAGAGCAAGCTGGGGAGGAGCAGAGAGAGAGAAAGAGACAAGGGTCCAAAGCAAGCTCTGTGCTGATAGCACAGAGCCTGATGTGGGGCTCAAAACCATGAACCATGAGATCATGACCTGAGCCCAAGTCAGACACTTAACCAACTGAGCCATCAAGCCACCCCTTGACAGTATTTTTTAATCTTGCAGAATATTGTACGCATCTGCAAGGGAGATATATAGATTTTCTTTTTCTTTTCTTTTTTTACACAAACGTATGACATGCAGAATTTTTGTTTACCTTTTCCAATTAACATGTCAACTCTGTCTTTTCACCCATACCAGAACATACAGATCTACCTCAATCATATGCACTTACCTTGTATTCCATTTGCATAGATGTGACTATTTTCAACATGTGGCATATTTCATATGATATATTCTTACTTTATTTTATTTATTTTAAGTAATCTCTATATGCAAGGTGGGACTTGAACTCATGATCAAGAGTCACAAGCTGTACCAATTTAGCCAGCCAGGTGCCCCTCGTGTGATATATCTTTTAGGAAAGATCTTCCACAACACTTTTTAAGTTCTCCATAGAGTTAATGTAATTTTTGGGGGGATTTTGCAATAACTTTATTTATAATTTGAAGAAACCCAAATTTCCTCCTATTGAATTACTTTTTTCTTTATTCTTGTCCTTTAGTCTTATTTGCTATTCACTATTATTATCTTTGGAAATCCAAATCTTTGATCATAGTTCACAAAATGGAAACCAAATTTGACTGCAGGGGAACTGAGGCTTGTGATGAAGCAAAGTATAAGTAAGTGGCCATTGACAATGAAGCGCTAGCACACATTACAATCACCTATGAAATAATTTGAGTCAATAGAAAAACATAATTTAATTTACCAAAATTCCAAATAGACATGGGTTTTGAGAACCATGGAGGGAAAAGTAGAACCTTTAATAGACTTAAGGTGTCAGATGATGACAATGATAATGACAACAGTGATGACAGTAAAGACTGGCCACATCTAGATTCTCAGAGTTAAAATAATCATCTTTTGAAAAAAAATATTTTTAGTGTGTGATTCAGTGAACATTTAAAATTTTGTGATAGCTTTAGAAAATTCATGCTAAGAAAAAGAGAAAATAATCTGTAAGGTTACTTGAAACGTCATGGGATTGCCATTTAATAAATGACATTCCTGTGTTAGGAAAAGGGTATGATCTTTCCCTCCTTCTGCTTTAAACTTCCATTGAAAGAACATTGATAAACATTCAAAAATCCTCGGGGCGCCTAGGTGGCTCAGTCCGTTAAGCGTCCGACTTCGGCTCAGGTCATGATCTCATGGTTCGTGGGTTTGAGCCGCGCGACAGGCTCTGTGCTGACGGCTAGCTCAGAGCCTAGAGCCTGCTTTCGATTCTGTATCTCCCTCTCCTTCTGACCCTCCCCTGCTCTCTCGCTCTCTCTCTCTCAGAAATAAAACCTTAAACATTTTAAAAAAAACATTCAAAAATCCTCAAAAAATAACAGGCTAAGATTTTCAAATACATACATAAACAATAAATCCATAAATTATAATGCACAGAAAAGAATTCTCTAAGACTGTCAGATTTTTAAAAATAGCTTGTTATTTTTGGCATTTAAAGTTGTGTCTTGTACATGGTGGATACCTACATAATAGTTAAATTTGGTTTGACTTTACTCTCCTGGATGGGTCTTGGGGCCAGGATCAACATGCTGCTAAAATTTAGCAGTCATATTCCAAGCAGGATCATACCACTAGTCTGAATTCTCATGAAGACTACCGAGAATAATGTTTGAGAACTAGCTCACTCGAAGATGACTAAAAGGCACTTTTATTTTTTTTAATATAATTTGTTGTCAAATTGGTTTACATATGATACCCAGTGCTTATCCCAACAAGTGCCCTCCTCAATGCCCATCACCCATTTTCCCCTCCCCCCCACCATCAACCCTCAGTTTGTTCTCTGTATTTAAGGGTCTCTTATGGTTTGCCTCCCTCCCTGCTTGTAACTATTTTTTTCACCTTCCCTTCATCCATGGCCATCTGTTAAGTTTCTCAAGATCCACATATGAGTGAAAACATATGGTATCTATTTTTCTCTGCTTATTTCACCTAGCATAATATCCTCCAGTTCCATCCACGTTGCTGCAAATGGCGTGATTTTATTCTTTCTCATTGCCAAGTAGTATTCCATTGTATATATAAATGACATCTTCTTTATCCATTCATCAGCTGATGGACATTTAGGCTCTTTCCATAATTTGGCTATTGTTGAAAGTGCTGTTATAAACATAGGGATACATGTGCCCCTGTGCATCAGCACTCCTATATCCCTTGGGTAAATTCCTATTGCTGGGTCATAGGGTAGTTCTATTTTTAATTTTTTGAGGAACCTCCACACTGTTTCCCAGAGCAGCTGCACTAGTTTGGATTCCCACCAACAGTGTAAGAGGGTTCCCATTTCTCTACATCTTCACCAGCATCTATAGTTTCCTGATTTGTTCATTTTAGCCACTCTGACTGGTATGAGGTGATATCTCAGTGTGGCTTTGATTTGTATTTCCCTGATGATGAGGGACGTTGAGCATCGTTTCATGTGTCTGTTGGCCATCTGGATGTCTTTTTTGGAAAAGTGTCTGTTCAAGTCTTCTGCCTATTTCATCACTGGATTATTTTTGAGGGGTGTGTGTGGAGCTTGGTGAGTTCTTTATAGATTTTGGATACTAGTACTTTATCCAATGTGTCATTTGCAAATATCTTTTCCCATTCCGTCGGTTGACTTTTAGTTTTGTTGATTGTTTCCTTTGCAGTGCAGAAGGTTTTTTATCTTGATGAGGTCCCAATAGTTCATTTTTGCTTTCAATTCCCTTGCCTTTGGAGATGTTGTTTCCCTTGCCAAAGAGGCTGTTGCCTGCTTTCTCCTCTTGGGTTCTGATGGTTTCCTGTCTCACATTTAGGTCTTTCATCCATTTTGAGTTTGTTTTTGTGTACAGTGTAAGAGAGTGGTCTAGTTTCATTCTTCTACATGTTGAGGTCCAGTTCTCCCAGCACCATTTGCTAAAAAGACTATCTTTTTTCCATTGGATGCCCTTCCCTGCTTTGTCAAAGATTAGTTGGTCATACATTTATGGGTCCAATTCTGGGTTCTCTATTCTCTTCCATTGCTCTGTGTGTCTGGTTTTGTGTCAATACCATACTGTGTTGATGATTACAGCTTTGGAGTAGAGGCTAAAGTCTGGGAGTGTGATGCCTCCCACTTTGGTTTTCTTCTTCAGTATTACTTTGCCTATTCGGAGTCTTTTGTGGTTCCATACAAATTTTAGGATTGTTGTTCTAGCTTTGAGAAGAATGATGGTATAGTTTGTATTGGGATTGCATTGAATGTGCAGATTGCTTTGGGTAGTATTGACATTTTAATAATATTTATTCTTCTGATCTGTGAGCATGGAATGTTTTTCCATTTCTTTGCATCTTCAATTTCTTTCATAAGCTTTTTATAGTTTTCAGCACACAGATCTTTTACATCTTTGGGTAGGTTTATTTCTAGGTATTTTATGGTTCTTGGTGCAACTGTGAATAGGATCAGTTTCTTTATTTCTCTTTCTGCTGCTTCATTATTGGTGTATAAAAATACAACTGACTTCCGTACATTGATTTTGTACCCTGGGACTCTGCTGAATTCATGGATTAGTTCTAGCAGTCTTTTGGTGGAGTCTTTTGGGTTTTCCATGTAGATTATCATGTAATCTATGCAAAATGAAAGTTTGACTTCTTCTTCCTCCATTTTGATGCCTTTTATTTCATTTTGTTGTCTGTTGATGCTAGGACTTCCAACACTATGTTAAACAACAGTGGTGAGAGTGGACATCCCTGTCGAGTTCCTGATCTCAGGGGGAGAGGTCTCAATTTTTCCCCATTGAGGATGATATTAGTGTGGGCTTTTGATATATGGCTTTTATGATGTTTAAGTATGTTCTAGAAGGAACTTTTAGATTCACAGTGTGAAATTCTTTCAAGAGTTTCTTTTCTTTTCTTTTCCATGACATTTTCTTTTTGTGGTTTCTGAAACCCATTCTGACAGTGGTAATGATAGTGCTGAGAAACAAAGTACTATGGTTAAAACAAAACCAAACCCATAACCATTGGTTTTCCAATGTGCTTACCATGAGAATCTCTCACGCATTTTTTAAAAGCTAAAGTAAATTGGTGTTAAATTATAGATTTTCAAAAGTGTAAAGGTCTCTCAAATATTATTTAGTGTACTCTCAAGAGAAAATTCTTGAATCCTCTCCACACCATTAGTATGTTACTCTATTTCCACTAAGCGCTGAACTCTCAGCAATTTCTTCTCCAAACAGAGCTGGGTACAAAGGGCTGGGTAATCTTCAGACTCAGAACTCACTAGACTCAGAACTAGAACCACCCACTGCTCTAGAGATGGCAGGGATAGATGTCAGGGATATCACCAGCAGGATAGATACTCATCTGCTGGTGCTGGAAGAAAATTCAGACTGGCAGACAGAACCCAGACTCTCACAGTAATGGTAACCTGTAATAAGCTGGGGAGCACGGTGGTGGCAACCCCAGGAGGTAGTGTTTGGAGACATAAGCTGACAGGATAATAGGCCAGGAAGCAGCTCAGTCTGTAATGAGTTTCAGGGGCAGGATTCTAAACCACATACTGTGGTCTATAAAGCCCCTAAACCCAACCAATCACCTGCAGCTCTGCCCTCAAAATGTGCCAACTGCCTTCTCACCTTTAATGTCCCATCACTCTGGCTTTCTTTCTAACCACAGAATTCCAAGATCCCTTGAACTCCAGAGCTTTGGTCATTCAGATTTATCCTTAAATGTCTTCCCCTTGCAATGGCTTTTTCAGGAAACTCTCTACTATATGATTCTATTTTAATTATTTGCAAAACCTTGAGAGTTGCCTCCCCTATCGATCTCCTCACTAATACAAGCTCAATGAAAGGAGGGTATCTATTTGTGTTATTCCTTATAATACCAGGCATTCTTATAAGTTCCTATCATATCCTGAGGGGGTATTAAATATTTTAGATGAATGATTGAATGAACAAATGAACTCATAAACTGTTAACAAACGAATTACTCTAGTCAGATAGGGGACCAACAAAATGAAAGTTCCCATAACTAAAAATATTTGAACCAAATCCTTGAATAAATAACAGGAGCTAGGAAGAAGAGGAAAGCTGTCACCAGATGCAAAAGTCTTGATAAATGCAGCGAATGAGCACGGATGGCAAGAGTGAAGTGAGAGAAGAAGTTGTGTGAGTAGATTGAGTCTTAGTGGAGAATAAACTACTAGAAGATGGACATTGTAATGGGAGAATGGCAGCTAATCCTCCTCCTTCTTGTTTTGAGAAATGTGCAAGAATAAAATAAACCTCACTCAAGAGGACAGAGGGGCACATTTTAGTTTGGTTATAGTTACGGGAGATTTGGATAAAGCCATCAGCATAAAGGTTGTAGATATAAAGGGATTTGTTCACGGTGAAATGTGGAAAGTGTGGAGGGGGAAGGCAACATCTTTAGGAGATGTGTGGTGGGAGTGAAGAAGAATCTAACAATAAGAGGGCAGAACCACCTGAGGGAAAACAGGAGAAAAAAATTTTTGAGATACAGAAATAAAGAGATGATAGTTATAGTAGAAGTGATGTGCCTCAAATACAGACTTTTGCTGCAAGTTTACAGGGACAGAGAAATGGTCCTCAACTGTCCTGCATGGCAATTTAGGCTCTGATCTGTGGACATCTTCTTAAGACTCACATAGAATAGCTTTTCATCAAAATGCTAAGGAATGGTGATTTTGTCCCAGGCACTGGTACTGGGAGGTTGCTAAGAAGGCAAGTTGGACTAAGAAAAGAATAATACATTTCTTTCCCATTCTCTAACAAGCCACATGGTTCTTTAGCCTACTTACTCTTCCCAGGTAAATAAGGCATACCTGATGGATGGGTGCTGACAGTAACCAGTTCACTGTGACCTGCCCACCCAGACTCCATAACCAGATACCCTCCTTGTAGTGAGGACCTCGTGGTGGACCACGAAGGGCACACCAATTCTCTTCAGGCAGGAGAGGATCATTGACTCACTGAATATAACTCTTGGTCTAAAACTGAGCATTAATACACATTCTTAAATTATGTACAACACAGTTATTTGTTGTCTCTTCCCAGCATTGCGATGTAAAAGGTAACCCCTCACATTAAACATTCATTTAATGGGCACACCTTATATATAAAGGTGTTTTACATATGGTACTCGATTTACTTGTCTCAACAATCTTGAAAAGCAGGACTATTCTGCTTTTACAAATGGGAATGCAGGGTCTCAGAGGGGCGAACTTATTAAATACACACGCAGACACAATGCACCTGACTCCAGAGCCTATGTTCTTTCAAGTACATCTCACCTCACTCTGGAGCCACACACCAAAATGGCTCCATTTCGCCGAAATGGTTACAGTTTGAGTCAGAGCGATGATGCTTTTTGAGAAACGTGAAGGTGGAGGAAACAACACGTTAGTTAGATACAGCTGCAGTTGGGATTTTGGGGGTTCAATCAGTGTTTTTCGAATAACCATGTCTCCCCTGCCTCACCACCCACCTCTGATCAACTTGGTGGTCACTGAGTAAAAATTGGACATTTGTCCAGGTACTGACAGTGTTAGGACATACCTGGGGTAATAAAGGAGGCAGAAGTCAATACAATATATTCAGTCTAATGACCAGTGGGAGACCAGAGAAGTCAGTGTGAATTAGGCTGGTGATTCTGTCCAGAAGCAGGACAAGAGGGGAACAGAAGATCTCGGAGGTACTAGAACTTGAGCCGGGCTTTGCTGCGACTTAGCTTATGAAANGAAATGTGGAAAGTGTGGAGGGGGAAGGCAACATCTTTAGGAGATGTGTGGTGGGAGTGAAGAAGAATCTAACAATAAGAGGGCAGAACCACCTGAGGGAAAACAGGAGAAAAAAATTTTTGAGATACAGAAATAAAGAGATGATAGTTATAGTAGAAGTGATGTGCCTCAAATACAGACTTTTGCTGCAAGTTTACAGGGACAGAGAAATGGTCCTCAACTGTCCTGCATGGCAATTTAGGCTCTGATCTGTGGACATCTTCTTAAGACTCACATAGAGAGAATAGCTTTTCATCAAAATGCTAAGGAATGGTGATTTTGTGCCAGGCACTGGTACTGGGAGGTTGCTAAGAAGGCAAGTTGGACTAAGAAAAGAATAATACATTTCTTTCCCATTCTCTAACAAGCCACATGGTTCTTTAGCCTACTTACTCTTCCCAGGTAAATAAGGCATACCTGATGGATGGGTGCTGACAGTAACCAGTTCACTGTGACCTGCCCACCCAGACTCCATAACCAGATACCCTCCTTGTAGTGAGGACCTCGTGGTGGACCACGAAGGGCACACCAATTCTCTTCAGGCAGGAGAGGATCATTGACTCACTGAATATAACTCTTGGTCTAAAACTGAGCATTAATACACATTCTTAAATTATGTACAACACAGTTATTTGTTGTCTCTTCCCAGCATTGCGATGTAAAAGGTAACCCCTCACATTAAACATTCATTTAATGGGCACACCTTATATATAAAGGTGTTTTACATATGGTACTCGATTTACTTGTCTCAACAATCTTGAAAAGCAGGACTATTCTGCTTTTACAAATGGGAATGCAGGGTCTCAGAGGGGCGAACTTATTAAATACACACGCAGACACAATGCACCTGACTCCAGAGCCTATGTTCTTTCAAGTACATCTCACCTCACTCTGGAGCCACACACCAAAATGGCTCCATTTCGCCGAAATGGTTACAGTTTGAGTCAGAGCGATGATGCTTTTTGAGAAACGTGAAGGTGGAGGAAACAACACGTTAGTTAGATACAGCTGCAGTTGGGATTTTGGGGGTTCAATCAGTGTTTTTCGAATAACCATGTCTCCCCTGCCTCACCACCCACCTCTGATCAACTTGGTGGTCACTGAGTAAAAATTGGACATTTGTCCAGGTACTGACAGTGTTAGGACATACCTGGGGTAATAAAGGAGGCAGAAGTCAATACAATATATTCAGTCTAATGACCAGTGGGAGACCAGAGAAGTCAGTGTGAATTAGGCTGGTGATTCTGTCCAGAAGCAGGACAAGAGGGGANCTGCGGGTCCCAGCTGCCGCTGGCGCCCTGCCACCAGGCCCGGGCGCCCGACGCGCAGGACCTCCTGAAGGAGCTCAAGGCCCAGTCTCAGGTCAGGGGCGCGCGCTGGACGCTGCTGGGAGGAAGGGAGAGGGGCCGGGGGAGGTGGGAGCCGGCGCCCTCGCCCCCGACACGCGACCCCGGAAGACAAACTGGAACGGCAACTATTTCAGTACAACGAACCAAAAGTAGGGAAGGCACCTGCTCTGTGCCGGATACCGCGCCAGGCCCTTTAGCTCCTACCCTACATTATTCTCTTTTTAGCCAAAACACCAAGTCCAGGTCAAGGTGTTTGTGCGGCCGGAGGAAGGCAGAGTTGTTACAATAAAATGAGTCTTCCCGGCTCTAAGGCCACTGCCCCGCACCGCTTCGGGGAATGTAAAGCTCAGAGAGTCTTGAAAATGAATGCTGGTTTTATTGGATTTGCCGAAATTCCACGGTTTCGATTCTAGCCGCGTGACATAGAGGCTTTTCCCTGGGCCCTCGGCGGGACTTGGAAAATGACCTGTCAAGCGGTTGTACTGAGGCGGTTGGGAGGTTACCACCTCTTCTTTCTCTTAAGAGACTAAGACCTAAAACTGTTGCTTGTACATCAGCATAACTGTGAGTAGTTCATACTTTATGTAAGGATTCTGAATTTTTTTAATGAAAAAATGCCACCAAATCTCTGTTTCGTGGTCTTTTCCTCAGGTGCTGGGCTGGATCCTGATAGCAGTTGTTATCATCCTCCATCTGATTTTTACCTCTGTCATCCGATGCCTTTCTCCAGTTAGTTTTCTGCAGCTGAAATTTTGGAAAATCTATATGGAACAGGAGCAGCAGATCCTTAAAAATCAAGCCACAGAGCATGCGACAGAATTGGCCAAAGAGAATGTGAAATGTTTCTTTGAGTGCTCACATCCGAAGCAATACAGCACCCCAAGCATTAGAGACTGGCAGCAAATTTCATCACTATATACTTTCAATCCAAAGGAGCAGTACTATAGCATGTTGCACAAATATGTTAATAGAAAGGAGAAGAGTCAGAGCATCAGATCCAAAGATGGTGATGCAGTGATTCCCATTCTCGGCTTTGTAGACACACCTGGTATGCACACTACTGCTGAGTTATGACCTTATTAACGGCTACAAGGAAAGTTCTCTTGAGTTATCGCTTCCTTTTTAAAAAATTGTTTAGGACTGTTTTTTTTTCGATTTTTCAAATTGTGGAAATAATTTTAAATAAAAAAATTGAGAACTTTATTATATTCATTTTTAAAAAAGGAAGCAAAGTCAAATGATTTTGTCAAAGTGACAAACTGGAGCTAGATCAGAAGTCTTATATCCCTAGTTCAGGGTCCTTTTCAATGAATAATAATGTTGTCAGGTAAAAGGCTTTAGTAGCAAAACAGCGAAAGAATGATTGAACTTGTGACCTTTCTTTTAGGTTATCTGATGTTAATTTCAAATTCACTTTCTTGCAGATAATAAATTGTTTCGAACTTTAAAATATGACATCTTATGGCTCTAATGTAGCTACTAAACAAGCAAACAAAATTATCATGAATAGGAAAGTCAATTTTTTCAAAATACAAAGAATGAAAAACCAGGATAATTGCAAGCCTAACTGTTGGTTTGTTTGTAGGGTCAGAGGGCACATTTTAAAACTGTTTATTTTGGTAAATTTCAAATATGCACAAAAGTAGAGAAGATTGTGTTATAAACCCTGGTATAGTTATTACACAGCTTTGACAGAGTAGGGAGGTCAGATAAAACCCATTCCAGGCAAACAAACAGAAATACCCGTTGTGGCCTGATTTAGAGTATGGGAGGGGGCTGGGGAAATCTGTTAGAAACTGAAACCTGAGGAACAGAAGAGCATTTCAGTTTGCGGAACAGCAGGACAAAGACTGAGGTGAGACCGATCTGAGCACAGCTGGAAGCCTTAGAGGTGACTGGAAAAAATGAGCAAGGGACAGTTCGCACAGGTCCTTGGAGTCATGGGAAGGATTTTGGTTTTCATCCCATGAGCATTTTAGGAGGACTGTTCTGATTTTCTTGTGGAAAAAGGAGTGGCATGGGGGAAGGGACAGAGCCAACATGGAAACAGACTCAAGAGGACACTGCAGTGAACGTAGATGGGAGTGAATATGAAATGGGTTGATGATGATAAAGATAGAAAAAGTGGATACATTCAAGGTAAATCTTGAACATAGACATGACAGGATATTTGTTGATGGAGAGGATGCACACATTTATTGAGAACAACAGTATATGTAGACAAAACTATTTTTTATTTTTTTAATGTTTATTTATTTTTGAGAGACAGACAGAGCATGAGCGGGGGAGGGGCAGAGAGAGAGGGGGAGACACAGAATCTGAAGCAGGCTCCAGGCTCTGAACTGTCAGCACAGAGCCCAATGCAAGGCTCAAACCCACAAGCCAGGAGACCATGACCTGAGCCAAAGTCAGACGCTTAACTAACTGAGCCACCAAGGTGCCCCACAAAAAAAAAATTTTTAAGTTTATTTATTTTTGAGAGAGGAGAGAGAGACAGAAAATGAGGGTGGGGGAGTGGCAGAGAGAGAGAGGGAGAAAGAGATGATCTCAGGCATGCTCTGCATGACACAGGGCTCAAACTCACAAACTGTTAGATCATGACCTGAGCTGAAATCAAGAGTCAGATGCTTAGCTGAGCCACCCAGGCATCCCTAGACTAAATTTTGTTGCTTAACAATATGGGGGGACGTTAGCTTGTCATTCCTGCACATCTCCCAAATTTATGGTTGTTTTGTGCATTTAAAAAAACAAAATAACGGGGCGCCTGGGTGGCTTAGTTGGTTAAGTGTCCGACTTTCGCTTAGGTCATGATCTCGCGGTTCGTGGGTTCGAGCCCCGCGTCGGGCTCTGTGCTGACTGCCAGCTCAGAGCCTGGAGCCTGTTTGGGAGTCTGTATCTCCCTCTCTCTCTGACCTTCCCCTGCTCACGCTGTCTCTCTCTCTCCTAGTAATAAATAAAAAATATTAGAAAAAAATAAAAAAATAAAAAAACAAAATATGAAAACTGTAAACTGTAAAGGAACTGAGCACTGAGCATATATAGCCCTTCTTCCTCTCTGGACAGATCTCTATGTTGGCTTCTATTTGTCCTGTGTTGCACAGGATCATTTAAAGGAACTAGTCAGCAGAGCTGAATATCCTATTACTGAGTCTGTATTATAAGAAAGTCAGCGGCAGAAACTACATGATCGTTCTTGTTTTTATTCCATGATGAATAATTTTGAAAATCATATCACCCTTACATTTGCTTTGTTTATTTCATTTTCCCATTTCTTTTGTATATTCTTCTCTTGCAATGCTTTTTCCTTCTTTTGGTCTAACATGGGTACTTGCATCTTTTATAGTATATTGTCTCCATTTTGTTGACTTATGACCCACTTTCTCTTGCACATTCTTTATTAATTATTGTTCAAGTATGTATGCTTAAGGAAAAATGATAATGATAGAGAACTGTGTGAAGTAAAACGTACACTTACCTCATTCCTTTGCAATATACTTTTACCAGAGCAAGTCATATACTCTGTGTCTACACAAATATTATTGTACTATAGATGTGTTTCTGCAACTTTTTCACATAAAATATCATTGGTCCATGTCCATATATAACAATTTCCCTCATAAAAAAATTCTACTGATTAGAATTTTTAGAATTAGGAAAGAGTTATGATTCCTTTTTTGTTAAAGCATAAATATATACACATGCATTCATAAAGTATATAAAGATTAGCACCAAATTGTCAAATTTGGTCAATTCTAAAGACTAGTAATGATGCAGAGGATTTTTTCTTTAAGTCTTATGTGTTTTGGGGGCACCTGGGTGGCTTAGTCAGCTGAGTGTCTGACTCTTGATTTTGGCTCGGGTCATGATTCCAGGATCATGGATCGGACTCCATGCTGAGTGTGGAGCCTGCTTGGGATTCTCTCTCTCTCTGTCTCTCTCTTTCTCTCCCCCTTAACCCCTCTCCCCTGCTCTCTCTCTTTCTCTAAAATTAAACAAAATAAATAAATGAAACCAAACCAAACAAACAAACAACCCACCCCAGAACAAACAAACAAAAACCTCATGTGTTTTTAATCTTTGGATGTTTTTTGTGATGAATAATAACTGTTAACTGTGTAGTTAGAAAAGATTAAAAAGAACCCTTACAATGGTGTAGGGCTTTATGGTCAACAGGAAGTTTTATATCTTTCTCTTCAGTTTATTTGTACAACATTGTAGGATACCCAGGAAACATATCACTCACCGTACAAGTGAGGAATCGAAGGCTGGAGTAGTTACATTACTAGACCAAGGTCATACAGTCAATGGCAGAACTAAAGTAAGTGGGCTGAACCTGTCTGGATAGTGTGGTTCAAAGTGGCCACCTGGTATCCTTACTACTGAGCCAGTTTTGTTTTGTTTTGTTTCCTTTTAAGCCCATGTGCCCTTGTGAGCAGAAAAGATGCAGATGTTCTTAGTGACCCCTAACATTTTTTATCTCATTCAGGAGCTTGGCAACTGTTGATACCTGAGACCACTCTGAATAAACATAGGGGGATCAGACACATGTTATTTCATGGTGGGAACATGATCACCACTGTTTGGTGGGACACATTACTTCTTGGAGCCTAGCCCCAAACAGGCCCCATCACGGGCTCAAGAAGCATTTCTACACTCGGNCCACCCCCACCTGGCACAGTCGAAAATCCATGTATAACTTTTGGCTCTCCTAAAACTTAAGTACGAATAGCCCATTGTTGACTGGAAATATTTGTGATAACATAAACAGTTGATTAATACATATTTTATATGTTATATATATTATTTACTGTATCTTACAATAAAATAGAGAAAAGAAAATGTCGAGAAAATCATAAGAGAAAATATATTTACAGTATTGTATTGAAAAAAAAATCTGTGCATAAGTGGACCTTGCAGTTCATATCTGTGTTGTCCAAGGGTCAACTGTATATATTTGCTGGCTCACTAAATGAGAGATTATAAATGATTTTTTATAATCACCCTGGTTCTATGCTGCACTAAAGGCTTAAGCTTAGAAGAGATTCAGACACAGCATCTACTAATAATATTTGCTGCAAGACAACCATATTGTTCTAAGAGATGACTCTACACTGTGTTGAGTTAAGCAAGATGATACCATTTACAGAGCCTAATAAGATTAGGCATGATCTCTTTGCTCCATCCAGAGCCATGGATAGATATATCAATGTTCTACAAACTGATTAAAGAAGCAAGTCCTGAGGGATCATCTGCAAACAGAATTATATACAAGTGCCTACATTTGTAGACAAATGTCTCCACAATGTCCCCCACAAGTGGCTCTGGCTGGAAAACATCTGGGAACCCCTAAATTTCACAACATCTTATCTACCAGGTGGCCTATTGTAAAGAACTCTTCCTAAAACAAAAGATTGAGAAATACTCCCTGTCTGAGTCAACCTCCGCAGCAGCTGTCATTGCCTATTTAGTCAGCAGCAAGCTTCCACTGGGTGCCTACCCTCTGTCCCAAACTGGGTCTGCCCTGAAAGCTAAGCCTTTAGTTCATCTTAATTTGTTCCTTCTTCTTTATTGCCTCCTTTAGAAATATCTCCTGTGAATTGCAATATAAGGGCTGTGGAACTGATTGTATTACATTCTTATCTAAGGAAAGAGACCTGTATCAAAAAAGGGATATTGTCTATCAAGATCCTTTGCCACAAGGAACAAAACCTGAGAAACTTCCAAATGAAAGAAATCTCTATAAGATTAGGCAGTTTATTGTCATTTTAAAAATTGTGGGATATCAAACAGAAGAGTATATGAAACATTTGTGTGCATTTTAAAGAATAATTACACAGTAAACATGTATGTAACCACCAGGGAGGGGAAAGGAAAAGGACATCTCCAGCACCCCAGAAAACTCCTGACTCCATCACTTCACTCTACCTAAATGTGGGGGGATGATCATTCCCTTATTTTTTAAAAAAAATTTTAAAGTTTATTTATTTATTTTTGAGAGAGAAAAGAGAACAAGCAAAGGAGGGGTAGAGAGAGAGGGTGGGAGGGACAGAAGGTCTGAAGCAGGCTCTGTGCTAATGACAGAGAGCCCGATGAGGGACTTGGACTCATGAACCGTGAGATCATGACCTGAGATGAAGTCAGGTGCTTAACTGATTAAGCCACCCAGGCGCCCCTCATAACCTTACTTTTACTTATAGTTTTACTGTCTATGTGTGTATTCCTAAATTATTAATGCTTATTTTTGTCTGTTTTTGATATGAACGAAATCACTCTCTAATTCATTCTCTAAGAATTCTTTTATCATTTTTGTTTTTATTTGATAGATTCATCCATAGTATGCCTAGAACAACTTATTTGTTTTGATTGCTGGATAGTATTCTACTACCTGAATTTACCACAATCCAGTTATCTATTTAACTGCTGATGGACATTTGATTTGCTCCCAATTTCTGGTACTTGTGAGCAGTGCTGGCATGAACATTCATGTATTTGGATTCTGGCAGATATGTGCAAGTGTTGCTTCAAGGTGTGCTCCTGAATAGATGGATGCATGAGGGTATATATATACATACATATATATATGTATGTATATATATATATTTAATATCTATATAATAACAGGGTTATTCCAATGTAATGCTACTCTGAAGTTTCCCACTGCTTCTCACCTCTGCAGCACTTGGTATTTCCGATGATTTATTGTTTGTCACTGTGGTGAGTATGTAATGGTATTTCTCATTGTGTGTTTAGTTGGCATCTCCCTAACTATTAGAGGTTTTTGGCATCTTTTCCTAGATTTACTAGTCATTTGGATATCCTCTTTTATGAAATGCCTATTTTAGCCTTTTGCCCATTTTTTAATATTTGGGTTGTCTTTTTCCTATTGATTTCTATGATTTCGTTATTATTCATTCATTTAGAATAACAAATATTTGAGTGCCTGCTTTGTTTCCAGAATGTGCTAGGTACTTGGGATACATCAGT